>NC_081842.1:71501189-71838748 GCF_963259705.1 Myotis daubentonii | reverse complement strand
CCCTCTCCCCCCCGAGTGCACAAATTTTTGTGCACCGGGCCACTAGTTTTATATATATATATATATATATATAAAACTAGTGGCCTGGTGTATGAAATTCATGCATGGGAGAGTGTTCCCTCAGCCCAGCCTGCACCCTTTCCAATTGGGGACCCCTTGGGGAATGTCTGAGTGCTGACATCCCTCTAGCAATCTGGGACCACTGGCTCCTAACCTCACCTGCCTGCCTGCCTGATTGCCCCTAACTGCCTCTGCCTTCCTGCCTGATTGCCCCTAACCCCTCTGCCTGCCTGCCTGATCACCCCTGACTTCCTCTGCCTGCCTGCCTGATCGCCCCTAACTGCCCTCCCCTGCCAGTCTGATCTTGCCCCCAACTGTCCTCCCCTGCTGGCCTAATCTTACCCCCGATGGTCCTCCCCTGCCGGCCTGGTTGCCCCCAACTGCCCTCCCCTGCCGGCCTGATCACCCCTAACTGCCTGTGCCTCAGCCCCCACCACCATGGCTTTTTCTGGAAGGAAGTTGGACGTTCAGAAGATGGCCAGTCGACCTGGTCTAATTAGCATATTACCCGTTTATTAGTATAGATAAATTATATAGGATAGGATTGCTTAAATGGGGGTGGGAGGGGAAGCCTTTTTTAGTAGGAGGAGATGCTCTTGGCAGACAAAAATATGTAATCCCTATATCTGGACTGATAGCCACCCATATGCACTATACTGCCAAACCGGTCATTAAAAAATTGAACCACTTTCTTACACCTTACACCAAACAGCTGTTGCCCTTAAAACCCCTCCTCAGCCCCCACCTTAGGTTCTGCCTTCATAGTTCACCCAGATTTGGTTTTGATTGGTTGGTTTCCATGCCAGTCAGCGTCAAAAGCTCTGCCTCCTAGGCAGCCATTGGCTCCTCACAGTTCACCCAGATTTGGTTCTGATTGATCAGTTTCTATGCCAGTCAGCATCTCTGGGCCTATATCCGGGCCTGATCAGAGAGGTGGGGCTGATCAGCAGCCCCCATGGAGGCCCAGAGAGAGAGGTGCAGCTGCTGACCAGGCCCAGAGAGAGAGAGGCAAGGGCTGATGGACAGCTGCCACGGAGGCTACGGATCAGGCCCTGCTTCTCTCTTCAGGCCTCTCTCAGGGCCTGATCCGCAGCCCCCTCAGCAGTCAGTGCTGGATAGCTGTGCCCACCCTGGTGGCAGTCAGTGCTGGGTCGCCACAGCAACCCAGCACTGACTGCAGGACTGACTTCCAGTCAGTCGAGCCTTCAGTCGTTTTGGATGTTACAGACTCTGGGTTTTTATATATTAGGATAGTAATTGCTCATAATGACAACACTGAAGCACTGGATGATATCAAGCTGCATTCTCAATCCAAGAAGTCAAATTATAGCCAGTATGATTTAAACATCCCTCTATTTGTCAAAGTTCTAATACACTGATATTCACTAAACCAAGTACTGTAACCAGATATTCAGGCATGTAATTTCTGGTAATACATGACTCCAGCAATATCCAAGTCTTTTGGTAATACATAAACATACTCATACTCCCCTGGTCTATCCTATATACTAGTAAACATTTTAAAACTCCAATTTCTTGGTCAAGCGGTATATTGCTTGAATTTATTAAGTATATTTAGACTTCTTTATTATCTAAACAAAATTAAATATCCAACTAAATTAGTAAAAATAATTTTGATTGGGATTTGTATCATCTTTATTGTTAAATTTTCCATATCAATTTTCCCCTAGATTTGTTTACAGTAATATTTTTCTTATATTTTGATATAGATAAATATATCTATAGTTTCCTTTTTGTAACTAATTTTTGTCTAGCTTTGAAGGATTACATATTTAGTCAGTATTTCTCGGTAGTCCCCATATTGGTTGCCAAGGGGAACAGCAATAACAAAATTGCCCTTTGCAAATGAATAAGTTAGGAAAAAAACTCTAAAATAACAATGATTTAAATAAGATAGAAATGTATTTCCGTCTTGAAGTCTAGGAGTTAATCCAGGGCTTGTATGTGTACCCAAATGTTAGGGATTGGTTTCTTCTTTCTTGATGACCATTCCCCAGGTGAACCCATGATTCAAAATTCTGTTACAAATCCAGCCATTTGTCCATTTCAAGTTGAAAAGAAAGAGGAAGGAAAAAAGAAGGGCCATGCATTCTAGAGATTTTCCCCAGAAATTGTCCAATTTCCATTTATACCACACTACCATCGTATTAACAAGAACATAATGACACTTAGTTGCAAAAGATGTTTGTAGTCCCCTGGCAATTAGTAAAGAGAAACCATAAAACTTTCATCTTCTAGGTGGCCTTGTGCTTGGCTAAAAATTGGGGATTCCAATACATTGGAAGATGGGTAAAAGCTCACCACAAGAGTTTCAAAACAAGAATTTGCTAAGATACTGAGTCTAGTGATTTTGGCGGGAAAATAAACCTTTTATGAATTTTATATTACTCTAAGTAAACAGGTATAGAAATAAATGAGGAATGAATAAATGAACTAATGAGTTCACTTCTAATATTTTTCCAGAACTCATTTACTATCCCCAATCTTGCTCTTCCAAAATGATCATTCCCTGACCATCATTTTCTTCTCCAGCCAGGTGGGCACAGATATTTTAGCAGATGATGCCCACTAATTTGGAAAATTACTATCAACCGGAAGTGACCCAATACCACTATATAAAGAAGAGGCTATCTTTCCAATCCATGGCTCAGGTTCATTAATTGCTTATGCCATTTGCCTGATGCTCTCAACAATCTGGAAACTTCCTTCTTGAGCCTAGCAAAAGGATAAAAAAGAATTTACTGGGGAAAAAAACATTTTTCAGTTAGAGGGTTAATGCTGGTATGGTTTTTAATGAGTGGCTAGATTCAAAGAAGTAACCACTGTTTAGAATAATGCTCTCCCATCTAGCCCATCTACACTAATAAAAGAAAGATGCAAATTGGCCATACCTTTGCGACACCCCACAGCCAATCAGGAGTGAGTATGCAAATTAACCCAACAAAGATGGCAGGTTAATTTGCATATGCAGGCTCTGAGTGGCCGGGGGTGGGGCAGCCGCTTGCATGCACGCTGGCACCAAGCAGCCTGTGTCCTGGGGACAGGTGATCTTGGGAGCATGGCCACTCTGAGCCTGTAGGCCCACATGTAGGCCCAGAGTGCATGGGTTCCCGGAATGCCCTCTGCGACTCTGGGCCTACATGTGCAAGCACTGAGCAGCCGGGGGTGAGGTGGGAACATCCCTGAGACCCAGGTGCTTCAAGCTGGAGCGCATGCAAGTGGCTGGGGGTGGGGTGGGAATGTCCCCCACAGCGAGCGAGCAGACAGCAGACAGCAGGGCCCTGCTTGCCCCTGGCCATGGCAGCGAGGGGCAAGCAGTCCTCCGCAGGGTCCCCACAGAGAGCAGACACCAGGGCCTGCAGTGGCATCAAGCAGGCAGGTCCACTAAGACCAGAGAACATGGGGAGGAGGCCTAAACTGTCAGTAGGACATCCCCTGAGGGCTCCCAAATTGGAGAGGGTGCAGGTTGGACTGAGGGACTCACCCACCCCTGTGCACGAATTTCGTGCACCGGGTCCCTAGTCTATACTAATAATAGACAAATATGTAAATTGACCATCCCTCTGCAATTCCACAGCCAATCAGGAGTGAGTATGCAAATTAACCCAACAAAGATGGTGGGCCTGTGGGCAGCGCGCACACGTGCAGGTGCCGAGCAGCCAGGAATGGGGTGGGACACCTGCCCACCCTCCGTGTAGCTGGGGAAACATGGCGGGCATCCCCAGGACCCCGCCTGCTCCGAGACTGTGGTCAGCACGAGCATATGAGCCAGCACTGAGTGGCCAGGGTCCTGGGGATGCCATTGGCATGTCTGGTCCTGTCAGCCAGGCCTGGGGGCGGCTGGAGTTCCCAGTCATTTTGGTTTCTTTAGCCCCTGGATAGGAAGTGGAAGCCCAGAGCAGCAGGGAGCACCAGGAATGCTGGGAACCATAGTTCTGGTGGCAGACGCGTTGTGGGATCTCCTAGACCAGTGATGGTGAACCTATGACACGCGTGTCAGAGGTGACACGCGAACTCATTTTTTCGGTTGATTTTTCTTTGTTAAATGGCATTTAAATATATAAAATAAATATCAAAAATATAAGTCTTTGTTTTACTATGGTTGCAAATATCAAAAAATTTCTATATGTGACACGGCACTAGAGTTAAGTTAGGGTTTTTCAAAATGCTGACATGCCAAGCTCAAAAGGTTCGCCATCACTATCCTAGACACTAGAGTAAAGCGAGCCTGGTGCAAGTTACTGTTGTGGGTGCGGGGATTGAGGGAAAGCAAAGATGAGAGACATAAGTAGTCAGAGTGTTGAGGAAAAATTAAAAGGAAGATATCCTGCAATTTCTAGGAAATCTTACCAATGGAGCAAAGAAAAAAAAAAGAAGACCTCTATTATTCTGTGAGCACCAAACCAAACTGGGTTGGGGTTTCAAATCAGGCTGAGGCACCCCCCTCCCCCCACCCCCACCCCGTGCACGAATTTCATGCACCGGGCCCCTCGTTTTTAATAAGATTACACATTGCAAATGAATGTAATAAAATTTATCTTCAAGAAGTAAAGATAGATGCAAAGCACATGCCATGGTTTATAATGTGTGTTTGTTATCTGGCTGCCTTTTGAACCTAAGAGATGAATTTCAAAATACATTTCACCAATGCTTGCTGTATGTTATGAATAAAGCAGACTTTCTGAGCAAATCTGGTCTCTAGTTTTAAAAGAAAATATCTGCATTATTAAAGAAATGGTCAGAAGTTAGGATGAGGGCTACATAATATGCAGACATGTGTCTTTTCATTTTATTCTTTGGTCATGTCTAATATTAATAAAAAGGAGGAAGAAGAAAGAAATATCCGGTGCTGAGCTGCTCATTTACAATCCACTGCTTCTGAAAACACCTGGGTCTGTCATTCAGCAGGATGGCTTCTTCCCTCAGGATTGACCCTGATCTCAATGCATGAAATGGGCCAGTGAAGCTAGACTCTTATGCAGTGATGCTTTGATATACAAACTCTCCAGCAGCACCTTATTAATCAATTCATGTCACCACCAGGTATGTTAAAAGGATAAATCGTGCAAATCAGAACTACCTGATTTTGCAGAGCTGTGACGCACAGACTTCTATGTTGAACTTTGATTTGTCCTCACTAAACTGAAGACAGTAAAATTGTCAAGTCTGAAATATGTTTTCCCTGTTCTGCTCCCTTTTCCTATCTCTGTTCTCTTACATGTGAGGTGGACTTTTTATTCATTTCCAGTCACTTCAGCTCAGGGTATGTTTGTTGGGCAGTAGGGCACCGGGGCACCAAGCAATGGGGTGAATAAGGCAGGTCCTTGCCCTCTGGGAGCTCACACACTAGAGAAGAACTCAGCCCTGTGTTGAGACCCATTGCCAATCATTTGAAACAGAACAGTAATTATAAAACAGTAATGTTAATGTTTCCCAGTGATATTTGTTTAAGACTCTCTTTTCCTCCCTCCACCCTCTAGCATATTCTAACAGCTTTTTAAAATTAGAACAGATTTTAAAATATCCATACATTAACACATATATTTGCATTCACATGTTTTCTCCAGTGAAAGGGCCTAGCTGACACCTGGCCATAAACTACAGCCCATCTGGTCCATGCCACAAGACATAAACCTTAATTTTAGGAACATTAGTCATGTATGTGGCAGAGGAAAGAGGTAACAACTGGATTTATCTTATTTCAGTCAAAAGAACTTGAAAACAGATCACGTGCAGTGGGTCAAAATTCGCTTACATTTATCAGTAACTAATTCATCTTAAAGAGCTCTCAGCTATGCTCTCACATTTTAATACTCTCATTTCTAATTGTGGAATTTAAAAAGTTCCCTGCTAGCAGGTTCTTAAAATGTAGTGTCTATCAGACTGATCTAAAGGGTTTCTTAAAACACATTGCTGTGTGTCACCCCAAATTCTTCATTCAGCAGTCTGGGGTGGGGCCTGAACGTTGGCATTTGTAACCAGTTCCCAGTTGATATTGATGTTGCTGGAATGGGGATCTCACTGTGCTAGACTAAATGAATTTCTTACAGTAATAAGCAAGTGGGGGAATTCTGTTCCGCCACTAGGGGCTGTATACCCTTTTAGACTTGCCCACCCAGCCATCCCTAAAAAAGGAGCCTCATCCCACCTAAATTGTCACCCATCCCACCTTCAAGTACTATCTGGAATGCATTTCCATGACTCCTGTTTTGTGTTGAGGATGCCTCAGAACTTCCCAGTATCTACACTAGTCAGGCCTATGTGGAGTCACACAAATATGTCACCCCAGATAAAATTTTATCTTGGCTTATCAGAGGAGCGCAGAGTTAAGCGGTGGGCTCTGAAGTCTGTCTGAGCGTGAATTCCCACTCTGCTCTTATCTAGCCAGGTGGCACTGAGGAAGCTCTTTCTTCTTTCTGTGCCTCAGTTTTCTCATCCATATTATGCTTCTATTATAAGGTTTTCATTCTAAATAAAATAATCTACACTAATAAAAGAGGAAGATGCAAATTGACTATCACTTCCCAATGCCCACCAGCCAATAGGGAGTGAGTATGCAAATTAACCCAACAAAGATGGCAGGTTAATTTGCATGTGCAGGCACTGAGCTGTCGGGGTCAGGCAGCTGCTTGCATGCGTGCTGGTGCCAAGCAACCTGGGTCTTGGAGATGGGCGTCCTCGGGACCCAGGCTGCTCTGAGCCTGTAGGCCTGTGCGTAGGCCCAGAGCGGCTGGAGTCCTGGAACACCCCCGGCCACTCCAGGCCTACGTGCGCAGGTGCGGAGTGGCCAGGGGGAGGGCGGGAACATCCCTGGGACCCAGATGCTCTGAGCCTGCACGCGCGCAAGCAACTAGGGCCAGGTTCGTCCCAGCAGCGAGCGAGCAGACAGCAGACTGCGGGGGGGCTGTTTGCCCCTCACTGTGGTGGCAAGGGGCAAGCAGTCCCCCACAGCAAGGGAGCAGACAGCAGGGCCCTGCTAGCCCCTGGCTGTGGCTGAGAGGGGCAAGCAGTTCCCCGCAGGGCCCCACAGAGAGCAGACACCAGGGCCCTGCTTGCCCCTTCAGCAGTGAGCCAGAGAGCAGACAGCAGGGCCTTGCTTTCTCCTGGCCCCAGCAGCGAAGGGCAAGCAAGTCCTCACAGAGAGCAGACACCAGGGCCTGCGGTGGCATCAAGCAGGCAGGTCTGCTGAGAGCAGAGAACCATGGGGAGCAGGCCTAAGCCGTCAGTAGGACAACCCCTGAGGGCTCCCAGATTGAAGAGGTGCACTGGGCCCCTAGTTATTATAATAAAAGAACTGTAATTATATTGAGGCACATATGAATAGAATTTATTTAGTTTCTAATTAAGAATAGCTATCTTCTGTCAAGACTAATAGGCAGGCATAAAGTATAATAAATTTGTTTGAATATTAGACTTCTTGTAATAGTATTCTTGGTGAAACATGTTGAATTCACAGATACCTGGAAATTGAGGATAATGGCTATGTCCTCTGCACTTACTCACTGCCATTGGTTTCAAGCATTATGGTAAGGAATTATGTTCTTAAAAAACAATGAACAAATTTAGGAGTAAGAGGTATATCTCAGTCAAATCAAAAGTGTTAAAGTCCTACTGAATGTGGTAAGAAGATATAAATTCCTACAGAAGTCTGGGTGCTAGGTACAGTTTGTGTCTCTTGTTTACAGGTGAGGAATTGAGGCTTGGGGAGGAGAAATGACTGTATAAGGTCACAGTGCTAAGATCTGGCAGAACCAGCACTCAAAGTCAGGCAATCTGTCACCCCAGACACTGCTCTTAACCTTTCTGGCTCTTGCCTCTGGGTTGGTCCCATAGACAACTACTCGTAGTAAATAACGGAATCATGGAGGTTGGTGTCATTAAAAATAGAGAAAGTGACATGGCATGTTCTATCCCACCAGGTACAGAGGAGACACCTGGGAAAATGAAAAATTTTAGCACTATGACACTAGGTGTCTAAGAAAAGGGAGTGAGAGGTTGGGTTAGATACAGAGCACACAGAATAAATCACATGGAATGTTTCAGCAACTGTCTGGATTTTTAAAAAGTAAGCTGACTTCATTTATAATGTCATATCATGTTTCTCAGAAACTATATCATAGCCTATTTTTATTCTGTCATGTAGTAATTTGTACGCTGCTGATTAAGACTAGCAGGAATAAAACTCTAGGCTCCTACTGTCAGGGCATTCAGCATTCCATTAGACAAATTACAAACACATTCTGTATGCCCACTCACCACCCAGTCTTTGCACTATGCTTTTGGGAAAAATATAAAAATATCAGACATAGTTACCATCCTAAAAGAACAGATGATCTGGTTGGTAAGATGAGATAAACACAATTAAAATGATTATATAAAATCAGAATGACCAAAATAGAGGATCAGATAAAAGGAAAGTGGCCAGGAAGACAATGTTATGTTGACAACATGGGAAACCTGTAAATGAACAGATGGAAATAAGCAAACTGTTATTTAGCCATTCTGCCTACAACAGGGAAATATATTTGAAATTAAGACTGAGGGCAGATTGTGGAAAACCATTCCAGAATAAAGCTCAACATTACTTATAGGAATACATATATGTCCAGCACCCAACAAGCTAAAATTCACAATTAAAAAATCAGCAGGCATTCAAAGAAGAGAGAAAATATAGCTTAAGATGACAAGAAAAAAAATCAATCAAACTGACCTAGAAATGACATGGAAAATAGAACTATTATAACTGTATTCCTTATGTTCAAGAAACCAGAAAAAAAGATTGAACATAATGGAGAGCATGGAATAGCTGCTCTGGTTCAAGGAATGTTAACCTGAAGATGAGCAAAAGCATGTGGCTCAGTGAAGCAGTTTGAGAATTATTACTCTAGGCTATTGGAGCCAGTGAAGACTTTTCAGCAAAATTTGACATGAAAATAGTGGTATTTTAGAAAGACGAGTGGGTAAGGGATTTAGAATGAATTGATGGGAAGACTAGAAACAAAGATTTCAGGCAGGAGGTAACTAATAAAACAACAGGAAAGTGAGATTTTGGCTCAAAAGAATAGCAGTGGAAACAAGTAAGAGCATTTTTTTTCCCTTTTAAATTTACATTTTGTTACCAACAGCACCTAGTGTTATACTTTTAGTAACAAAATGTAAATTTAAAAGAAAAAGATCCTTATACTTCTATTGGGTGATTTAGAATAATGTATCAGAAGGCATTGTCTTTGAAATTTCATGAAGAGTGGGCATCTTTTTAGAAATAAGAAACAGAATATTTCATATTTTGTGTGAAAGTTAGTATTGGAATGGTGCTTAGTTTTAAGTATAAGTTGATTAATTGAGTGGGGTCAAACTTTGTGACAAGCCAAGTTACGAAGAAAGAGACTTGGATTTAAGTAGAAGAAATTACATGAGCAAAGACACCAAGAAGGAAACAACCCACTCAGAAATGGAACATGATGAGTCAATGCCTAAGAGCAGAGCTGCCCAACAGAAATAGAATGCAAGCCACATGTGTAATTTTAAATTTTCTAGGAGCCACATTACAAAACGTAAAGAGAAACAGGTAAAATAAATTTTATTAATTAAATAAACAGATGACATGTAATTTAAACCAATATATCTAAAATATATGATCCAAAATTATTGAGAAATTTTATATATTTCTTTCATGCAAAGACACACACATTACTCTGGTGTGCATTTTACCCTGATCACACAACTCAGTTTGGACTAGTGGCATTTCAGTGCTCAGTAGCCACACGTGGCTATTGTATTCAGCATAGAGCCAATGAGCATCAGGCAACCAGCCTTGCTTTCTTCTCCAATTTATTTTCCACTTCTGACCCATTTGAGCACCTATTTAGTGCAAGATACTTCCCCTACTCGAAGCACCAGGCACAGTTAGACACAGTAAAAAGAATAGAGGACCAAAGCAAGTATTTTTGTGGAAGTGGTCTCTAGCTGGTGCTTATAGAATAAAGGAGGAAGTGGGTGGAGCCAGGCTGCGTGCGGGGTGATTATAATTCAAGGCCAAGGTGTGATAAATGTGTGTAGTGGAAAGACTGAGGATAGGAATATAGGCACTTTGGTTCCAGTTTCTACTCTAATTTTGCACCCTTGGGATCATTACTTAAGTTCTCTTAGTATCACATTTCTAAGTATAAAATAACAGGCACAAAATACCTGGACTATGTGAGATATTGTAAAATCAAAGTAATAATATGAATGCTCTCAATTGTAGAGCATTTTATTTACAAAAAAAAGTTAAGTCTCACTTAGAGAGAATATTAGGGGAGCAATTATCTCCATTTTATTGAAAAGAAGGTGTGATGTTGGGACATGTCCCAGGGCCTGATCTGCTCCAGTGTGAGTCAGGCTGCTCTCCAGGCCTAGTACCCTTGGCCGTCCCCACCTGTCCAGAAAAGTTAAATAATTACCCAAAATAACAAGCTTTGTACTTAGACACTTTGTTTCCCAGTCCCCACCCCCTTCTTCCCATTCTTCCACTCTTTCCCCAAGGGTGTGAACTTGAGACAGGGCCAAGGAAACAAAGGGACTGATCACGGAGGAGGAATTCAGGATGCCATAGAGGCAAGAAGATGAAAGCTGAAGAATAACTGAGACTCCATAGGGAGTTCCTCTCTCACCTTAGAATGAGCAATTTCAGTGGAGCAGTGGAAAAGAAGGGAACCTTATTTAGGAGATCAATTTGTTTTGGGTGAATTGTTCTTCCTACTAGGTGTACTGGTTAATAAGGTGGATTATTATAGTAGTCTCAAATTATATATTCTGTGATTGTACTTTATTTCAATTCAGATATAGTGAAACAATAAAATATCTTGAAGAGCTTTTATTATCTTCCTTCTCATAAGTTCTGAGCAGGAGAATAGGTCAAATGGGTGAGACCAAGTTTGACCTGGAGAGCACACTGCCCCAGAGAAGGTCCGGCAACAAGCAGGATGGAGTTCAGGCAGATGGAACTGCTCCAACTTCAATGCATTCAGCACGTGGGAAGGGTAAACGAGAACAGTACTGAGTTTACGTTGAGGACCTGATCACAATCACATTATTGTTGATTATTTGTTAGCTAAGCCTTCTGAGATTCTCCAAATATGCTCACCTGATGAATAGGGAAGAAAATGTATAAAAGATGAGAGGGTGGTTGGTCAAAGGTAAGTTCCTACACAGGTATTGATTATGATGACCATCCAAGTGGCAGATGTACTGAAATCCTCACAGCACAGGGTGGGGAGTAAGACTATGGGAGAGTCAGGTTGTATTTCTTGGAAGACCTGGAAACTAGGCAAGATCATAATCATGGAGGAATTGGGGTTCTGTAGAGAAAACCAGAACACATGTGGCACGTTTAAGATTTCACTTATTAGGACTTGGTAGTAGGGTAGGATTTAATTAAAGGGCAAAAGCTTAGGTAGTGGGATTTGGACATCTGATTAGAGTTGGATCATTAGCAAGTTCTACAAGGTAAAACCGCCGTCCTGTTTCCCCCCCGCAGGGTTTTTTAAAAAGATGCCTGATCAAAGGTAGGACTGACTACGATTGTTGGGTGGGAATGAATGACTGTACATCTGCCTGAAGTTTTGCCTGCTTGCTGTCGGACCTTCCATAGGGCAGTGTGCTCCCCATGTCAAACCTAGACCATGCGCTCCTAGATTTGGTGGTAAAGAGGGATACCAGGTAGAGATCCAAGTACATTTTTACTATAAGCATAAAAAAAAAAAAAAACTTACTCTGAAAAGAATAGGCTCATACATTTGAAGAGCTTTTTGAAAGATTCCTGCTTTCTATTCATGGGTCACTACCAGAGCATTTCTTGTCATTAATCCAAGGAGTCCTGTGAAATATATGATTGTTCTCCAGCCGTTGTACAATTGCTTGCACTGCCAGTAACAGAATACTAATGAGATGCCTGGGTCCTTTAAGAAAGCGGAGTGATAGTGATCATCAAAGTGCACATCAGAAAATCCAACTGCACATAATAAAACATGTCAGCCAAATTAATTCACTTAACTTGCAAAAAGGAGATCAGACTAGTCTATTTGAGAATACATTATCTTCCAGGAGGTTTATCCTTAAAGGGGTGCCTGATACAAGCTCTATCAAACCAATGACATCCAAAGCTAAAATCAGTTGGCTTTCCAGATGTGCAAAAAAAGTGAAGAATGCAATTACTATTGAACAGGAAACTGGCTTAATTTCCTTCCTTATTTTTGTCAAAAAGTCATGTGGTAAGAAATATTATAACTTGTCCTCTTTACAAACTGTTCCTAACGTTTAAAGCAATGGATAGAAGAAACCACTGACTGAGGTGAGAGGAAAACTTCACACTTTATTTTTGAGGTGACTTTTCACAATGTGCTTCTAGCATTTGAGTAACTTAGGCATTCCTAAGTTATGAACAGTTAACATAATATGGCTCCTCACCACATCCTACATCAGCTGGGGTCTCTTTTCTCAAAATAGGTGAGGAAGAAGACAACACAGCATTGCTATTGTAAAATAGCACATTTCAAAGCATGGTGCCCAGTGAGTGCTTGACATTAGCATTTTGTGGGAATAAGTAGAAATGCAAATCATAGACCCACCGAAGATCTAGTGGATCAGAAATTGAGGATAGGCCCCAGCAAGCTGTTTAACAAGCCTTCCAGGTGATTTTTTATGTATACTCAAATTTGAGAACCACCAAAGGTTCTAACAATGTGAGAGCCTAGTAAAAAGGGGCTAATTTTCTTGGTAACTAAGGTAAGTGTATTGAGAACAAATAATAACAATTCAGGCTTATTATAACACTAGAAGCCTGTGGCACGAAGGTTCACACAATAGGCCTTCCTTCCCCTAGCTGCCTACACCAGTTTTCCTCTGGCACCTGGGACCCAGGCCTTTGGTCCGGCTGCAGCGGAGAAGCCAAGCCTCTTCAGTCTTCAGTCTTCAGTCTTCACTCCAGCTGGAGCCTTCAGGCCGGAGCCTTCAGTCCTCACTCATGCCTGCATATGCAAATTAACCACCATCTTTGTTGGGTTAACTTGCATAGTCGCTCTGATTGGCTGGTGGGCATAGCGGAGTGACACCGATTTGAATGTTTCTCTTTTATTAGTGTAGAGTAGAGGCCCAGTGCACAAAATTCGTGCATCTCTAGGGTTTCTAGTGGCTGCCAGCTGCCGGCTGGGACCTCCCTTCCCTCAGTTGGCCAGCCAGCCCCGCCCCCTGGTCGAACTCCTAGTCGAGGGGACAATTTGCATATTAGGCTTTTATTATATAGGATAGTCTTATAATTAATAAGACAGATAGGCAGAAAGCATCTAAATCTAACATAAGTATCCACTACCCAAGACCTTCCCCCTCCCAATTCAAAATAGTTGGTAAGGGTGTTCTGTTTATTTTTTAATCCTCACCTGAGGATATTTTTTCCATTGATTGCTCCAGAGTAGATGAGGGAAGAGGGGAGAGAAAGAAAACATTGATGTGAGAGAGACACATAGATCAGTTACCTCCTACACATGCACCCCTACCAGGGCTGGGGAACCTGCAACTGAGGTACATGCCCTTGGTCCTCAGGTCAACACTCTAACCAGTGAGTGAGTCAAGCTGGCCAGGTGGTAAGGGTTTTTTTATATGTACAATGACATTCCCTTTGTTGTTCCTGTTGCCCCAACAAATAAATTAGAAGACACTTGCTTGTCTAAGACAGGGGGAGGAGGAAAAGGGTTGGTGACAGCTGTGTCTCTCCCCTTCTATAAGAAAAACAAGCTTTTCAAGAAACAGAACTCACTTATCTTATTTCTATGGTTCACTGGTCAGAACCATGGCTCAGGACAACCCCTCGCATCAAGGGAAGCAAGTATAGAATTTTATTTTCCCACACTATAGTTTGAGGCAGCACTCATACAGGCAAGGAGGGGTTGACATGGGTGATGGGTCAGTCTATAGTAATAAATAGGAGACATCAGTTTAGGTAGCCGTAACTCAAGCATTTATAAGGGTCTTTCTGCTGCAGTGACAAAAGGGCAAGTGAAGTGTGTCAAGGTGGGATCCTGAGTCCCATGTCCCCAAGTTCCCAATGAAGTCCTTCCTCTATACCCGAAGAAGGGACCTTATTAGAATGCACCCTTGGGGCACCTCAGCAGTCATCAGTTGCCCTCCCTGAGAGGGGGACTTATCTGCCTGGTGAAACCTGGGGAGCCTGACACCATGACAATGTCATCCTGGAGGCAGGTTACTTTGAGAAGCACACAATGCAGGCCCACCTCTCTCTCTTGGACCTGTTGCCCTCGAGTGAAGCATATTCTTTCCCCTCCTCAGCTCCTTCTCCCTTGTGGTAAACAGTGCACAGCCCTCCTCAGTGGGGAACTTGCTATTTTCTCCCCGATGACTAATTGAGAGAATTTAAATTGGAATAGGAGGAAGGCAGGCTTCCCAATTTAATCAAGCTCTTCCATTAAGCTAAATCCGTACTTTGATTCCGGCTGGGTGTTTTTATTTGTTCTTAATCGAACATAACCCAGAGAAAAAAGAGGGTGTATGGCAACTCCTCCAAACCTTTAACGAAGAGTAAAACCACAGGGAATCCTTTGTCTGCAACCTGCAACCTATAACCTCTGAGGAATAAATGAACAATATCTAATAGAATAAAAATGTGAGAGAAATCAGACATAATTCTTGGAGTAGGAAGGTGTATGAGTGGAATAGTCAGGGCTCCATCAGGAAATCAGAACCGAGTATCACGGAATAAGGGATTTGTTGTAGGAATGAGTGAAACAGTGTGAGGTGGTCCTCCCCAAAGGGGAAGCTAGAGGTTCAGAGACAAGCTGCTGGCCAATCTGGTGAAGCACTGAAGCAAGCTGGGAGCTTGAGAGAGAACATGGGCAGCTGCCAGAGGGTGGTTCTGTAGAAAGCTCCTGCCTCCAGGCAAGCTGGGGTGCTGGCAAGTGGGAAGAGCTGCACCCCGAGCAGGAGAGTGGAGATAACCTAGAACCCCCCTGATCTCTGCATCGTTCTCTCACCACACCAACCATGGAAACCCTCAGAAAGTAACGACAGCTGCTTTGTCTCTGCTTCCAAGTCTTACACAGTTTCTCTTTTGACTAACTGTAATCCTAAACCTTAAAAAGGGGTCCTGGCAAATATAGTTTCAGCCATACTCAACTTCCAAATAAAGACAATAGCAAATTCATGCTTCCATCTAAAATGATTCATCTATCCCTGTACAACCAAACATGCTCACCCTCGTTCCAGAGGATGCACAGTTCCATGTCACCTCAGTCACAGATGATGTCCATTCCTCTTTGGCTGAATTATACTCCACCGCTGATATCCTATAACCTAAATATTAGGATATAAGATTAACTAGTGTTAACACATCTTATGTTCGATAACAAAGGAATGGAAGATGGGAGAAAAACAAAGAAAAAGAACTGGAATTGAATGAATACATAGATTCAATTCAAATTTGAGATGAAATACTCATTACTGTTATGAGTATTACTATTACTACTTTGGTAACTGGGTATGTGGTTATTGCTAGTATTTCGATTTCCTTCTAGCACTATCCATTCCATATCCCTTTGCCCTTAATAAACACTTCAGTGGTCAGTTTGCTGCCTGGTGGGGTGTTATAAACTGTCATTCCTTAAAGGCCTGGGTCATTAGCAGTTAGTTTTCTAGTAACACTTATCGCAGGCATCACAGGCATACTATGAGGCAACCCCAAGGCTCTGCTATATTCTAGACATTCTCCTGCCCCCTTCCATGTATACTGTACAGGATCATTCGTCTGTCAGTACAGTAACTCCTCCTTATGGTCCACTGGCATTCAAAACTCAGATTAGCCAGGTGCCAGCCTCAATTTCTAGCTTATTAGAACATTTGTTGTAGCCTTTGGTGAAAGAATTTTACTCTGGGAACCAGAAACTCAAATCTAGCAGAGCCTAAGTTTGCAGAAACAGGAAGCTCAAATTGTGCTGGATAAATCCAATAAAGGAACCCATCATGTATATCCCTTGCAGAGAAAACACTTAATATAAAAATTTAAATTCTTTTAAAATAAAAATAGAAACTTATTTAATCTCAGAGTATTTCTAAAAAACCCTACATTACTCAGCCTGAATGCTAACATCATATCCTTCAAGGCTGGTAAGGAAATAAAAATGTCAATTCAATGCAGCATTTTATTGGAAATCTTAGAAATAAAGACACAAGGTACAATAAAGTGAAAAATGAATGATAAGTATAAGGATTGGAAAGAAAGAAAACTGTCTTTTTAGTGAATATATATAAAAATTCAAAAGAATAGATGAATAAATTATGAGTTTAGCAAGTTGGATGAATGCAAAGTTAACATAAAAAATCAATTACATTTTAATAGGTATAAATTTAGAAAATATAATTTAAAAAATTTGATTGAGTGAAAGAATAAAGATACAAATGAATGCATATTTGGTGACTCTACTTATATAAAGTTTAAAACTAGGTAAAAGTAAACTGCAGTCATTAACATTACAGTACTTACTTTTGATGAAGAGGGAAGAATAGAAATTATGAGATGGAGCATGATGTGAACTTGCAATTTTGTTATGGGTTTGCTAGTGTTTTGCTTTGTTATATATATCATGGAATAACATCACTTTGTGCATTTTTCTATATGTATATCTTCACAATTAAACATTTTAAAAAATCAAGTGATAAATTATATACTAATAAATAGAAAAATGATAAAAATAATAAATGCATCCAACAGCCGATTCTGTGAAATACATCCTATATAATAAAAGGCTAATATGCAAATCAACCGAATGGCAGAATGACCGGTCGCTATGATGCACACTGACCACCAGGGGTCAGATACTCAACGCAGGAGCTGCCCTCTGGTGGTCAGTATGTTCCCACAGTGGAGGCACCGCTCAGCCAGAAGCCCTGAGCCGGGCTCACAGTGGGAACCTCTCCCACTTCCGCGGCAGCACTAAGAATGTCCAACTGACAGCTTAGTCCCTCTCCCCAAGAGGAGTGGGCCTAAGCTGTCAGTCAGACACCCTCCGAGGGCTCACGGACTGCGAGAGGGCACAGGCTGGACTGAGGGACACCCCCCTGAAGTGCACGAATTTTGTGCACCGGGCCTCTAGTTAATAAACTTCTGGTTGATCTAAAGCGAAGAAAAAGCAAAAAGATGAAGTGCACAATATCAGAAAAGATAATTACAGATATGAAGAAAATTAAAAGCATACCAGGATATTTCTTTGTTTAAATACATGCAAAACAACTTAAGACCTAGAATTAAAACAAATGTTTCTATTTTTTAAAGATAAATTATTAAAAAAAAACTCAGAGAGAAATAAATCTGAACAAATTAACATAGAAATAATACAAAAATAACTTCCTCTCCAAAATAATACACTTACCCTCCAAAAAAGTACACCATACCTAGATGGTCAATTTTATTTTTCTGAAAATATATTTTTATTGATTTCAGAGAGGAAGGGAGAGGAAGATAGAAACATCAATGATGAGAAAGAATCATTGATTGGCTGCCTCCTGCACTCCCCACACTGGGGATCAAGCCCGCAACCCAAGTATGTTTCCTGATTGGGAATCAAATAGTGACTTCCTGGTTCATAGGTCAATGCTCAACCCCTGAGGTATGCTGGTTGGGCTTATTATCCTTTGAGAAACATAAAATTCCTATTCCTTTTAAAAATTATATATGAGCATAAGAAAGTAAAACATCCTTACTTCTTTTATTAAACTAGGATACCAAAACTTGACAAAGAATGCACATATGAGCACACACAAACTAAAACCTCTCATTTATGTTTCACTGCAAAAATTCTAAATAAAATGTTATCGGACAGAATCCATTAACACATTTAAATTTCCCATGACTAAGTCCTATTTTTTTGAAAAACTTAAGGATCATTAAAATTAAGGAATGCATTAATATATTCTATCAAACATTAACTGAACTTTTAAAATATATATATTTTTATTGATTTCAGAGAAGAAGGGAGAGATAGAAACATCAATGATGAAAGAGAATCACTGATCAGCTGCCTCCTGCACACCTCCTGCTGGGGATTGAGCCTGCATCTCTGGCATGTGCCCTAACGAGGAATTGAACCGTGACCTCCTGGTTCATAGGTTGATGCTCAACCACTAAGCCACGTGGGCTGGGCTAACCAAACTTCTTCAGCTCTTTTCCAGGGTACCTGGTATGATTTCTTTCCTCTATTCTTATAGTTCCATATGGCCATGTGATTTGCACTGGTCAATAAAGTGAGAGCCAGAGAAGTGTGCCACTTGCAGGTGGAAGGTTTAAAAGTCAGTGGCTGACTTGTCATGCTCCATTTGCCTTCACTATAGCAACTTTCAGTGCTCCAGATGGCTGCTCTGTGAGTCTGAGCCTGTGAGAAAAACAGAGCCTCTATGACAGGCAGCATGAGCAAGAAGTAAACCATGTTGTTTTAAGTGAAGAATTTGAGGTTATTGATTACTCCAGCATAAATTTCATTCACTGACTGATATCTCTATATATAAAAGGCTAAGTGATCAACTGTATGTCCATCCAACCATCTGACTGACCGGCTGGTACATACAATGTGCACTGGCAATTTAAAAATAAACAATGACTTGCGCACGCGCGATTCATATAAAGCTCTCACTGGCACCAATTGCATGCATGTGTTTCAATATGCCATTGTCGATCATGAATTTGGTTGACACTTCTATTATAGAGAAAGGGTAAATAGCGATATTAAAATATTTCTTCTAATTAATTCCCTTTCAATGTGCACGAATCCATGCACCAGGCCACTAGTACATTAATAAATAAGAAAAATCATGTTATCTTTCATAGATACCAAAGATAAAAATTTATATACATTTTATACAATAAACTCATTTTAATCTTGATAAAAATTCTGAATAAAAATATTTAACACATTAAAACATATATATCTTAACTCAAAAGTTAGTATAATGCTTAACAGGAAAATATAAGCAGTATTTCCATTAGAGCCAAGAATGAACAAAGAAGTCCTTTATTAACATATTTTTAAAAAATTGACCTGAATCAGAGAAATAACTATATTACTTAAAACTAGAAAGTGAAGATGTAAATTTTTTTCTTGCTTACAGATTACATAAATGGTTTGTTACTATTTCTAGTAATTTTTAGGTGCTTCTCTTGGATTCTTCCAGGTAAATTCAGTACACTGTGGGTACAAAATATAAAACTGCTTATAGAAATCAACAGCTTCCATTTAATCAGAAAATATAATGGGTAAAAAAAACAAAACCATTAACCCACAGAAAAGCACATCATGATTTTGAAAAAAGGATTTAACATTACAGAGATATCAATTATTTCTAAAGTAATCTATAAATCTAACATTATACAAGTAAAAATGACAACCTTTTTTTTTAAAAAAAGACAAGATTATCTATAAAAACTATGGAAAAAATAAATAAACAAGTATAGTCAGGAAAATTCTCAAAAAAGTGAGATTAGTTCTATAAAATATCAAAACATCAACCTACAATAAAATTAAGAAAAGTAAATTAAAACCAAAACTTTTTGCAAAGAAAAATACTCCACAAAGTCAAAAGTCAGTCAACTAAGTGGGAAAAATGTATGCAACTTTTATCACAGGTAACTAGAGTATTTCTTACTAAAAACTGCCTGCAATGCAATAACATGAACAACTCAAGAAAAAATTGGAAAGGGATTAAACAGTTCACAGAAAAGGAAACAAAAAAATTTAATTTCTACAGGTATGGTAGCCATGAAAAGTTTAACATCATAATGGTTGTTTGATTACAATAAAACTAGAGGCCCAGTGCACAACATTCATGCATGGGTGGGGGGTCCCTCAGCCTGGCCTGCACCCTTTCCAATCTGGGACCTCTCGGGGGATGTCTGACTGCCAGGACTGTAGGGATTGGGCCTAAACCAGCAGTCAGACAACCCTCTCACAATTCGGGACTGCTGGCTCCTAACCACTCACCTGCCTGCTGGCCTGATCCTTCTAACTGCTCTCCCCTGCCAGCCTGATCTCCCTAACTGCTCTCACTGCTGGCCTGATACCCCCTGACTGCCTCTGCCTCAGCCCTGCCACCATGGCTTTGTCCAGGTCGTCCAGAAAATGTCCGGTCTAATTAGCATATTACCTTTTCATTAGTATAGAGGCCCAGTGCACAAAAATTTGTGCACTCAGCGGGGTCCCTCAGCCCGGCCTGTGCCCTCTCGCAGTCTGGGACCCCTCGGGAGATGACCACCTGCTGGCTTAGGCCCGCTCCCCGGTGGATTGGGCCTCAGCTGGCAGTAAGACATCCCTCTGGTATCCCAGGAGCCCTTGGGGAATGTACACTTGCCAGCAGGGAGCAGGCCTAAGCTGCAGTTGGACATCCTTAGTGCTGCTGAGGAGGCAGGAGAGCCACGCACCACCATCGCTGTACTGGCAGCCATCAGCCTGGCGTGTGGCTGAGCAGAGCTCCCCCTGTGGGAGTGCACTGACCACAAGGGGCAGCTCCTGCATTGAACGTCTGCCCCCTGGTGGACAGTGTGTATCATAGTGACCAGTCATTCCCAGTCTTTCTGCTGTCAGGGTCAATTTGCATATTACTCTTTTATTATATAGGGTAGAGGCCTGGTGCATGGGTGGGGGCCGGCTGGTTTGCCCTGAAGGGTTTCCCAGATCAGGGTGGGGGTCCCGCTGGGGTGCCTGGCCAGCCTGGGTGAGGGGCTGATGGCTGTTTTCAGGCTGGCCACACCCCCTTCAGGGTGGGGGGTCCTGCTGGGGTGCCTGGCCAGTCTGGGTGAGGGGCTGATGGCTGTTTGTAGGCTGGCCAAGCCCCCCAGTGGGGACCCTCAACCCATGAGGGTGTGGCCATCCTGGGTGAGGGGCTGATGGCTGTTTGTAGGCGGGCCACGGCCCTCAGCTACCCAAACTCCCAGTGGGGGCTGGCTGGAAGTAGGTATCTGGGATTTATTTAGCTTCTATAATTGAAACTTTGTTGCTTTGAGCAGAGGCCACAGCCAGCCAGGGCAGGCGGGAAGCTTGGCTTCCTCCATCGCCGGGGCAACCAAGCCTCCTGCTTGCTCCAGCTACGTTGATGCCGGCCGCCGGCCACCATCTTGGTTGGGTTAATTTGCCTATAGTCACTCTGATTGGCTGGTGGGCATGGCTTGGGGTGTTGCGGAGGTGCGGTCAATTTCATGTTTCTCTTTTATTAGATTAGATGATGAGGATATGCGGAAACAAACATTGCTGGTGGGATATTTTAAAATGCATGTATTTGGACAAAGTAATTCTACTCCAATGACATCTGCATAAGGACAACTGCAGTCTTCATTACAGCAAAAGATGAAAATGTCATTAATGAGTTGAATAAACAATGGTGTATCTATCAGTGAAATAGGAAATAGCCCAAAGTGTTCCAGAAGTTCTATGTATACTACTATCCTGGAATATGTTCCTAGATATTGTCTGGTGGGAGAGGAAAGATTTAGAACAATATGTATAGAATGATTTTACTTCTGTAGCAACACACCAAGAACACACATGCACATACATCTGTGTGTAATGCACATCTCTTTAAGGCTACATAAACCAGTAACACATCGATGATTCTGTGGAGGGAAACTAGATGGCTAAGAGAGAGGGGTAAAAGGGAATAATTATCACCATGTACTATTTTTCATATTTAAAAATTTAATACACTTTTTTTTACCATAGTTTTAGATTTAGAAAATAAGTAGATAGAGTTCCATATATCCACCCTAACCTCTATCATTCACACCTTCATTTGTGTGGTATATTTATTACAATTAACGTACCAATGCTGATATAGTAACCAGAGTTCACGATTTACATCAAGGTTCATTCTTTTGAGTTCCATGGATTTTTGACAAATGAATGTCATGTACCCAACCATTATAATATCATAAAAGTGTTTCACGGCCCTAAAAGTCACCTAGGCTCCACTGATTTATCTGTCCTCCTTGCTATTCCCTCCCCACCAAAGGCAACCAGTTGCTTCTGTTTTGACTTTTCAAGAATGTCATATAAATAAAATCATTCAGTATGCAAGTTTTCCAGACTTGCTTCTTTCCGTTAGCAACATGCATTTAAGTTTCTTCCATTTCTTTTCATGACTTGATAGCTCATTTACTTTCATTGCTAAACAATATCCCATTGTATGGATGTGACAGTTTACATCACACATGGTTGTGATTTATAATTTTTACGCATTGTTGGATTCAATTTGCTAATTTTTATTGAAGAATTTGGTAGCTAGGTTCATGAGATAATGGTCTCCAGAGTTTTTTCCTGTGTTATGGAGAATTCCCTGGGCTTATTTCAAAAGGGTTTCTCTCTCTCTATCCCAGGCCAAACACGAGGGGTTTCTCTGATCTTCAATCAGAACCAGATAGGAAATCCAGAACAACTCAGGAAAGTGTGAAAATATGAGGACCTCCAGGAGTCTAAATTCTCCAACTAATTCACACAATAAAAGAGCCTCTAGCAATTCATCAAAGTTACCATTTATTGAAGTGTTCCCAGCATGCTTGTGCTTGAGGTAAGTCGATCTATATTCTCTGAATCATCTGTCTCTACAGTTTTCAAGGCGGTGGTTAGTCCTGTGAATTCAATTCTCTGATGGAGCTAAGAGACGTCACTGAATTTTTGGTTTTGTTAGCCTTTTTTTTGTGAGGGTGGGAGAAGCAACTCCAAGCTCATGTTGGAGTGAAAAGTGGAAGTCCATGCTTTTCTTAAATTTTGGATTTTGCATCAGTTTATATATAATCTATACCTTACCCTCGTTCCTTTCCCCAAATAAAGAATCTCACTCATAATATTACCTTGTTAAAATTAAGGTAATATGATTGCCCACAGAATGGAACAGATCCAAGAGATGTAAATACATTTAATTAATATGTAATTGTCACTGAATTAACTGTACAAAGAAACAAAGCCCCGGGAAATATTAGCCAAATAACCAGAAGTCCAATTCCCACACAAACACCACAGTAAATGAGACATTTTACTACTTGGATCAATCCACATCAATACCGAGTCTCTTATTCAGATTAGTAGCTCAAAGGTAGCAGCAATTTGAGTCATGGATTCAACTAGTCTAATCCAGGGGTGGGCAAACTTTTTGACTCGAGGGCCACAATGGGTTCTTAAACTGGACCTGAGGGCCGGAACAAAAGCATGGATGGAGTGTTTGTGTGAACTAATATAAATTCAAAGTAAACATCATTACATAAAAGGGTACGGTCTTTTTTTTTTTAGTTTTATTCATTTCAAACGGGCTGGATCCGGCCCGCGGGCCGTAGTTTGCCCACAGCTGGCTCTAATCTCAAGGGTATGTGCATGAAATGCAACTCAGGTTCCGGGTGACCTTGCTTATTCTCTTAAAGGGTTTCTTACAAATTTGTGGCTTAAGCAGCCATGTGTTCTTTAAAGCTTGTTTGCTGTTAGTGTCCATATATCTGTCCAAAGTGTTAGAAATATAATAGGATATATTCATTCTTTGAGCTCCAGGATTTTGAAAAAATGAATGTCATGTATCTACCATTACAATATCATACAAAGTAGTTTCAGCGCCCTAAAAATCACCTAGGCTCCACCAATTTATCTATCCTCCTTGCTATTCCCTCTTTAGTCTTAGACATATATTTTTGCTTTAAAATTTAGCAAACTTTTCTCAACTGTGATTTTTTCCTCATAATCTCTTCCAGAAAATTAAAAGAAATAACACTTTATAATAAATTTTGTAGGCACATTCATCATTTGGAAAAGGCTATGCCATCCAAGAACAGACAGATTTAAAGTATGAAAGATGCTTCTTTGAAAGAGAAAAAAAAATGTTTACTTAACACTCTTAGAACAGCTACTTAGCAGAAATAAATTAAGTAAAAGTGCAACCTAGACTAGCTGGTCAAAAAAGCTGTTACCCTAGGTATCTAGACAGGAACATGTTGAAGATTAGAACTGAAGATAACCTCTAGTACTAACCTCACCACCTCACACTACTCTTGAAAATGCAGAATCTTTATGTCAATTTACTTTCCACAACTGGCCGCAGGGACAAAGGAATAAATTCCGTTCCTCTTGTAAAAGAGAAACTGAGAAACTGCTAAAAACAAGAGCTTTATTTGTATTTTAAAAATATATAACAATATGTATTATCTTCATTTTGCAGACAATTGAGTTAGAGCCAGAAATTACTAAAGCTAGACATGGTTAAGAAACTTATGTTTTAAAACATGGTTTTAAAAACTTAAAATAACTTTTATTTTAAAAATTTAGAATGCAAGTAAACAACAAAATCAAACATAATTTCATTGTTCAGAGGCATGGACAAAATTGGGGTTCTACAGAAAGTAACCTCAGAGGGCAATCTAATCATAAATTCCTAACATGGTAGGTAGTCATGTCCCAGGCATAAAACTGTAGTAAAAGTGTATCTTTGCCTTAGGCAAGCCCTGTCTGTTCTTTTTGTGCATCTAGGTTAATACACTTTTGAAATGCCTCTTTTTCCGACCTGTCAGAAGAATAACAATCCTCAAGAGAGCACATAACCTCACCTATCCTATAATCCAATCCCTGCCTTGCTTTCTCCCACCTTCCTATAATCTTCCTTACATTTCTTACTTAATTTCACATGCATGAAAAAAACTGCAACACTGCCATTCTCTGGAGCATTTGAGATCTAGCTTCCCAGCAATTCTCAGTTTGGCTGAAATAAATTCATATAAAAATTCTCTATAGGTTTGGATGTTTCTTTTGTTAAAATACTGTTTACCATTTATTGTGTGTACATACATATTTATACATACCTATTTTTTAAAAAGCAGATATATGAATCATTGCTTACAAATAGTTTGGTTTCCTGCCTTTTCCACTTAACACACCAGGAATTTTCTTATGTACTTAGATAGTTCAATATCTTTTCAAAAAGGCTGTATGTTATTCTATTAAATGACTGTACTTTACCCTAATTAACCAATCTTCTCAACGTATATATAAATTGTTTCTAAATTTGTGCCACAGTAAAGTGTTGTAATGAGTATTACTGTTACTATTTCTTACTACATATTTGTATTTTTTTTCTTTTAATCCTCACCCGAGGATATTTCTTCCATTGATTTTTTTTTTTAGAGAGTGAAAGGGAGGAAGGAGGGGAGGAGAGAAACAATGATGCGAGAAAGACACATTGACTGGATGTCTCCCGCACATGCCCTGACCAGGGCCAGACCTACAACAGAGGTAAATGCCCTTGATCAGGAATCAAACCTGCCACCCTTAGATCCACAGGCTGATGCTCGAATCACTGAAGTAACTAGCCAGGGTAATCTGTATTTTCTTAAGATAAATCCCTAGAAGTGAAATTGCCTATAAAGCATATATTTTTTTAAATCACATACCAGTCTTTGTGAAATCATGTGGCCTCTTTTCCTGAAAATGTAATATAAAGTTTAAATATCTTTTTGAAACATAAGGGGGGCCTGGGTCACTGCTCTTTAAGGATCCTTTCAGTTTTAACATGCTCTAATTAATTGTGGGTTTTATACAGATCAATTGGTAGTAATCGATACCAATCTTTATTTGTGGATAAATAAAAACACTGCCTAATTGAACATGAACAGTATTGTCTTTTCCTAGTAATCGTAAGCCTTTTTATTTGAAGCTAAAAAACAATAAGGCTACTCTAATACATTGTACCTTTTGGCTCTTTGAGATAAGTGAAATGAAATATAACTATTGGAATAACAGTGCCTATAATGTAGTGGAGAGACAGAATCATGTTCACTATTATATCGCTGCCAAATGCTCAGCTACTTAGTGGAAAATTAGTTTTTAATAACATGATGAAACTGTAATCCAACCTACTTTACTGACTTTGAAAATGTCACTCCCCCTGTAGCACTGGCTGGATCTTACATAAAAAGCCCTTTGCTGTGTATCCTAGGATTATCTACCTTTTTTTGAGATACAAAGAGCATATAAACACTGGGTCCTTAGGGTATTAGATAACTAAACAAGTACATTTAGTTGGGAATTAAGATACTTCTCACATTAATGACCACTATGAAGGGCTATACTGTAGGTCAATGTGCAAAAAAACAAACAAAAAACTGGGTTCAGTAGAAGTATGGCATCTCATTTATGTGCTAAGTTTTCTCTAGGGTATTTTTGAAATGTTAGATGAACACAAGCATTTATTAAAAAAACAGGCTGAACAAAGTAATATTGTGAAAGGGTTCCAGGTGATTTGCAGATTCAAAAGAACCCATGATTTAAAAAAATATTTATGTTTCCTTTCAATCTATGGATTACAGAGGCAGACAATTTCAAATACTCATCAGGCTCATTACTCACATTATAAAAATTAAATAAATAACTTCCCTTTTAAAGGTAAAGGCTATATTTTTTATTTATTCATTTTGTTTAAAATATTTTAAAACATATCTTGAATGTAAGCTCAGTGAATGCTAAAAATATACAATTAATTTCTTGCTTAAAAAGACATCATTATGGGCAATAGGCATTTAATATTTATTGGTGATCATTGAGAGAACCAAGGGAAGTGACCAAAACAAATAGAATTTATGATCTAAATAAACAATTCTCCAATTAGAAAGTTTGAAAAGGAAAACAATATCTAAAGAGGCCTGTGGTATGAAGAAATATTCAATATGCTTAACATACCTATTTATTTTCTTAAGCTACAGAAAGCAAATCTCAAAATTTTGGCTTAGGAATATGTACATATAAAATGTGCATACTCTATTATAATCATAAAACTGTAAGTACTATATTTTAATTTTATCAATGACATACTAAATGATGCAATTTAGATGGCTATTCAAAGTATATCATAATATTACTAAAATATTCAATTTTCTCCCATTAAAAAGTAAAACAAAATAATCATTTGGCAACTTTAGAGTAATAATTGATTCAAGCAAGAATTATCAACGGATGCTAAAATTAGGTGAAAGTTGAAACAAACAAGTTATTTGCAATATCTCCCAAGTTACTTATTATTTCCAAGGGGAAAAATAGTAATGTTACACTGAAGATACTACTTTGCATGTATTATTGCAGGTAAACAGATAACTACATTATGATGTTGCAAACCAATGTGTTTCCATATACTTGTTTAAAGCAAAAATTATAACATTGGTTTGGGGGTGAGTAATGTATACAGATATATGAGTCAATTATAGGATAAAAGATGAAGAGAGGATAAATGGATTGACATAATTGCAAGGTATCTACATTTCATATTAAGTAGTACAATATTAACACCAAGTGGACTATGAAAGTTAATGATCGTTGTCAAAACAGATGTAAAAGCAAGACCTAACTTGTCTACAAATTCATGGAATTTATACATAAAGACACAGGTTAGCCCTAGCTGATTGCCGCGACCCTTTAATACAGTTCCTCATGTTGTGGTGATCCCCAACCATAAAATTATTTTCATTGCTACTTCATAACTGTAATTTTGCTACTGTTATGAATCATAATGTAAATATCTGATATGCAGGATGTATTTTCAGGGGTCCCGACCCACAGATTGAGAACCGCTGGGATAGAGCATCAGCCTGAGGACTGAAGGGTCCCGGGTTCGATTCCAGTCAAGAGCACCAGGGTTGTGGCTCGATCCCCAGTAGGGGACATGAAGGAGGCAGCCAATCAATGATTCTCTCACATCACTGATGTTTCTCTCTCTCTCCATCTCCCTAAAAATCAATTTAAAAAATTAAAAACAAAAAAGACAGGTTTAAAGTAAATTGCTAGAAAAAGAAATCCCAGGCCAAGAGAAAATATTAAAAGGCCAGAGTGGCTATATTAATATCAAATAAAATAGACCTCAAGCCAAAGATACCAAAGGTAAATAGACAAACTTGTTAATGACAAAAGGGTCAATCAATCAGTGAGATATAACATCCAAAAGCAAAGCTCCAACTATTTTTGTAAAAAGAAAGTTTTTTTTAGAAGGCTATGATACTGGACAGCCATGTCCATTTATTTATTTTAAAATATATTTTCATTGATTTTAGAGACAGGAAGGTTGAGGGAGAGGGAGGAGAGAGAGAAAGAGAGACATCGATAGGCTGCCTTGGATCAAGCCTGCAACCTGGGCATGTGCCCTGAGAACTGAACTTTTGACTTTTTGGTGCACAAGACGACACTCAACCAATTGAGCCACACAAGCCAAGGCAGCCATGCCCATTTTTGTAGGTAGTGTCTATAACTGCTTTCATGCTACAAGTGGGAGTGCTGAGCAGTTGGTGCAATAGTGTGTTTCACAAAGCCTAAAATATTTACTACCTGGCCCTATACAGAAAATGTTTTCAGATTCCTAAAAAGGAATTAAGTTACAAACCTGACAAGTCTATATTTTACATTTTTTCAAGCAGCAAATATAAATCGTAAAAGGAACCGTGTTAATGTACACTTGAATAAAAATTCTTCACAGCAAAATTTCAGAGCTTTGAACAATTCTAATAATGGTGCATTTACTTAGTTTTGTTTTCTCCATTAGGAAATGGGTACACACACACACACACACACACACACACACACACAGATAAATCATTTGCCAACCTCCGTGATAGTGGCTCAAACTTGCTTAAAATGAAAAAAAATTTAAAGAAAAAAATACATGCATACACTTTGGGTGTTTTGTGTTTTAAATCTGGGAAATACAGAACCAAAAGACAAAAATAAAAAAAGTAGCCAACTTACTAAAGTTAAGAAAAAAAATAGGAACAATGTAAAAGATGCAACAAGAGACAGAAAGACGAGGAAAAACAGGAAAAGTGAACAAGGATGATGATAAGTACTCACCTTTAAAACTGAAGTACACTTTTCCTCTTCCGACAGACGAGATTAGGAATAACAGCTTAAAATTGTTGTATTAATAAAAGCCTGCTAAAAATATATGGGAGGCTCTATTTATGTAGGTCTTCAAGAACAGGCAAATTGAGTGGTTTAAATAAATGCATACTTGCATGGATGGACTAGATTTGCACTGTCTAGTAGGATGGCAATAAAAATTAAAGAAAATTCATTAATATCAAAAATTCAATTCTTAGGTGACATTAGCAACATTTTAAGTGCTAAATAGTCACATGTGTCTAAAGGCTATGATTCTAAGTCAGTGATGGCGAACCTTTTGAGCTCGGCGTGTCAGCATTTTGAAAAACCCTAACTTAACTCTGGTGCCATGTAACATATAGAAATTTTTTGATATTTGCAACCATAGTAAAACAAAGATTTATATTTTTGATATTTATTTTATATATTTAAATGCCATTTAACAAAGAAAAATCAACCAAAAAAAAATGAGTTTGTGTGTCACCTCTGACACGCGTGCCATAGGTTCACCATCACTGTTCTAAGTAGTGTAGTAGAACATTCCCATCATCACAAAGAGTTCTGCTGGGCAGCACTGGGCGAGGCTCAGTGTCTAAATTATAAAGCTAGTTTGGTTTTCCTTAGAGCTTTTTCTTTGTTTATTTATTTTATAAAACTTTTTTGTTAAAATATATTTTATTGATTTTTTTTACAGAGAGGAAGGGAAAGGGATAGTTAGAAACATCAATCGGCTGCCTCCTGCACGCCCCCTAGTGGGATGTGCCCCTAACCAAGGTACATGCCCTTCACCAGAATCGAACCTGGGACCCTTCAGTCTGCAGGCCGATGCTCTATCCACTGAGCCAAACCGGTTACGGCTATTTTATAAAACTTTTTGTTTTTTATTTTACAGAGCCTTTTGTTCTTCAGTCATATGTATCCATTTAGATATTTTTCATATTAAATTGAAAATGCATGCAGTTGCACAAATAGAATGTACTCCTAAACAAGTAGCAATTTTAAATTGCTACTTTGCACAATGCTCTTTTTAAAAATTTGCATAACTGAACAAATGCGTACAACTATATTAAAAAACCATTATAGTTTGATATTATCTATATACTAGTGGCCCAGTGCATGGATTCATGCACATTGAAAGGAAATTAATCAGAAGAAATATTTTTAATATCGCTATTCACCCTTTCTCTATAAAGAAGTGTCAACCAAATTCACGATCAACAATAGTAGTTCGAAACACCTATGTGCGACTGGCACCAGCGAGAGCTTTATATGTATTGTGCAGGTGTAAGTCATAGATATATAGAATATACTTGCTTAATTAGACCTGCTTTCTGATTTAGCTAAACTTTTTCCAGCCCAGTGAAGCACCCCAACTCCTATTTCAGGTAATTGTCAGCAACACAGCAGTAAATATCAAAATGAAGCAGATTGTTATTGTAGATCACTCAGGGAGAACAGAGGGTAAAATATTTAACTGCAGCAGTGTTTGACTTATATTTTGCACAGTGAGAAAACCTGAAGTCATTTTCAAGGTCCACCATTTCTTACTTCTCTTTAGTTGGGTCCAGTTTCTAAGCTTTCTAAATCTTCATTTTCCTTCTAAATCTCCGTTTCCCAGTGAATGAAAAGAAAATAGGATTCCACCGAGTCTCCTATCTACCTACTCCAGGACTTCGGTGAGGATCAAATGAGATGAAGCATGGGAAAATGCTTCACAGACATTTGGTTAAAGTGTAAAATGTTTGCACCTGGCTATAAAGCAAGCTGTGTTCCTGGGCTGAAGAAACTCCAAGGAGGCTAGTCTCTAGGGAGAGGAAGCTAGGCATTGCTACGTGACATCATTACCCAGCGCCCATATCTACCAGTCGGACAGACACTTAGCTTATTAGCCATATCCTGTCTAATAAAAGACAAAAAGGGTAATTGACCATACCTTTGCTACGCTTCCCATTGGCTAATCAGGGTGATATGCAAATTAACTGCCAACAAAGATGGCGGTTAATTTGCATATGTAGGCGCCAAGCAACGGAGTGAAGCCGGCTGGCCCCTGGAAGGAGCAGCGAGCGAAGGCCGGTGTGGCAAGCGAAGAGCAAAGAGGGGGGCCTGCCGGCGCTCCCCCGGGGCCCTCGGCGAGCCAGGGGCTTAGCTAAGGCTTAGCGCATACTCCCTGGTGGCCCCACAGCAGGGCATCCTGGCAGCCTCCTGACAGGCAGGCGGCGGGGAGAGCAGAGTGGGGCAGGGGCTGCAGGGAGCCATGGAGGGGCAGGGTGGCCGGAGCCAAGTTCCCGGGGGTCTGAGGAGAGTGCCTGACAGGAGCCCAGACTGCAAAGAAGGAAGAGGAAGCGGCCACGGGGAGCTCTTCCAATCCCCCTGCATGGACAACCTACCCCAGCCCCTGCACCCCCAGGGGGACGGGGAGGCTGACCAGACAGGAGAAGACCCAGCCTCAGGGGTAGCTGCAGCCCGTATCTCTGACTCCCAATCTCTTCCCTTGTGACCCCCACCAGGGGCACCCACAACAATAGCACGCCTGCGACAACCCATCAGCGCCCCGAGGCACCCGAAGCCCATTGCCTGCCGCTGCTGGGCCCCCTCTGCTGGGGCCAGGCACGCCTCTCCTCCCTACAACTCCAGACCCGGGTGAAGGCAGGCCTGAGCGGCCCCTCGGGGTCAGACTCATCCCCCCAACACCCCCTCCCCGACAGCAGTCGTCCCTGGAGGCACTGTCTTCGCAGCAGAAGTGCACTGAACCTTGCCGGGGTTCGGCTAAACCCACCCTCCTAGCCCGCCTGGCCCCACCCTGGCCCAGCCCCTGCCCTGCTCCAGATTGGAGCCCCGCCCTGACCACATACAGCTGCGAAAAGGCCATGTACAATTTAAAGAATGGTGCGAAGTGGGGAGGTTTGAGTTACTCCCCCTTCAGACTTGCCACACCCCTAGCGTCCCCCTAGCACTCCCCCCTACCCCAAGCCAGCGCCTCCAGGGACGACCACCGCTACAGGGCTGCTGGCCAGAGCCCGCCCCTCCGAGGCCTGTAGACCCTCTGCAAAGCTTCCATAGCTACAGTCCAGGAAACAATCATGCCCTCCTCCCCTAATCAGCACCTGCTACCTGCGAGGGTACCTGTGGGCTTAAAAATAACAATCCCTTCCCGTTTAGACATCACTTACTTGATGAAACATTTCCAGGTTTATTAGCTGAGAACCTCCGCATGACAACCCAGTGAGGTAGGCGGAGATTACAATTCCCATGGTATATGCGTATGCAGAAATGAAGCTCAGAGAGGAAAAGTGTCAAGCACAGTGGTTCCCAAGGTGCAGCACATGCCCCACGGGGGGGGGGGGGGGTGGGGGGGAGGGGGGCAATTTGATTTTAAGTGGGGACAATTCCAGAATGAGTTAACAGTGAATTTTTTGCATTTCTTATGGTTCGAAGGGGCCTCATCTACAGTGTATCCTATATAATAAAAGGCTAATATGTAAATGACTGGAATGACCGGTCATTATGCTATGCACTGACCACCAGGGGGCAGACACCTAAAGGCAGGAGCTGCCCTCTGCTGGTTAGTGTGCTCCCACAGGGGGAGAGCCGCTCAGCCAGAAGCCAGGCTCACAGCTGGCAAGCACAGCAGCAGTGGTGGGAGCCTCTCCCGCCTCCATGGCAATGCTAGGGATGTCCGACTGACGGCTTAGGCCCACTAAGCTGTTAGTTGGACATCCCCCCAGGGCTCCCAGACTGTGAGAGGGCACAGGCCACACTGAGGGACACCCCGCCCCCCGTGCACAAATTTCGTGCACTGGGCCTCTAGTGTGTCTATGTATGTATATGTATGTGTGTGTGTGGATATATATATATATATATATATATATATATGTATGTATATATATGTATATGTATAGATATATAGATATAGATAGATCTAATCTAAAAAAATACAAACATGCAAATTGACTGTACCTTCACTACACCTTAAGCCACACCCACCAGCCAATCAGAGTGGCTATATGCAAATTAACCCAACCAAGATGGCGGCTGGCAGTCACAGAGCTGGAGCAAGCAGGCTTGGTTACTCCAGTGATGGAGGAAGCCAAGCTTCCCGCCTGCCGCAGCCGGCTCTGAGCTCCACTGAAGGCAACAAAATTTCAATCGTAGAAGGTAAATAAATCCCAGAATAAAAAAAGAAAAGAATAAAAGGAGAGGCTGGCAGCTTCCGTCGCCAGGGGGCTTGGCCAGCCTAAAAATGGCCCTCAGTTCCTCACCCAGACTGGCCAGGCAACCCAACTGGGACCCCCCCACCCTAAAGGGGGTGTGGCCAGCCTGAAAACAGCCATCAGCCCCTCATCCAGGTTGGCCAAACCTCCATGGGGTGAGGGTCCCCACTGCGGAGGGGTTGACCAGCCTGCAAACAGCCATCAGCCCCTCACCCAGGCTGGCCAGGCACCCCAGCGGGACCCCCACTCTGATCCAGGACACCCTTCAGGGCAAACGAGCCGGCCTCCAGCCATGCACCAGGCCTCTATCCTATATAATAAAAGGGTAATATGCAAACTGACCCTAACAGCAGAAAGACTGGGAATGACTGGTTACTATGATACACACTGACCACCAGGGGCAGACAGTCAATGCAGGAGCTGCCCCCTGGTGGTCAGTGCGCTCCCACAGGGGGAGCTCTGCTCAGCCACAAGCCAGGCTGACGGCTACCAGTACAGCAGTGGTGGTGGGAGCCTCTCCTGCCTCCTCAGCAGCACTAGTGATGTCCAACTGCAGCTTAGGCCTGCTCCCTGCTGGCAAGTGGACATCCCCTGAGGGCTCCTGGACTGCCAGAGGGATGTCTGATTGCCAGCTTAGGCCCAATCCCCCGGGGAGTGGGCCTAAGCCAGCAGGTGGTCATTCCCTGAGGGGTCCCAGACTGCGAGAGGGCACAGGCCGGGCTGAGGGATAACCCCCACCCCCCCGAGTGCACAAATTTTTGTGCGCCAGGCTTCTAGTCCTATCTAATAATAGACAAATATGGTAATTGACCGTACCTATGCTACACCTCCCACTGGCTAAGCAGCGTGATATGCAAATTAACCGCCAACAAATATGGCGGCTAATTTGCATACTGCAGGCAGGGCAGGACAGCGCCATCCCGCCTTCCCTGCCGCCATCTGGGCCTGCTATCTGCGACCCGGGGCTCGGATGTCCCGTGTGCAACCCGACCCGGGGTGGCTGGGCGGGGCAGCAAAGGCTTGAAGGCGGCTCTGGCTGGAGCGAAGGCCTTGGTCCCGGGTGCCGGAGGAAAACCAGTGCCGGCAGCCAGGGGAAGGGAAGGCCTATTGCACAAATCTTTTCGTGCAACAGGCCTCTAGTATAGATATAAAAGGCTAAGTATCCATCCGACCAGTAGCTATGACATGCACTGTCCACCAGGGGGCAGACACTCAATGCAGGAGCTGCTGTGACGCGCACTGGCCATTTACAAATAAATGGCACTGTGAACCTGGCACCAACAAGTAACACTTGGCTTCCCCTAGGTGGAACCCAGGCACTGCCACCACCCTGGAGTGACACCCCAACAAATTGCAACCAATGCTGCCAAGACCCCATGGTGCAAAATGCAGCCCACAGACTAGCCCATCCTGGAAACGGTCACTGTGGGCACTGGGTAATGACGTCACGTAGCAACGCCTGCCTTCTTCTTCCTAGCGACAGGCCATTTAAAAATAAACAGCACCACAGACCTGATGCAGCCAAACCAACACTTGGCTTCCCCCAAGTGGGACACAGGCCCCGCCACCACCCTGAGTGAGACCCCACCAAATTGCAGCCAACACTGCCAAGACCCCATGGCGCAAAATGCAGCCCATAGCCCACCCTAGCCCAGAAATGGTGGCTGTGGGTGCTAGGTAATGACGTGACATAGCAACGCCTGGCTTCCTCACCCTAGCAACTAGCATCCTTGGAGTTTTTTCAGCCCAGGAACCTAACTTGCTTTATAGCCAGGTGCAAACATTTTACAGTTTAACCAAATGTTTGTGAAGTGTTTTCCCATGCCTCATCTCATTTGATCCTCACAGAAGTCCTGGAGTAGGTAGATAGGAGACTCGGTAGAATCCTATTTTCTTTTCATTAGCAAGACACGAATAGTGATATTAAAATATTTCTTCTAATTAATTTCCTTTTTCAATGTGCACGAATCCATCACCGGGATACTGGTTTAATATAATTAACAAATTACAAAAATGTTTAATTTCTAAACATAAATTCAGATATACTATAATTGAAAAATAAAAAAATAGAAAAGTAAATTAAGTTTACCTAAGTTAAATAGACATAGTGAAAAAAGCAAGTAAAATTAATAGCTATGAATGTAGCAATAAATTCAACCAAAATATTGATATAAAGTCTCTTCTTAAACACTATTTATAACATTTGATTCAAATGAAGAGTACTGAAAAATTCCCTTGTGTTAAAGAGAAACATGAAGAATATTTAACTTACGCTTTAAAATTCACATCAGAACTAACAACAAATAAATTTCTGAATATGTAGCAAGAATAGAATCCAAGTTATACAACATAAATCTTAAATTCATAATGGATTGAAATGAGATGGGTGGGCCAACATACAACATTTTAAAGAGTAAGACTAAAGCTATTTCATAAATAATTCTGCAAAGTATTAGTTTTATATGTGACAAATGACAGTCATTTTTATACATCAGCTACTTTCTAATTTTTATACATTATTCCTTTTATATTCATTGAATTTTTTTTTAAATTTAGAACTTATACCATATATCTTAGTGCACTTTATTTTTTAATTTTTAAAGATATATGTTTTATTGATTTCAGGTAGTAAAGAAGAGGGAGAGATAGAAACATCAATGATGAGAATCATTGATCGGCTGCCCCCTGCATGCCCTCTACTGGGGATCAAGCCCACAACTCAAACATGTACTCTTGACTGAAATCGAACCTGCATGCTGATGCTCCATCCACTGAACCAAACCAGCTAAGGCTATCTGTGCACTTTAAATGTAGTAATAAAATTATATTAAATTCACTGATATTTTCTCTTGTGTTACTTTAGAGAAAGAGTTCTCTGGCTGCATCATGCCTTTTCTCTTTTTACTAAACACATTTTCAATTTATTAATCTTTAGGATTGTTATATCAAGCAAGTTTGATTTTTAAAATCTACATAATCACAAATAAGACTAAATCAAACAAGGAGAAGAGAGTGGGAAGCAACAAAAGGAGAAAAATCTTAGAAAAGACAATAATGGAGGTTAAGAATAATATTCTAATTTAGGAATCAAAGAAAACTACGCAATAAAAGTAAAAAACAGGAAGTAAAACTTTAAGACCAAATAAAACCATGTATCAGTTCAGTTTCTTTACTAAATTAATAATTAGCTAATAATGTGCTATTTTTTTGGTGGAGTCAGAAATTATCTCCTCCACCCCATGTCCACCAGGAGATAAATACATAATGTCTATAAACTGAGATTCACAGTTTCTGGATTTATTTTTCCACCACTTAAACTGTGGATCATTGCTATCATATGAGAGTGTTTGTTCAACTCCTCTTGCTGAAGTTTTACTTGTGACTCTTTCTCTTCCAAACGACCTTCTAATTGGGACTTCTGAACCTCTAGTGAGGAAGCCTAAGAAATTGGGAGGTGGGAGGGAGAGAAAGAAAAACAATTTTGCATTTTTCTCTTCACAGATATTTTAAGATATTCTTATTTTTCATTTTTAAAACAACCATTTCAATTGACACATTATATATATATATATATATATATATATATATATATATATATATATATACACATACATATTTTAGTCAACTAAATTATATGGTTATTTTAAGGTAAGTAATCATTAAACAATACAAAATAAGTTGGGAAGACACATTCAATTTGTCTTTTTAAGTCAATGCTAGCAACTGAAAGTTTGCAGAAAATAGTACATATTACTATTTAGAATTACTATTAAAATAACCACATTAAAGCAGAATCAGGAAATCTGTAAATGTAGCATGGGATCTTATGCTTATGTCTCTTATGTCACTTATGCTCTTAGTTGTTCAAACAGTCTTTTAATGCTGGTTTGTTCTCATCTTCCTAGTCATAGATGGACCAGAAAGCACTGTTCATAGCTACCACACTAAGCAATCATAATGGAGAAACACAATGGACTTAAATTCAGAATATATGTTTACTATTAGCTATGTGACTGTCCTTGAGTCTATAACTTAATCCAAGACTCAGTTTCATTCGTAGGTTGAAAGTAATTATTAACATATATTAATGTTTGTGAAAGTGAGGAGGATTAAGACAAATGTTTCAGAGTCCTTTGCAAATTATAATGTTCTAAACAAATGTGAACTACTGTTATTATTACCATCTCTATAAGCAGAAAGAGGTGGCTATGTTCCTATACACAGCTACCGTATGTGATGTAAAGGACTGGGAACCCTTTTCTGTATTCCTTGCCTGCTTAACAGCAGTAAGTGCTGGCAAACAGTATATATTTAACAAATGTGTGATTATTTTAGGAAATACACGTTTTCACATTGTGAGAGAGTTCTCATAATAAACAATTGTCAAGCCATTTTAAGATCCTACTATCTTCAAAACAAAACTATACTCAAGAAAAAGAATATTAATTTATCTAAATTCACTTTTCACAAATTAAGACTTTTTCATTTTAGTGCAAAGGAAAACTTAACAGATTCTTACCTTAATGCTCAATTCTTTTCTTATATGTTCTGATCTGCTTACTTCTTTTCTAAGGATATCAATGGTTTCTTCCTTATCTTCCCTTTCTTTTTGTAAGACTTTAATTTTTTCTTCTTGTACTTTTGTCTTTTGTTGCAAGTCTTAAAACAAACAAAGAGTCAGCTATACTGACTTACCTTGAAAAGCTTTCATAGCTATTATGTCATAAGAACAACAAAAAAAGGCAACTAGAAAGACAAGGAAATACCTTGCTGGAAATAAAGTTTTACAGTATTTGACAAATAGAAAATACCAAGTAACTCTTCCTCTGTATCAGTATTATACAGAAAAATACCAAATCTTCATGTCTTTACCTCTTCCTCTGTTCTAAAGATAATATAATATAGTAATGAGGGAAGGACAATCCTCAGAGCTTAAGGGTTAGAAGAGAAAAGGAGAGAGAAAACTATGAAAAATTATATAGGTAGATGATGTTTGTGCTCTAAGACAAGTGAGTTAGTATAAAACTGTTTTTGTGGATCACTTCAGAGATATCATTAAGAAACTAGTAACTAAAAGTTACCAAGCACTGCCACCTGCTGTTATTTCCTATAATTTCCAGTTTTAAAAATCAATTTAACTAAATTGCAAGAAATATTATGGAAATAAAAGGAGAGCTGTTTCGGATGTGATTTAAGATTTTGAAAAATGAGGGATGTAGAAACTAATGAAAAACCAAAATAAAAACCCCTCATGTTTTATCTTCCATCAAAAAATGTTAACATACATATAATTTGTTACATAAAAAGCTACTTACTTGCTAGTTTACATTCTCTGTCTACTAGTTGGTTCTGTACTTCTTTTCTCTGTTCTTCTATTTCTATTAATTGGGCAACAGTTCTGAAGTTATAAAAAAAAAATAGAAGAAATCATCAATGAACCACTATCATTTCCTTTTCTCAAGTAGTTTAAAATTCCTAATAGCAATTACCCTTAAATTCTGCCATACATGTTTTATATCTAAAACAAGTTAAGATTCTATTAATTTATCTACAAAAAACAATGTTGTGTATGTTTTTGAAAATTACAAAATAATTAGAAGAACTAAAGATTTTTACTTTTCATTTTGTTGCTTGAGTGACTCATTCAGCTTTTTCACTGTCTCAATTTGTTTCTTCAGAGAATCACATGTGATCTGCAACTCTTTATTCTTCTTTTCAGTAGTTTCATTCCTGAAAAGAAAATGAGATGAGTGATATTTTTATGGATGAAAACATGTAATAAAGAAAAGAAACTCAGTTGTTTATTTTTTCTTCTAACCAAATTCTATACACTACAGGTGAGAGGAGGCATTTATGAATAAGCAGGACATAAACAGAGTTGGATTAACTCTAGTAAAAGACAGTAAAGATGTGCTTTGGCTGACCGAGGTGGTAAAAATTACTGTGAAATGGAAGTGTGTGGGGCATTAACCTCATATTTATAAATATAGAGCTTTATTTTATAGATGTTACTACATTACATAATTTCCTATAAGATACATACAGCTATCTTTATATTTATATCCAGAAAGTGAAGCAACTTCTGTAAAAGTCTATCACTGTTAGCCTGTTGGGCATATTACATGTTTAATTAAAAATGTCAAATTAATGAATAAAGTAGTTGAAGATTCTAAATTTCTCTTGTCTCTCTAAAGCTCTGCATCTATGCCCTAACCCAGTGATGGCGAACCTTTTGAGCTTGGCGTGTCAGCATTTTGAAAAACCCTAACTTAACTCTGGTGCTGTGTCACATACAGAAATTTTTTGATATTTGCAACCATAGTAAAACAAAGACTTATACTTTGATAGTTATTTTATATATTTAAATGCCATTTAACAAAGAAAAATCAACCAAAAAAATGAGTTCGCGTGTCACCTCTAACACGCGTGTCATAGGTTTGGCATCACTGCCCTAACCGGTTTGGCTCAGTGAATACAGCGTCGGCCTGCAGACTGAAAGGTCCCAGGTTCGATTCTGGTCAAGGGCATGTACCTTGGTTACGGGCACATCCCCAATGGGAGGTGTATAGGAGGCAGCTGATCAATGTTTCTCTCTCATTGATGTTTCTAACTCTCTGTCCCTCTCCCTTCCTCTCTGTAGAAAATCAATAAAATATATTAAAAAAAAGAAATTCAGAGATGTTTAAAAATAAATAAAGCTCTGCATCTAATAGTCCTGCTTATTTTACCTGCAAGGTAAACACAGAGAGAAGTGATACTTTGACACCTTAACTATCTTAAGTGTGAAAAGCTGACATAAGTGGAGCCATTTTTAATAGAGCTAGGGCAGCCATTCCAGAGGAATTGCCTGGCATGTCTTGATCCTCAAACCTTTGAAATATTTGAACTGGGAAAAATAATGTTAGGATTGGGTCAAACGAGCACTGTATTTCAAATAACTGTTTGCAAAGCTAACAAGAAAGGAGACATTCTGACTACCAAACTATAAATTAAAGATATTCTTTAGAATTAGCACCACCATGTATAGCTAAACAATAATTTAGCTTATTTGCACCTATAGAAATTCCTTCCTTCTATTTATGTAATTATTTTCCTTCTCTTTCTTGTAAAGTCCCCTTTCCTTCACTCCCTAATTCGAACACTATTTGGGTTTCTGTCTGAATCAGTGATCTCAAATAAATACTGGTCTTTTCTTTCAGGCTAACTTAAACATAAAATGTCCTTTTCACTTTATTAAGTACTAAGATAAACAAACTGACTGACACACTCACCAAATTTGGCCAGCAGAAGTGTTTTATCTGTCCTACAAATAATTTATAAAAATCTAAATTTTAATTCCCTAATATTACATATGAGTTTTCCTCAGCCAGATTTATTTACTTATTACTCACCTGGACCCTGAAGGCAGGTGTTTTACCTCTTGGCTCCTCAATCACTATTTGGAATATCAGCAAGTCCTAGAAATCACTATTTCTCATGGATCAATTGCTTACTTTCTCTTATACCTGACTTAACACTAATAGTTCAGTTTATCAGTGCCTAAATCAGACTTTGGAAAAAGCTGTCATTGGGGGAAAATATTTTGTTTAGAAGTCACCATGTCATCACACATTTTCCAGATGTTACACATTCCCACCCTTCATTTTTATTGATAGACCTTACCAAAGTTAACCATTTTCTTTATCTCTTTACTAGAGGCCCGATGCAAGAAATTCGTGCAAGAGTAGGCCTTCCTTCCCCAGGCTGCTGGCAGGCACCCGGGCTTTCCTCTGGCTGCCGGCAGGCACCCGGAACCCAGGCTTCCCTCACCAGCACCGGCTACGTCTGGAAGGTCATCCAGAAGGACGTCCAATCTAATTAGCATATTATGCTTTTATTATAGACTAGTGGCCCGGTGCATGAAATTCATGCATTGGTGGTGGTGGGGGGGGGGGGGAGGGCGGTGTCCCTCAGCCCGGCCTGTACCCTCTCCAATCTGGGATCCCTTGCAATCCGGGACCGCTGGCTTCTAATCACTCACCTGCCTGCCTGCCTGATTGCCCCTAACCACTCTGCCTGCCAGCCTGATTGCCCCCAACTGCTCCCCCTGCCAGCCTGCTCGCCCCCAACTTGGACCCCCGCTGGCCTGTTCACCCCCAACTGCCCTCCCCTCCTGACCTGATCACATCTGCCTCGGCCCCGCCACCATGGCTTTGTCCGGAAGGTCTCCCAATCTAATTAGCATATTACCCTTTTATTAGTATAGATTAGCAGCACAGAACACTAGAAAATTTTCAAATTTTAACCAATCTTGAAATATATAGTAAAACAAGGAACAAGTTAATCAGTGTTTTTATTTGTATTGTTTAGTAGAAAATACATAGTGCTCTTGGTCTTCCTTATAATTCAAAAGATTTAAGACTGGCCTAATAGACAAAAAAGCTTTACAAGGGAGGGAGGGAAAAACAATTAATCTTATAGTTTGTTAGTGGGTGTATAAATTGGTATAGCCTTCTTGGAGGGACACTTGGTAATATATCAAAAATTTAAAAACACATACCCTTTAACCCAGCAACTCACCTTTAAGAATGTATTATACAGATATAGTAACATATAAGTGAATTGTATTCAATGGCATCAAGGATAAATACTGAATAAGAATTTACAGATAAGTTAAACATGAACACCCAGATTTCCATTCTATTAGGCTGAATGACACAAAAGTGTTAATATTCAACCACTTTTGCACTGTACAAATGACCAATTTATATGGTTAAAAATAATATAAATAGTGACAACTTAGGTCATTCAACAATTACTTAGAGTGTCTAACTATGTACCAAGCTCTATTCTAGGCCCTAGGGATCTCTCAGAGAACAAAATAGACAAAACTTGTCCTTGCAGTGCTAACATCCCAAATGACTGATGAACAAATGAAAAGGAGTAGAGTCAACTGGAAAGAAATAAAGAGACCCGTATTGTTTCCAACTTTAATACCGAGTATGATTAAGCAATATTTCATTTCACTAAGTTTCTTGCTAACTACTTACCTCATGGTATTATTAAAATACTAAAGACCTGGTGCATGAATTCGTGCATGGGTGGGGTCCCTTAGGATGGCCTGTGAGGATCAGGCCAAAACCCGCAGCCCAACGTTGCCTGCAGCTCCTACCTGCCGCTCCTGCTCATCCCGGCCCCACTGCACCTGCCCTGGGCTCACGCCCAATCAGTCCCAATCGGGAGAGGCTCAAGCTGTCACAGCAGCACTCTCCACCAGTAAGCCCTGCGTTTGGCGCCCTCCTGAGGGAAGTGGCTTGCAGGGTCGGGCCGAAACCGGCTCTCTGACATCCCACAAGGGGTCCCGGATTGTGAGAGGGCACAGGCCAGGCCGAGGGACCCCACTGGTGCACAATCAGAGCCAGCGAGGGACCACAGGAGAGCTCCAGGGCATGTCCGGCCCATATCGCTCGGTCCCGATCGGCGGGACTCCAGCAGCAAGCTAACCTACCGGTTGGAGCATCTGCTCCCAGTTGGTCAGTGCACATCATAGCAACTGGCCGACTGTCTGCCCCCTGGTGGTCAATGCACATCATAATGAGTGGTTGAGTGGCCTTAGCATATCATTAGCATATTATGCTTTGATTGGTTGAACAGTTGACCGGTCACCAGACGACCGGACACTTAGCATATTAGGCTTTTATTATATAGGATATAAATGTTTATAATCAGATTTTAGGACCACAGGAAAGAAGTGCTATGTGTTCATTATAGATTCTAATCTTAAACAGAAACATTTATAAATTTACCTCTGAAGAAGTTCCATGTAGGATTTTGTCAGTATTTCATGTTCTTCAGCCACAGATTGTAACTTCCTATTATGTTGAAAGAGATGCTCTATGTCACTCTGGGCTCTTTCTGATTCAGCCTGCTGTGACTTCAGCAATGCACCAAGCTCTTCATTTTTTCTTTCAACTTCTCTCAACATACCAGCAAGTGTCCGTGCCTTCAAGAAAATGGAATAGAGACTTTTCCACTATCATTATTTAAACATGCTGTTTTTACAATTTAAAATATTTACCAAATATCTAATAGGCTAGCATCTATTGGATTATATACAGATTAGTCATATATACTTTTTATTTAATTACTTCTAACAAATCTGACACAACCATAGTTTTTTATTTAATAGATAATTCTGACAAAATAATCTCAGTATGACCAGATTCATGAAAATGAACACAATTATAATTACACTAGAGGCCTGGTACAAGACATTTGTGCACTCGGGGGGGGGGGGGGCACAATAAATTCAAGTCATGTGGGACAGACAAGGAAGCCCTCAGCCTGGCCTGTGCCCTTTCACAGTCTGGGAGCCTTCAGGGGTGTACGACTGTGGCTTAGACCCACTACCTGCGGGGAGTGAGCCTAAGCAGCAGTCAGACATCCTTAGCGCTGCCACGGAGGTGGGCCGCTGCGCTCGCCAGCCATCAGCCTGGCTTGTGGCTGAGCGACGCTCCCCCTGTGGGAGCACACTGACCACCAGGGGGCAGCTCCTGCCGTGAGTGTCTGCCCCCTGGTAGTCAGTGCACATCATAGTGACCGGTTGTTCTGCTGTTCGATCAATTTGCATATTACCCTTTTTTTATATAGGATGAAGGCAGCTCTATATATAGTACTCAATGAAAAGGATATAGTTCCTGGGCTAGTTGACAACACTAAATCACAAAGTTTGCACAGCTCAGTTTTTGCAATTCGGGCAAGAATTGAGAAAATGATCTTAACCATGTTACAGATGCTTAAGCAAACATTTAAAAATTAAGTTAGCATAATTAGTGGCACAACATAGATTCATTGTGAAGGTAATTGTGACAAAAAAAAATTAAAGAAAAAAGAACATCAAAGAAGCAGAAAAGTAACTAAAATAATAAATATACTTTCCCCCTTCTTTGGTCCAAAAAAATACTACTTATTTTGAAGTGACAAATAAAAACCTAAGCCATTCTCGTCTTTCAGGACAGAGTCTGTAAAGCAGTAATACTCAATTACTTAGTGTTATTTTTACAAAAAACCTTTTCAGTAAAATAAGAAAAACACTAAATTTTCCAATAAATTCAAGTCACGTGCAACAGACAGGATATAAGAATGTGCTATGAGAAGAGAGAGAAAAAATGATTTTAATATCACTAATTTTCTTTATTGGAATTTATAAAAAACTCAATATACCATCATCAGTCAAGAAAAATAAATCCATGATAAGTAATAAAAAATATGGTTATATTTATTTATATTTTTTAGAATACCTTTACTTGAAAAAGATTTAAAAGGTGTGGTACTTGACACTGATTTTAATGCCTCTTTCAAAAATCAAAGACTTTATTATAATTCATTACAAGTGATATTAGATTATCTAAATTCCATTTCTATCTACTAAGATTTTCATATTACTGCACTAAGTTCTCACCCATAATGTATTCATTGTTTACATATACACTGAGTGGCCAGATTATTATGACTGGCCAGATTATTATGACCACCCCATCAGTACTTCATTGACACTTCCAAAAATAATGAATATTGAAAACTTCCTAAGCAAATACTCTCAAGGTTTTATTATTATTATTATTTGCATAATTAATTCACTTCATTGTATTGATGGGGTGGTCATAATAATCTGGCCGGTCATAAAAATCTGGCCAATGTACATATACAACACAATGCCAAACTTCCTCAGTACCTACTAAGTGCCAAGTACTGTGCTAAGGCCCATTTGATACAGAAAAAGTCTCTGACATCAAGGGTAGTGATGAGGTCATATAATTTTCACATAGTGTGAGATGTATAGAGGAAGGATCACTAAACATGTGTGGGAAGAAGACCAGAATAGCTTCCTGGGAAATGGAGATATTTAAACTAAAATCTAAAGGATTACTAAGAGTTAGAGAGGAAATGGTGTTCTAGACATGGAAGAGCAAGTGCAAGGTCAGGGAAACCTAAGACTGTCAAGCTCCAGAAACAGCAAAGTAATCTAATATGGCTGACTGCAGAGAATGCACAGAAATGCAAGGTGTGCAGTGAGAAGTGGTTAGAATCCTAACATGACAAACTAAGGGATTTAAATGCTCTCTGAGCCAAAGGTAATCCACTAAAGCAAGCATGTCAAACTCGCGGCCCACAAGGAATATTTTTGCAGCCCAGCCAATATAATAGTACATAAGAAACATCTTGCCGAAACCGGTTTGGCTCAGTGGATAGAGCGTCGGCCTGAGGACTGAAAGGTCCCAGGTTCGATTCCGGTCAAGGGCATGTACCTTGGTTGCGGGCACATCCCCAGTGGGGAGTGTGCAGGAGGCGGCTGGTCGATGTTTCTCTCTCATCGATGTTTCTAACTCTCTATCTCTCTCCTTTCCTCTCTGTAAAAACTCAATAAAATATAAAAAAAAAAAAAAGAAACATCTTAATAAAAATTTCATAACTTGATTTTTACACTATCCTGTTATACATAATTATTAATAATGAACAACAACATTCGCTAAAGACTGATTACTATAATAGTGTTGCATTCATTTCCCTTATGTGCTTTATGTGCAGGTGCACCATTTTTCTCCACTAATACTAGCTGCAAATATTTCAGCAGCTGATTGCCATGTCATTAATATTATACTGACTTGTTTGGTGTGTGCAACAGGAAATACTTTGCTTTCAGAGAACAAGAAAAACAGGCTTATTTGCGTTACACTTACTAATTTGTACAGTTATTCAGTGTCTAGTACGTTAATGTTCAAGAAAAATGTAATTTTTATTAAAATGTTCTCTTATTTTATGTTAACGATTACTCATTTATTTTAGCCCTTTGTATTCAGCATGTCTCTATTGAAATAAACCTACGTTTCTATGAAAATTGAAGCTTTTTGTTTTGCGGACCACATAAACTTAAACCTTGTTTATTTGTCCTGTGTTAGCCTTTGAGTTTGACATGCTTGCACTATAGTATGTTCAGCATAGGAGTGATGGAATCAGATTATACCCTCAGGGATCACTGTGGGGGAAGAATGGATGGTAGAATCAAATATAAAAGGAAGATAAATTCTGCTATAAGTAGTAGATGGCTGAAAAGAGGGCAGTAGACTGAAGGTAAGAAGCCTAATTAGACACTCTGTTGTGATTCCTTTGAAAAATGAAAAGGTTCGTGGCAAATAGTGGGAAGAACACAGACAAAAGACAGAAAAAAGTAATATTTAAGCAATATCAACTGGAAGTGGTAAATGAATAATTCCAGAAGGTAAATTGTGATTTCCATTTTTCTTGTTTGCAAAACTGTAAGAATACTGGAGGAATGAATATATAAGAAATTCATTTTTAGAGAGAGAGAAATATCTATGTCAGAGAGAAACATCGACCAATTACCTCTCATAGCACGTTGACCAGGAATGTGCCCTAACTGGGAATCAAACCTACAAATTTTTGGTATACAGGACAATGCTTTAACTGACTGAGCCTCCTGGTCAGAACAAAAGAACACATTTTAAAAAGGGAGAGTGATGACTTGAGTATTGGTTATGCTGACTTTGCAGTATTTGATACATATTTAAATGGGGCTAATACAAGGAGACATTTAGTACATAAGAAAAAGGACACTAGCCCTGACAGGTTTGGCTCAGTGGATAGAGCGTCAGCCTGCGGACTGAAGGGTCCCATGTTCGATTCCGGTCAAAGGCATGTATCTTGGTTGTGGGCACATCCCCAGTAGGGGGTGTGCAGGAGGCAGCTGATTGAGGTTTCTCTCTCATCGATGCTTCTAACTCTCTATCCTTTCCTTTCCTCTCTGTAAAAAAATCAATAAAATATTAAAAAAGAAAAAGAAAAGAAAAAGGACACTACATATACATTTGGGGGCATAGGCATTCTGGTATAGGTTGAAACCATGGAACACCTAAAAAGGGGAAAAGGAAAATATCAAACAATAGAATTGCTGGGTCATATGGTTGTTCTATTTTCAGGTTTTTGAAGAATTTCCATATTGTATATTTGTTTATCCTCACCCGAAGATATGTTTTTTATTGATTTTAGAGAGAGAGAAAAGAAGAGAGAGAGAGACATTGATTCAGTGTCCCAATCAGGGATTGAACCTGCAACGTAGGTATGTGCCCTGACCGGCAATCAAACCCAGAACCTTTAGGTGTATGGATGATACTCTAACCAAATGAGCCACACCGGCCAGAGCTCCAAACTGTTTTTGAATAATGGCTGCACCAATTTACACTCCCGCAAACAGTACATGAGTGTTCCCTTTCTTCCACGTTCTTGATAACACTTGTCATTTGTTGACTTTTTGATGTATCTCATTCTGGTTTTGATTTGTGTTACTTTGCATGGTGACAGATGGTTACTAGACTTAGTGTAGTGATCACATCATAAGGTTTATAAATATTCAATCACTGTATTGTATACCTGAAACTAAAATAACATTGTATGCCAACTATACCTAAATTAAAAAAGGAGGGCAAAGGGCTTAGAAAACTCAACATTTAGGTCTCATAAAGGATATAGAAAAATCAAAATAAACAAAACAGAAGCAAATTCAAAAATACAGAGAACTGATGGTTGCCATATGGGAGGGGAGTTGAAGGAATTAAGTAGAAATTGGCGGCTATAAAAATAGTCACAGGTGTATAAAGTACAGAATAGGTAATATCTACACTAATAAAAGAGAAACATGGTAATTGGCGTACGACTGCTACCCTACCCATTGGCTAATCAGCAAGATATGCAAATTAACTGACAGCCAAGATGGCGACCGGCAGCCAGGCAGCTTAAACAGAACATGAGGCTTGCTTGCCTCAGTGACGGCGGACTCCAACGTTCCCCGTCTGCTGCTGCAGGCCGCTGAGCGGGCAGTTTGAAACATAGTAACATATAGAAGCTAAAAAAAACCTCCAGAAACCTGCTTTCAGCGAGCCGGAATCTCAGAGCTGGAGTTGATACAGAGTTTCGATTGTAGAACACAAACAAGTCTGGGCCTGAGGGTTTCCACTTTCCCAGCAGCAGAGGCCGCAGAGCTGGAGCCAGAGCTAAAGCTGGCCCAGAATAAAAAAGAAAAAAAGGAGCGGTTGGGAGCTTCAGTCACCCGACAGCCTGAAAACAGACCTCAGCCCCTCACCCAGGCTGGCCAGGCACCCCAGTGGGGACCCCTACCCTGATCCAGGACACCCTTCAGGGCAAACCAGCCAGCCCCACCCATGCACCAGGCCTCTATTCTATATAGTAAAAGGGTAATATGCCTCCCAGCACCGGGATCAGCGGAGCCGCGAGGCCTCCCGGCACTGGGATCAGTGGAGCCGCGAAGCCTCCCGGCACCGGGATCAGCGGAGCTGCGAGGCCTCCCGGCACTGGGATCAGCGTGACAGGGGGCAGCGCCCAAACACCCTGATCGGCCCTGCTCTGTGTGACAGGGTGCGGCACCCGAACCCCCCGCCCCCCCCCCCCCCCACGGGCCGTGCTCTGTGCGTGACAGGTTAGAGCCATAACCTCCCCATTGGCCCTGCCCTGAGTGTGAGAGTGGCGGCGCCCCAACCCCCTGATCGGCCCTGCTCTGTGGGTGATAGAGGGCGGTGCCCCAACACCCCCCCCCCCCACGGGCCCTGCTCTGTGTGTGACGGGGTAGAGCCATAATCTCCCCATCAGCCCTGCCCTGAGTGTGACAGTGGCGGCGCCCCAACCCCGATTGGCCCTGCTCTGTGGGTGATAGAGGGCAGTGCCCCAACCCGCTGATCCGCCCTGCCCTGAGTGTGACGGGGGACGGTGCCACAACTCCCCTATCGGCCCTACTCTGTGCGTGACGGGGGGAGCTCCCCAACCCCCTGATGGGCCCTGCTCTGTGTGTGACAGGGGGGAGCTCCCCAACCCCCTGATGGGCCCTGCTCTGTGCGTGACAGGGGTTGCGCCGCAACCTCCCCATCGACCCTGCCTTGAGTGTGACAGGGGGCGGTGCCCCAATCCCCCAATCAGCCCTACCCTGAGCGTGACTGAGGGTGGCATCACAACCTCCCGATCCCCCCTGCTCTGTGCATGACAGGGGGCGGCGCCCCAACTCCCCAATCGGTCCTGCTCTGAGCCCGACCAGGGGCTGCACCTAGGGATTGGGCCTGCCCTCTGCCACCCGGGAGCAGGCCTAAGCCAGCAGGTCGTTATCTCCCGAGGGGTCCCAGACTGCGAGAGGGCACAGGCCTCTAGTCCTATATAATAAAAGGCTAATATACAAAATGACGGGTCGCTATAATGCACACTGACCACCAGGGGGCACTTGCTCAGTGCAGGAGCTGCCCCCTGGTAGTCAGTCAGTGTGCCAGAAGCTGGGCTCATGGCTGGTGAGCGGAGTGGTGGTGGCAGGAACCTTTCCCACCTCCATGACAGTCAGACATCCCCTGAGGGCTCCTGGACTGCGAGAGGGTGCAGGCTGGGCTGAGGAACCCCTGAGTTCACAAATTTCATGCACCGGGCCTCTAGTAGTTAATAATATCATAACTATGTATGGTATTAGATGGGTACTAGACTCATCAGGTTACCCATCTTGTAGGGTATATAAATGTCTAATTACTATGTTGTACGTTTGAAACTAATATAATATTGTATGTCAACTGTAATTAAAAAGTAATAATAAAAAAAGAAATATCCAGCCTAGGCCTATAATATGGCTCAGTGGTTAGAGTGTTGGTCCTCACACTGAAGGGTTGCAGGTTCTATTCCCAGTTGAGGTTATGTACCTGAGTTGCAGGTTTGATCCTGGCCCCCGGTTGGCCACATGTGCAGGAGGCAACCAATCAAGATGTCTCTCACACATTGATGTTTTCTTTCTCTCTCTCTCGCATTTCCTCTCTCTCTCCCTGTCCCTCTCTCCCATTCTCTCTAAAGAGCAATGGTAAAATAACCTTGGGTGAGGATTTTTTAAAAATACATCCATTAATTAGAAAGAAAATCAGAAGATACTGGTGTAATCAAAATTAAAGGTAAAAGGGTTTCAAGACAGAATAGTTATGTGAAATGCTAAGGACAATTTATTTCAATCAGAGCAACAAAGATATAACTAATATTTTGTACATGTTTTACTTCATTTACTTTTCTACTCATCTGATGAGTCTTTATATTATACACACCTCTGTCTCAGCTTGAGTTCTTTGACAGCGATATTGAGCAATCAGTCTATCAGCCTGTGCAAGGGCTAGAGCTTTTGCTTCCAAGAGATCTTGTAGCCTGCTGTCTTTGGACTATAAAAAAAAATTGCATTGATCTTCATCATTTACTGGAATACATCCATTAAAGCTTAATTGTTACACGTAGTTAAAATAAGATTGTACTCACAGCTAATGTAGACAGTTTCATCTCATATACATCTATTATGTCAGATAGTCTCACGTCATTAATCTGATCCTTTACCTAAATTTTAATACAATTGAATCAAAAATCAGAAAATTTTAACATCTGACAAAATAAAAAAAAAAAAGCCTACTAAAAAACGGAATCATTAAAACTTAATAAGTAACAAGTAAAAAAAAAAGAATGTTATATCAGGCAATTCACTAAACATTTCACTAACCTGGCTATTGCCTAAGAATATCTGGGTAAAATTTAGAATGCTTGTGGGAATTTAAAACATATTTCTTAATCTGAGGATGTGGGAAGGGTGGGCTGGCTGGGAAACAGTAGGGATATATGACAGCTGTGTTAAAATATAGGATTCTTATGGCTGATTTTTTCTTATTTCCAAAATTTCCAGAATATTGATACTTTTTATATTAAACAGTTTCATCAATCAAATCTGCATCTAAAGTTGTTATAATCGGGGCTGATATTCATTGATATGTAGCAAGCAGAATCCCATTTATAATGCTGTTTATCACTCACCACCACTCCAGACTGAAGTTTCTCTATTAAGTCCTCAATGTTCAATCCAGGAATTTTATCTTTCAAAACTGGAGGAGTTGAACATTTTACTGATGTTGGAAAACTGTGATTTAATGATTGCAAAGGCATTCTTCTGGGCATATGTTCTGTTTCCTGTTGTCTATAGGCATTGTTTGCTGCTATACTTTCTCCAAGTCTGAATGAGAACCAAAAAGAGTAAGAAATAATTACATAAAAATAGAGCAAAAGACAGAGTTAGTACAGAATTGGGGAATCTTTTAGAATAGGTCTTTTTGGGAATATGTCTTCAAATATTTTTGAAATAATCTTGGAATCTATGATGAAGTGGGATTTTGGGAAATATCTAAATTTGTTAGAGGAAACTCTTTCCTACTTACAACCCTTCATAAAACTACTCTACGTCTGGTTTGGAGGCACTAGAACTAGTTGGTGAGTGTGAATTTATTTGTAAAAATTAAGTACAACATTATTGATAGTGGTGAGAACATCATTACCATTGGTATGGTAACATCACCTGGCCTTTACCTATGGTCTTCACCCTTTCCCTTTCTCCCTCAGTATATGTTCTCACAAACTTGACTTACATTCCACCCCTTCTATTTATCCTGTCTTATTCCTGTCTCAGAGCCTTTATAAGCTGCTGCTTTATGTAGAACACTTGTCCCACCAGATCTGCATAGTGTTGGTTCCTCCTTATCATCAGGTCTCATTTTAAATTCTCTTCCTCATAGAGGTCCCTCTACTCATAATGATCTGCACATTATAAAACTTACTTGTCTCCCAACTAGCATGTAAACATCATGACAGAAGGCCCTCTGTCTAATTCACTGCAATGTCCAAAATGCCTAGGAGAGAACCTGCCACATAGCTGGCCCTTACCAGATGTCTGTTAAATATTTAAATAAAATTTACACACACCAAAAAAACCTACCTACACACCCACCCACCCATCCATCCATCATATAATTTCACCTTATTAAACTGTCTAAGGCAGTGATGGTGAACCTGACACGTGAACTCATTTTTTTGGTTGATTTTTCTTTGTTAAATGGCATTTAAATATATAAAATAAATATCAAAAATATAAGTCTTTGTTTTACTATGGTTGCAAATATCAAAAAATTTCTATATGTGACACGGTACCAGAGTTAAGTTAGGGTTTTTCAAAATGCTGACACGCCGAGCTCAAAAGGTTCGCCATCACTGGTCTAAGGCAATGTAAACAAAGGTATAAATAAATATAAATGGACACCTGAAAGTCTCCAAAGAGAAAATGATACAACACAAGTAAGACAAGGACAGCCAAGACAGTGAAATGGTGGGAAGGCGACATATACAGATACAGAAGATGAACTCCCACTTGCAGTGATGCTGAAACTTTCCATTCTGAAGTGTGGGGGTTTTGCTTCATATCAGATTACCACAGCTGAAGCAAGCAGGCTACCACCATTTCTATCTTGTGACTTGAGAAGCTCCCTATTTGTCCATTTGTTTCTTAAAAAATATTTATTATAAAATGAAGGGAGCTTGGCCAGTGTAGTTTAAAGGTTGAGGGTCGACCCATGAACTAGGGGTCAGGTCAGAAGCCCGAGTTGCGAACTCTATTCCCACTAGGGGGCATGCAGGAGGCAGCAGATTGATAACTCTCTCATCATTGATGTATCTCTCTCTCCCTCTCCCTGAAATCAATTAAAAAAAAAAAAATTACACACACACACACACACACACATATATTTTTTAAAGTTAAGGGACTTCTGCCATGGCCAGTTACTGAATGGTTAGAGTGTTGGCTCATGGACCGAAGGATTGCAGGTTCAATACCTGGCCCTGGTCAGGGCAAGAGCAGAAAGTAACCAACAGATGTATCTCTAATATATCAATGTTTCTCTCTCTCTCTCTCTCTCTCTCTCTCTCTCTCCCCCCCCCCTCCTTCTCCTCCTCCCCCTCCTCCTCCTTCCCCATCCCTTCCACTCTTTCTAAAAATCAATGGAAAAAATATCTTCATTCTTTGGGCGAGGATTAAAAAAATAAGGGAATTTTGAGTAAGTAATCTCTAGGTCTTGTTTTCTGTAGTTCTTCCTCTCTGAATATATGACTATTTAAATTACTTCTGAAAAATGAGTTTGCTAAGTCAGTTAATAGAAATAGCAGAGGTTAGCAAATTTTTTCTTAAAGGACAAGGCAGTGTATTTTAGGCTTGAGGGTCTATCCAGGAGTGGGAAACATCTGGCCTACAGGCCATATAAGGTCCCCTAAGGCATTAGGGGTGAGCTAATTAAGTGTAGTAGGCTAATTTTATGTTGATAATTTTGTATGTCCCTCGAATGATGTTATAAAAATCAAATGGCCCTTGGGAGAAAAAAGGTTCCTCGCTCCTGGTCTATATAGTCTTTGTTAGAACTTCCCAATCCTGATGTCATATCATGAATATATTATAGACAGACAATACAGACAGTATGAAAATGAGTGGATATGGTCCTATTCCAGTAACACTTTATTTACAAAAACAGGCTCCTGTCTGCTGGTTAGTTTGCCGACATCTCGCATGTATAAATGTCTTACCTACTTACCACTGCTTCAGTTTATTCAAACTTCTTTTGCAAATACATTTATACAAAGCACCTCAACTTTTTGAAGTATAACCCTACTAGACATTTTGTTTGTTTTTCAAACCTAATTGTAAATATTCTCTTAATGTTTGAAATTAATGAGTATAGTGGATAATTCTGCCTGGCCATTATCGATTCCACTTTCTGATAAAAGCACAGAACTTTTCTTTGGGAATCCTCTCACCCCCTACCTCCAACCTCCCACATTCCCTAACTCCCAACCTCCAGTTCATGTAGTTCTCATATCTAAATCCTTGGCATTTGCCAAGGTGCCCTCCTTGGCAAATGACCCGGATTTGGTCAATGACAGTGATGCTTAGACTTACTTAAACAGTTGAGAAGGAAAAGCTTTTTGAAGGGAGGAACTAAACTGGTAGGATGTAAGCTTAGTCCGAGGCTACTACATTAAAAAGAAGTGGTGAGAGACAGGAGCTGCATAACATATTTAACCATCTGGATCTAGGTTTTCCCTGAGTATACATATACCTGGTCTTTTCAGTTGGAATCAAATTTTAATTACTTGAAACATTACTGTTACAATGAAGTCTTCAGTTCACTAATTTTCTAACCTGGCTGTATTGAGGCCTATTAAAGAAACACAGCAGGATATTCCAGCACTACAAGAGATATACTGCAAATGATGACAACTCACACTAAAGCAGGAAAATCTGGCAGTGGAGCAGCTTCCAATAATATTCCCAATCCAGACTGGACTTGTTCTCTATTATCTGATGTTAAAGCAAAAGCCAAGGGAGTTATCAGGCGTGGATCCTAAGCAAATCAGAAACCAGAAAACAAGAGGCAAAAAGAATAAATAATGTCAGGTCTTTTAGAGTAAGGTGAATAAACAGAGTAAATCATAAAATAGTATTAGGCGAAGTCAAAAGTGTTTCTGTCTAATGTTTGAATATATTTATTAGTTTTTACCTTGTTATAATTGTCTTAGCAATCAATACTAACATTAGCTTTAAAAATCTGGCAAAGATTTTGAGTGTTTTTGACTGTGCCTATGAAAATCATGTCTTAAATATTTTGAGGAATTTAACATCTGACTACAACTGACTAATATTTTAAATTATTTTCTTTTTCTAGCTACCATTTAAAAGAAAAACTGGCTAATCATTTGCAAATTAAATTTAAAAGTTAAAGTAAAATTCAAATGAACTCAATACAATTTTTTAACTTAGTCACTAAAACAATTATAGTTAAAGTATAAGTCCTTCATGTCAGTAAATATTTTATATTAATACTGTAAGCCCCAAATCATCTATTATGAAAAAAATCTCCTAAGAACTGACATAAAATCAGTTTGAGAAAAACATTAGAACATGAATCCTTTATAACGATCAACATTTTACTAGTACAATGTTGAGTGTCTTATAGGTATTCAAATATAATCTAATGCCACAGAACCATGATAAGAGCTGGACTTTATCTTTGTAATCCCCATGGTAACCTACCATAATTGCTCTCATGGAGGGGGATCATTATTTGCATTTTGTAGTCAGGAACCTGGAGCCCAGAGAGGCAAAATAACTGGCTCAAGTCTGCAGTGACTAATAATTAGTGGAGTCAATAACTAAACCCTGTCTCTTAGGCATTATGCTCTTAAAGTATACAAGTACCCTGTCTCTTAAGCATTATGCTCTTACAGTGTACAAGTGGCCCCAGCCTAAGGTTTCAGTTTTGGCTTCTGCCCTGTCTATAGAGACATGAGAACCATCTTTGTTAACTTATTATAGTAACTTAATGCTCACATTGTTGTTAAATATCTATTATAAAGCAGGTTTTGTGGATACCAAGGTAAACATCTAGAGCTCTTATTCAGCTACTATCATTTACATTTGTGAGTTAGCTATTTTCTGCACAGCCTCTCTAATCTTATCATTCATAATTAAGCCCTTTTCTTCCAAATGTCTCCCTACCTCCTTAATATCCTATCTCATCAACTCAAACTAAAAATAAACCCTCAAACAAATACCACTCCCCTCATCACCATAACGTCAACAAAATAAATGAAGAAAACTGAAGTAGGACACAAAAAAGAAAAAGGCTTAAAAACTGTCACTATCATGAATATTCTGTACATTAGAACCAGGAGCACTTACATTCAGTTTCTGCAAAAATGTAACATAACTGTGTAGTAAGAATATTATAGCTACTTAAAACAATTAACAACTTTAAGCTTTATTCTGATGTCAATTCTAAGAAAATAATCTAAAATATTAAGAATTTTAAAACAAAAACATATATTAGGAAGCATTTACATATGAATAACTACAATTATTTGAAGAATATAAACTCACCTGAAGGATTTTGTAGAAGCTTACTTCCATACCAGGAACTAAATGTTTAAGTCTGTTCATTAAATCAAGAGTTTTCAAAATTACATCAGCAGCAAGTTTGCTTAAAAAAAAAAAAGGTATATTTAAATTAGTTAACTAAAAATTTCCTTAGAGTTTATTTCTGTACATAATTTTAAAGAAAATGAAAACCAACACCTTTGTTTTTAAATCTCAAAAGATACAGTATTGTTTCTTTTGAGAAGTAAAATATTACTGAAAAGTAAAAATATCATAGACACCAACATCCTTTAAACTCAAGACCCAAAGAGAATAAATCAGCATTAATAGTTCTGACGGAATTTTTTTTTTCTATTCTCAAATACCACCATGCCTCAACTTTCTGCTTCAAATTACTAGCAGCATTGGTAACATGACCCATTTAATTCTTAGCTTTGCCACTGGAATGTCAACAACAGAGGGCAACGGTGTAATACCTAAATTTACTGAATGAATTATACTAAACTGTGCCCAAACGGGAGTACAAAAAAAGTAAAAAGATAATCCTTGTTATTGAAGAATGTAATTCTGACAATTATATTTATGAAAATTGGAACAAATCATAGTGTCTAACACTTAGCTGGTCCTCAATAAATGCTTGTGAGATGGACTTAATTCATGTGGGAGGAGGGGGATAAAGTAATCCCATTACTATGCCACTTTTAACCAGAAATCTTAACATGCTAAGGTAGAAGAGTTGTCTTTGTTATTAGAAAACTTACAGCAGTGACTAATTTGCTCATGATAAAAGCTACACCTGTTTTGTCATGCTTTTGCATTTAAATATATAGAACTACATGGACATAAAAACAGTTACTAAGGCAATGTTAAAAAGACCTCCAGAAGTGTTCAGCAGTATAAAAGACCCTTAGATAATCACAATAAATTAAAACATGACGAAACAAACCAAAACAATGAAAAATAAACCAAATGTTAATATCCTTCTTCAGAAGCAGGTGATCTATGGATTAAACAGATTTTCTAAAAAATCATTATGAAAATTTTTAATTCTCCACTACATCTTGAGTAAATAGAACATACCCCAAGGATATGCTTCCAAAAGGGATGAGAATCACTACATCTTTTTATTTTTATTAAGTATGGCTGTACCATTTCACAATTTGAATTTCATATACTTACCCCAATTCAGAATCAGCGACCTTTGTTCCAAACCCCAGATCAATCTTGCCATATGTAAACTGTTGTTCTATCAGAGTGGTACATTTGACAGTAGTCAGAATTTTTGCAACATTCACTTTTAGAGTGTCATCTCCACATAGAGGTAAGTTTTGTTAAGGCACACAAAAAATTTCTCAAAAAGCCTTATATTTGTATAGCACTTTACAGCACTGAGGATGATTTCATGCAAATTATCTCACCGAAATCTGGTGTACTGTTACATTAGCTCAATGACAGATGAGAAAACTAGAGCTCAGAGCATTTAAGTGACAGGTTAGTGATGAGACTGACACCAAAAGTTTCAGACTCAAAGGTGAAACCGAAAGAATGTTCCTCTAGTAGATGGGAGTCTTTTGCCAGCAGGCATCACAATGGTTCAATAAACACTTACTGAACTAAAGGAAGTTATTTTCTCATACTCGTATATTTTAAGTTATTTTGAATACTAGAGGCCCGGTGCATGGGGCCCCTCGGCCTGGCCTGCGGGGATTGGGCCAAAACTGGCTCTCCAACGTACCAGAGGGGTCCCGAATTGCAAGAGGGCAGAGGTCAGCCCGAGGGACCCCACGGGTGCACGATCAGGGCCGGGGGAGTGCAGGAGGGCTCCAGGGCATGTCTGGCCCGTCTTGCCCAGGTCCGATTGGCTGGACCCCGGCAGCAAGCTTATCTACTGGTCGGAGCGTCTGCACCCTGGTGGTCAGTGCACATCAGAGCAACTGGTCGAACAAACGGTTGGACACTTAGCATATTAGGCTTTTATTATATAGGATTTATCATTGAAAAGAGTCAAGTTTTCCTCTGACCTGGTAGCTCAGTGGGTTAGAGCACTGTCCTGATATGCGAAGGTTGTGGGTTTGAACCCTGATCAGGGCACATACAAGAATCAACCAATGAATGCATAAATAAGTGGAACAACAAATTGATGTTTCTCTCTCTCTCATAAATAAACAAACAAATAAATAAATAAATAGGTACCAATCAATAAGAGAAGGACTGAATATATTATGGATATCTGTAAGGTCAAGCAAAGTAATCATTTATCTCTATAGCAATGGTTTTCAATTCTGGCTGTATGTCAGAATCACCTAAGTAGTTTAAACAAATAATCATAAACACTCCTCCCCACTAGGGTTTCACATCACTCGTTAAATTAGAATCTCTGAAAATAAGATTCCGGTGTCAGTATTTTTAAAATGTCCTCCTACTGATTCTAATAAACAGCCCACATTGAGAGACACTGCTATAAAGGAAGAAGGGAATTAAGCAGCAGCAGCTCAGAGAGGAGTGGAAAGAGATGTGGTGTTTGTTCTAGGGCAGGACAAAGTTGAGCAAATTCTTCTTGCTTTGAGATACAAAAAAAAAACCTAACTAGGCAAATGCAAGAGATTTGGTTCAAATATAGTGGTTTCTCGCTGATAATTTTTTTAAAAGCATTATTAAATTTTTTAAAAATTGAGATTTGGACTTTTTTGGAGGGTTAGAATCAGCTGATCTAAAAAAAACAAAAGCTAACAAAGAAAGACCTAAGAAAACCAGTATATAGAAGTTAAGCAGTGATACTAATTTTACTCAAGGTCTTTTTTTTTTTTTTTAATGAATTAATTTGTCTTGATAACATTTGTCTGTTTTATAATCAAGTGTGATGTCACCTTTATTAAAAACATTTATGCTTTAATTTTTAAAACACAGCTAAAATTTACTGAGCTAAAACAATGACACCTTTATCAACATTTATTTCTTCTGATACATTCCACGAAAGATGGCACCATAAGTCATCCAGAGGCAACTATTAGCATCAGAAGTGAAAGGGCAGTTATTTTAGAATATAAATCCTAATCTTAAATTATGATAAAAATATCATTTTTGAAAATGTTCTTTAGATTAAAAGTTTTGCACAAAAATAAGGAAAAAATGTCTGAATAACTTTTTGTAGAAATTATTCATTGAGAATTAGTTCTATATTTAAACTTCAGTTCAATAATTGTGAATAGATACAAGCATGAGAAGTCACAAAATTATAACCAAAGACAAAAATGCAGTAAATACAATGCTGGGAGAAAAAGTGAGTGGTTATTTAGTTTCCATATTTATAATAGTAAAGGATATTTAATAAAACTTCAGTGGCTTTGATCATCCTTTCACATTTTTTTCTTATTAAGGCCTCATCTAGATTTTGATCTGTGAACTGAAGCTGATCAAGGACTGTAGGCAGCAGAAGGGTCACAAAACGGTCAGCTAAGGAACTGTTAGCACTATCTATGACATCCTGGAATATAACCACCACCACCGATTAAAAACAAAACAAAAGATGGAATACAGAATGCAGAAATAGTCATCACAGAGCTACAATATTCTCTCTAAATTTTTTACTTAATAGTTCATTGACCTGTGTCTATTTAAAATCTACCCTTTATCCAGTATCGAGACTATGATGATCTTTTCTTCAAATGGAACAAAAAGGTTTTGGGTTTATCAACTGTAAACAATTTCTAAATAGATTATACTTGTGATTTAAAATTATTATAAAGTGTACTAAAAACAAATATCCTGAACTTGCTAAATGTAATTACAATAATTAAATAGACACTAGTTTTAATGCTTTACAACCACAAATAATTCCCATCAAGAATCTCAAAGGGCTCTTTAAATACTAAAACTGATTAACAGGCAAGACCAATATAAAACAGAAAAAACAACTTGTGCATAATTCCTAATCATTCATACGTATTTGTTTGTGCATAGGATCTAGTAAGGGAAGGAGAAACATTCTAGGAAGAGAATGAGGGTAGGCAGAATGGGTACAAACAGGGAGAATAGGGAAGAATACAAAATAACCCTGGTAGTAGAATCTGCTAGAATATAATGGACTCTATAGAAGGACTTTTGTCTGTATCCTAAGTGTCTAGACATGCCTGGCATGCTCCATGCTACTTCACTGACTCAATCCAATGTTCCTCTGTTTATCAACTCAAAAGGCTAATAAAGAGAGCAGACAGTATCTACTGAGACAGACAGAATGTGAATATTTCAAAAAATAGTCAAACATACAAACCATAAACCTTTACTTATTATACTGAAAGGAGTATATATAAGCTATTCAGTATATATATAAAAGAGAAAACACTAATATTTGTGATTTTGCCAGAGAAAAGAAATTCAGTAGCTGAATGTTAGGGAGCCTAGTAATGGAAAAGTTTTCCTAAAATATATGAACAACTTTAAATTTATTATGAACATTTTTTAAAACAACTGTTCACTGAGAATCATAAAAATGGAAGTCAAATATTACCTCAAATATTTCCTTAAACAGCTCCAATGCTAAAATAGAACAGTTTTCTGATCCATCCAAGGGTTGGCTTGACCAACGAAGTAGAGCTACAGTAGGTTCTGCACATTTAGAACGGCTTCCCAGAACAGTGTTGCCAGATGAAGATTGTTCAAATATCATCTGAGTGAGCACATGGCGCAGCTGAGTCACTGAACAGAAGGCAAGAAGTAATTCTAAAACCTGTGCAATATAAAGTCTTCATTAAATGTCAATTCCTTAGACTTTAGTGCACAAAGCAATCCAATTATAAAAACTGAACCTGACAGACATTTTTAAAGAAAATACTTTGCTGGGAGCTAATTCCAGCAGGTCATAAATGCAAGAAGTTCATCAAAATGTTGGTGAACCTTGAGGCTTCAGCAGGGCTGAAGATACATATTATTGCCTGCTGCCAGACAGCTGAGGGCATTTCCCCAAACCTGAAAATCTACTTGTTATTACCTGCTGCTAGCCAAACAGCTGAACAGTAGAAGGCAGTTCCCCCAACTTGATCAAACTTTACCTTTGATATGTATATCTGTTGTGTGTTTTTTGCAGTCAAAATTGTATATATGCTTTATTATTTTAACTTTTTTTATTACTTAAAATATTACAAAGAGTAGTACATTTGTCTCCCATTTTTTCCCCCTAGACCTTCCCCCAGCCTCCCCTACGCCCCAGTGTCTTGTGTCCATTGGTTATGCTTATATGCATGCATACAAGACCTTCGGTTGATCTCTTACCGCCCCCCCCCCCCCCCCCGACACACACACACTCTCCCCAGCCTTCCTGCTGAAGTTTGACAATCTGTTTAATGCTGCTCTGCCTCTGTATCTATTTTTGTTCATCAGTTTATAATGGTCTTTATTATCCATAAATGAGATCATGTGGTATTTATCTTTCACTGACTGGCTTATTTCACTTAGCATAATGCTCTCCAGTTCCATCCATGCTGTTGCAAAAGGCAAGAGTTCCTTCTTTTTTACAGCAGCATAGTATTGCATTGTGTAGATGTACCACAGTTTCCTAATCCATTCATCCATTGATGGGCACTTAGGTTGTTTCCAAATCTTAGCTATGGTAAATTGTGCTGCTATGAACATAGGGATGTATATATCCTTTCTGATTGGTGTTTCTGGTTTCTTGGGATATATTCCTAGCAGTGGGATCAATGGGTCAAATGAGAGTTCCATTTTTAACTTTTTGAGGGAACTCCATACTGTCTTCCATAGTGGCTGCACCAGTCTGCATTCCCACCAGCAGTGCATGAGTGTTCCTTTTTCTCCGCATCCTCTCCAGCACTTGTCGTTTTTTGATTTGTTGATGATAGCCATTCTGACTGGTGTGAGATGGTACCTCATTGTTGTTTTGATTTGCATCTCTCGGATGATTAGTGACTTGGAGCATGTTTTCATATGTCTCTTGGCTTTCTGAATGTCCTCTTTTGAGAAGGGTCTATTTAGGTCCTTTGCCCATTTTTTGATTGGACTGTTTATCTTCCTTTTGTTAAGTTGTATGAGTTCCCTATAAATGTTGGCGATTAAACCCTTATTGGTGATATCATTGGCAAATATGTTCTCCCATACAGTGGGCTTTCTTGTTGTTTTGCTGTGCAGAAGCTTTTTATTTTGATGTAGTCCCACTTATTTATTTTCTCTTTAGTTTCCAATGCCCTAGGAGATGTATCAGTGAAGATATTGCTTCGGCATATGTCTGATATTGTGTTGCCTTTGGATTCCTCTAATATTTTTATGGTTTCCTGTCTTACATTTAAGTCCTTTATCCATTTTGAGTTTATTTTTGTGTATGGTGTAAGTTGGTGGTCTAGTTTCATTTTTTTGCATGTATCTGTCCAATTTTCCCAGCACCATTTATTGAAGAGACTGTCTTGACTCCATTGTACGTTCTTGCCTCCTTTGTCAAATATTAATTGAGCATATTGGTTCGGGTTGATTTCTGGGCTCTCTATTCTATTCCATTGATCTATATGTCTGTTCTTGTGCCAATACTAGGCAGTTTTGAGAACAGTGGCTTTGTAATACAGCTTGATATTTGTTACTGAGATCCCACCTACATTGTTCTTTTTCAGGATCGCTGCAGCTATTCGGGGTCTTTTTTTATTCCAGATGAATTTTTGGAGAGTTCGTTCTAGGTCTGTGAAATATGTCGTTGGTATTTTAATGGGTATCTGTTTTGCTATAGGGCAAAATCCTATATAATGAAAGGGTAATATGCAAATGGACCGAACGGCAGAATGACTGGTCATTATGATGTGCACTGACCACCAGGGAGCACATGCACAATGTAGGAGCTGCCCCCAGCCCACATGCCCCGATTGCCTGATCAGGGCCTGCCAGCCAACCTTCCCCACAGCCTGCAGGCTCTGATTGCCTGATGGCGAATGGGGAGCCAGGGGTGGGTGGCAGTGGTGGGCGGGACCGACTGCCGGCAGCCAGGGAAGATGGCCTTGATATCACGCCAGGCCTAGGGATCATACCCATGCATGTATTTCATGCGCCAGGCCTCTAGTGTGGAAATAAAAAGCCCTGGTTGCGGAGATTCGGAGAACTTAGTAACTAAAGCTAAGCTTTCCTGGCTCCCCCAAAATGCCTTCCAAATTTATATTTCATGTCTATTCTCTTTATTAATTTATTCGCAACCCTTCTCCAGATTCCTGACCCTTTCTAGATGCAGGGAAAGATCCCCGGCAATACTTTACAACAAATATTAGGAGTAGTTTCCAATTTTCCTTTCAGTATTATTTTTCAAAATGAGTTAAAAGTTTCCACATGATTACAAAGTAATTAGTAGTGGTTACTTTACTTATGATTAACATGACTATGAGGGCCAAAGAAGGAAGGGCAACTTCAACTAATATTTATATTCCTTCTACAGTACTTAAGTTTTTTAAGTTTTGTTTTTAAAATGAAAAAAAAATTAAAAATAAAATAATTAACATTTGCTATCATACTAAGATTCAAGAATTGCCATAAAGCATACTTTACGATATTTAAAAGTGGTGTTCCAACAAGCCTTAAAACATTAAGAATGGCTATTTCTATACTATATTTGCATAATGTCAGCATTATGTCCCTTAGCTCCCCAAATTCTGCATTTCTTTGCTAATTGAGCCTTTTCCTATTACATCCCACATCAACTTGTTTATTAGCTGTTAAGTTAGATTCTACATTTCATATACTACCAACCTAGCTTTAAAAAATTTTTTGTAAAAAAATAAATAAATAAAAAAATAAAAAAATTTTTTGTGTCTCTTTGCCTGTCACTTACTTCCTACCTTTGTCTATTTCTTGACATATAATTGGGATTTGTGTTTTAATTAACTTGATAGTATCTAAATTTTAACATAATTCAGTCCAATAGCATTTACTATGAAACAAATAAATCTGATTTATTCTCTTTTAAATATAAATTGTAGTACTTGTTTTCGAAAAGGTACATTTTCTTGATTCCAAAATCAAAAGCACATACCAGCCTGACTTGTAACTACATTCCCTGGGGGCAAGCCATGTTACCAGTTTCTTGTTTATCTTACAAGAAAATACTTTCTCAAGTACAAGTACTCTGTAAGTATAACATACAGAGAAGTAAATAAATCAATCACAAGTGCACAGCTAGATGGTTTTCCCAAAGTGAACACACCTGTGTAACTAGCCATCTGATCAAGAAAGAAAATTCTATCAGAACTCCAGAACCCACTTGTGTCCCCTCCTAAGGCCATGTGGAACCACTTCTCCACAACAGATTTCTGATATATAGATTATTTTATCTTAGCTATTCTTGGATTTTTGTATTTCTATGTAAATTTTTTTTATCAACCTACCAGTTTATATTAAACAATCATATGGAACGTTATACAGGGTTGGGCAAAAGTAGGTTTATAGTTGTTCGTATGGAAAATAATACAATAAATAATAATACAAGAATAAACTCTGCTTAGCATACTGACAACTGTAAATCTACTTTTGCCCCACACTATATATAAGCAGAATCTTACAGTACATATGTTCTGTCTGGCTTCCTTAGCTTTGCATTGGATCAGTGAGATTCATCCATATTATTGCATGCAGCTGCATTTCACACATGTTCACTGCTGTATAATACAGTCATGCTCCATATCATGACACTTCAGTCAATGACAGACCACATATACAATGGTGGTCCTGTAAGGATGTAATGGAGCTGAAAAATTCCTATTGCTTAGTGTCATCTTAATGTCAGAGCACAACTACTCAAGTGTTTGTAAGGCTGGTGTAAACAAACTTACTGTGCTGCTAGTTGTATAAAAGTATAGCCACATAATTATTTTCAGTGCATAATACTTGATAATGATAATAAGTGACTATGTTATGGCTTTATATATTTACTATACTATACTTTTTTGTTGTTAATCCTCACCTGAGGATATTTTCCCATTGATTTTTAGAGAGAGTGGAAGGGAGGGGGAGAGTCAGAGAGAGCTAAACACCAATGTGAGAGAGATATACCAATTGGTTGGCTCCCTCACATACACTGACTAGAGCTGGGGATGGAGTCTGCAACTGAGGTATTTGCCCTTGACTGAATTTGAACCTAAGACCCTTCAATATGAGGGCCAATGCTCTATCCACTGAGCCAAACCAGCTAGGCCTATACTAATCTTTTTAATCATTATTTTAGAACAGGGGCTCTCAAACTTTTTAAACAGGGGGCCAGTTCACTGTCCCTCAGACCGTTGGAGGGCCGGATTATAGTTTAAAAAAAAAAACTATGAACAAATTCCTATGCACACTGCACATATCTTATTTTGAAATAAAAAAACAAAATGGGAACAAATACAATATTTGTATTTGCATGTGGCCTGCGGGCCGTAGTTTGAGGACCCCTGTTTTAGAATGTACTTTCTACTTATAAAGTTTGCTGTAAAACAGTATGCTGTTACACCAGTAGCACCTTCAAAGTTCTTGTGTTTATAGTATCTCTTGATTGCATCGTCTCTTGTGCTTGATTTAATCTCATTTTATCAATTTACTGTAGGCATGCAGTGTTTAGAAAGTCTACAGCAGGGTACAGTAAAGTCCTCGGCCTTCACACTCACCACTCAATCACTCACCCAGAGCAAGTACCCTTTTTTAATCTTTTATACTGTATTTTTAGTGTACCTTTTCTGTTTAGCTGCATAAATACCGTTGTGTTACAACTGTCTACAGTATTCAGTACAGTAACATGCTGTACAAATTTGTAGGCTAAGAGCAATAGGCTACACCTTATAGCAGGCGTCCTCAAACTACGCCCCGAGGGCCACATGCAAATACAAATATTGTATTTGTCCCCCTTTTGTTTTTTTACTTCAAAATAAGATATGTGCAGTGTGCATAGGAATTTGTTCATAGGTTTTTTTAAAACTATAGTCCAGCCCTCCAACGGTCTGAGGGACAGTGAACTGGCCCCCTGTTTAAAAAGTTTGAGGACCCCTGCCTTATAGCCTAGGTCAGTGGTCAGCCAACTGCGGCTCGCCAGCCATATGCGGCTCTTAGGTCCCTTGAGTGTGGCTCTTTCACAAAATACCGACTTCTGCGCATGGGCCATGAAGGTTCAATCGCATTGTACGTGTGCGCCCGCAGATGGTATTTTGTGGAAGAGCCACACTCAAGGGGCCAAAGAGCCGCATGTGGCTCACGAGTCGCAGTTTGCCAACCACTGGCCTAGGTGTATAGTAAGCTATACCACCTAAGTTTATATAAGTACATTTATGATGTTCAGACAAAAGATTCATTTCCCAGAATGTATCCCCATTGTTAAACAGTGCTTGACTGTATTCCAATGTGTATATACTACAGTTTATTTGCCCATTCTACTGTTAATGGTATTTGAATTGTTTCTAATTCTTCGCTATTATGAGCAGTACTGCTATATTCTGTATATATCTTCTGGTGAACATGTTTTCAATTCTTTGGGGTAAATACTTAAGTGTTAAATGGTTGGGTCCTGATATATGCATGTGTCCAATGTTAGTACAGTATCAGTATGAAAGGGTTGTGGAGCTGAGAACCAAAGTTTTGTTCCACAACAAAGGTTTGACTGTAAATACTAATTTTCATAAGCAGTTGTACCAATTTTGAGCCCATGCATACTGGGACACTTAGGAATTTTTTACACTCTCATTTATGCTTGATCTTATCCCTATTTTTAAATTTAATCATCTGGTGGATATGCAGTGGTATCACATTACCATTTAAATTTGCATTCCCTTAATATTAATAAAGTTGAATAACTGTTTCATATTTATTGACCAATTCAAGTTTTCTTTTTTAGGTTGCTATTGGAGATCATATTTTTTCTGACATATATGTATAAGTTTTTAAATAATATATTTTAGATGTGTCCTTTTTTAAATATATGTATGATAAAGAACTTTTCCCACACTGTGAATTGTCTTTTCACTCTTATTGGTGGACTCTTCATGAACAGAAACTCTTAATTTTAATGCAATCCTACTTATCAACTTTTTTCCTGTATAACTGGTGTTTTTGTTTCTTGTCTAAGAAAATCTTCACCTATTCCAAGGCTGTAAAAATATTCTGCTAGGTGTTTCTTCTGAAAGATCACAGTTCACTGTTTTACCTAGCACATTTGGATCTACAGTTTTTCTGGAACTGATTTTCTCATTTGGTGTGAGGTAGTGGTCAAAATTCAGTTTTTTCCCATATGGAATGTTCAGTCGACCCAGTGGCATTTATTGAAATGACCATACTTTTAATACTGCACTGTTATCAATAAGATCCATAAACTAGGGGTTTGGTTTTGGACTGTACTCTATTCCACTGGGCCAGCTAACTATACTTATAACAATACTTCACTGTTTTAATTACTGCAGCTTCATATTAAATCTTATTATCTGGTAGTAGTATAAGCCCTCCAACTTGGTTCATTTTTTTTTTTTTTTCAGGATAGCCGCAGTTATTTTTGGACCTTTGCATAACCATACAAATTTTATAATCTGCTTCCCAATTTCCACACACCCAAAATGAGAAAAATACAAAAACAGCCTGACCGGCTTGGCTCAGTGGTTGAGTGTCAACCTATGAACCAGAAGGTCATGGTTTGATTCCAAATGGGTTGCAGTAGCTTGGTCCCCATTGTGGGGCATGTAGGAAGCAGCCAATCAAAAATTCTCATCATTGATGTTTCTATCTCTCTCTCCCTCTCCCTTCCTCTTTGAAATCAATAAAAACAACAACAACAATAAACACTGTAAAACCTGCTATAATTTCGAATAACCTAACATTGTAAACTCTTACTATCTATATGAACTTGTTATGAACATAGTCATTTAAGTTTTTTATTTCTCTCAATGTTTCATAATTTCAGAGTAGAGGTTTTGTAATGTTTTGTTGGCCTTATCCCCTAAGCAGTTGATATTTTAAAAAATTAGTAAGTGGTATCATTTAAATATTTCATTTTCTATTTGTTTAACATTTTCTGTATGTATTTTGGACATGTCTCTCTTGCCTATGTAGCTAGGAGTGGAATTGTTGTGTCATATGGTATACATATGCTCAGTAGGCACCATGAAACAGTTTTCCAAAGGGACTCATATGCCAGTGTATAAAGATTCTAGGAGGGTTCTAGAGTATTGGTAATGTTGTGTTTCCTGATCTATATACTGGTTATATGTCTATGTTTAGTTTGTAAAAATTGAGAGAATGTGCACTTAGATTTTTCCTCATATTATAGTTTTTTAAAAGTTTAAAACAAAGAGTCATGTTTTTACCTACCTTTGAAGAAGAATCAGGATCCTTTCCATTAAGAAGACCTAATACTTGATTAAGACATGAAGAAAAGTGCTCATACCTAGGTTTAAAATAAAAATATACATTAAATGAATAACATTGTAATAACTATTTAGGATGCTAGGTGGGTACTGGAAATATCAGGGAGAAACACTTTGTATATTGTTGTCTAACCACTATGCTGCACACCTGAAACTAATACAAAATTTAAAAAAATATATCCAATAAGATTATAAAACTGATACATCAAAAATAACTTATGCACAACACAAATATAAAATTTAATTGTCTTTTCTTTCATGTATTTATTTTGGCTTCTAATATAAAAGTCTTTACAAAGTTTTTACTCAAAACTTAAAATACATTCTACCACTATGATATACATAAATTGGCTATCATTTATAAAATGAAAAAAATGACATGTGGTAATAAATAAATCACTGAAACTTTCTGTATCTCCATAGCTTTTTTTTAAGATTGTAAAATTCAAGGAACACTAATATACTAATAAATTAGACAGATACTTATTTATAAAGCATCTACAATTTCCAGACATTAAATTAGGCTCTGCAGATATAGGAGCAGGACCCGATGTTAAGGAACAGGACCCTGTGTTAACTCTAAGAGGTACTAGTGGTACCATTCACATTACGTTCTATGTGACAGGTACATCCTAGATTTGGGAGAAGAGTGCCCTGTCAGAGAACTCACAGTCTAAGGATGAAGGCAAAAAGACAAAATAATATAATGGAATGTAAAATATGCTATAATGAAAATGTATAAAATGCTATGAAATAGGATGGATATCAAACCCAGATTTAGTAGAAACAGCCCTGATCAGGTGAAGCTTTGCGGACTTGAGTCTTAAAGAACAAAAAGGCGCCCTGACCGGTTTGGCTCAGAGAATAGAGCATTGGCTTGCGGACTGAAGGGTCCCAGGTTCGATCCCAGTCAAGGGCATGTACCTTGGTTGTGGGCACATCCCCAGTAGTGGTTGTGCAGGAAGCAGCTGATGGATGTTTCTCTCTCATTGATGTTTCTAACTCTATCCCTCTCCCTTCCTCTCTGTAAAAGATCAATAAAATATATTTTTTTTAAAAAGGCATCAGACATATACAGTGGAAGGAGTATTTCAGCCATCCAGATGAAGCACTCCAGAGGAAATGCTACATGGATACATCAAACGGCGTATCTAACAAGTTGGTAGTTCTATTTATTGTCTGAAGTGATTATTCAAAAGTACATACGAAAGAAAATGTGAAGAAATACGGCTGATAGATTGCCAGTCACCACATTTTGGAGGGCTATACTGAGAATTTGAATATTCACCTGAATACAATGGCAGATCACAGATATTAAAGGAACATATGGTTGAAGAAAAAGATGAAAGTTGGGCATATGTATAAATCAAGGAAGTCAAGTGAATGGTAGGCACGAGTGACTAGAGAGATAGGAGAAACTGAAGATAGGACAGAATAAGACAATGCACAGGATAATAGGATATGTTTATGAACAAAACAGGACACTCAGTAAGAATTGGAATAAACACGGGTAACTTTGCCCATAACATATTTGAGGTAACTGCAATTATATAGTAGTAAATATTTAAAGGAGCTACTGTAGAAAATGTGAAAGAAAGCTGACTGGGAATAAATGTAAGAGGTGTTAACCGGATAAAGTTAGAGATCATAAGCATGCTGCATAAAAATTTATACGGTATGATTTTTCTCAAGCTTCGATCAGGAATCTAGGAATTAAGTTAGACTTTGAAACAGGGATGTTTTGTTAAATGGTACAGCAAATACATAGGGTCAATATAATTTTCTTTCCAGAGGGGACTCTAGGGTTCTAGGTTAGACAGAAAAGAAAATAGATAATGCAACTGAGAGATACCCAGAAGTGATTAAGCAACCACTTAGTAATGTTAAATCAGATTATCTTTCTGTCCTAGAGAGGTATACTCAAAATAATTTTTCTGCTTACTCCAAAGCTGTTAAATAAGCACCATTTAGTGGTCAGAATGGGTATTACATGAGAATATATTGGGAAGATTCTTAGAACAGATAAGAGAAGGCAGATAAAGGGAGGGCACTCTGGAAGACAGTTTTCTTATCCACTGATGCTTAAGAAAATATAAAATGCCAATGTGAATGCTGTTTGGTATTACAAAGTATCATTAACCATATGAGTAGTGGTCAACCTTGCCCTAGTGCTTAGCTTTTGTTCTTTTTTAACTTCTAGATTCTATATTCCTTAAGGTTTAAGAACTATGTCTTCATATCCCTGCTTCTCCTCCTCCATACTTGACCATAGTAAAGCTCAATAAACATTTTCTTGTTTCTGAATAGTTCATTAATTTAACTTTTTGAAACAATTTCAACAATGTTCTAACTTAGGATCACACTAGGAAAACTTAACTCAAGATACAAAAACTGTGAGCTCTCTGGAAAACAATTACTAATCAAACTCAAAACATAAATAATCACACGAAATGCCATTGAAATAGAATAGACATATAAACGTGTTCTCATTTTTACCTTATAACACACTAGAGGCACCCACTGAAGGAAACATCCATTTTTATTTAAAAACAAACAAACAAACAAAAAACCCACAAAAAAACATACTGAAAGAATATAATAAAAATAGTATTTAAAAAAATCATCAAGTTTAAGATTTAAAACTGGTTTTGAAACAGATTAATCATAGTGTGTACATTTTGGAGTCTAATACAACTTTATTCATCTAAAGCAAAGACTGAAACACACACACGCCCTGTTATACTTTTACATTTCAGGTCAGGAAAGCAAAAAGAATGGGAATAAAGAACATCAAAATATCCTTATTTAGTCTATTGTGAATCGGTAGAATTCAAGTTTACTAAATCTAAAAAGGCAGTTTTGGTATTTATTTTACTGTTGTTTTTTTTTTAAGTCTTAAAATTTGTCAGAGAGCCATACCTGGTAAGATAATCAGCAATTTTAGGATTCTTAAGGAGATCCATCAGTAGGTCAACTGAATACTTTCTGGTTAGTGTGCCATCACCATTAATGAGAATATTAAATATTAGTTGAAAAGTCTGATGAATGTTTCGAGCATGGAACAACTTAAAAACAAATTAGGGAAAGCATATTATAAAAAAAGAAAAGTTAAGTTGAAATCATCCTAAAACTTAATAAAGAGGCTCAATGATTTTTAAAGTATCAGAGAATAAAACTTCATAATTATCTTAAAAAATAATATGAAGAAATCATATTTACCTTTTCCCCAACCTCTTCGTTTAATGTCAAACTGGATAATATTGAAAGTGCAAACACAACTACAGTTAAACTACTATGGGCCAAGAAGCTTATAAGTGTTCGATAAAAAGATTTCACATTATTCTGAGGAAGAAAAAAATTTAAAAATTAAATTAGAATAAAAATTATGTTTTATATTTGAGTTCAAAAAGTTTATCTTCCACAAGGTAGGTAAACTTTTATTATTAAACATCCTTATCAACTTAAGAGATCATTTCAAGGAGAGGATATTTTATATATTGTGTACAGCAGTATCAATAGGCATAATCTTGGTGAAGAGCACTGTTTAGATATGGGATTAAGAGTAAAAGTTTAATAACCCCACCTCAAAATAAGATCAGGTCAGAATAATCCAACACATGAAGAAATGAGATATTACTTAATTTAAAACTAAACAGGTAATAGATTGCACAGCAGGGAAACTGTTCACAAAGCACCTTAAAGAATCAACAAACTTCCTAGATTTAATACATTTCTAATGGTGGGTCAGTTAAATGCATTAGTGTGCCTTCACTTATCACAAGTAGTGGTAGTTGATGCGAGGCATTTACTGATTAATCTTTCTGATGGAATTGACACTGATTTTGTGGAAATAAAAAGACTGGGATAAAAGGGATTGCCCATGATGTGCCTTCCTTCTATCAGCCAAAATAATTTAGTTTTTCTTGTGTTAGTCAATATAACAAACAATGCTACCAGAAGGAAATCTTTTAGTATTCAACACTTGTATTAACCCTTAATATCTTAAATACAACACATATGAAAGCTGGAATAATTCAAATTATTTATATGTCAATTTGATTCTTCATTAACTCTGATGGATCAGCTGGACAAGAGAAAATGAATGAAATTTTCTTGAAACATAGAACCAACCACAAAACAAGAAAGAAACATCTTATAAAATTCTTACCAAAGTCTTTATGTGTGTTTGAACAGAAAGATTGTGCCGACAAAGATTTGCCAATAATCCCAAACAAGGCATTGTTAACTCATCTTCAGAAGACTGACTGTTATTTAAGAAAAATAAAAAATAAAATTATTAAATTCATTTTAAATTATTCAAAATTTATACATATAAATTCCTCTTTGTATGCAAAAAGAAAAATCTGAACATGTGAAGACCATCAAGCTTTGAATAGTATTGCCCACTTATTTCATGTTTTGAAACAAAACTATCCTATTCAATTGCAGCATAGAAATATGAAAACATGCAAAGTGAAATAAGTCAATCAGAGAAAGACAAGTATCACATGATCTCACTCATGTGTGGAATCTCATTAACAAAATAAACTGATGAATGGAGTGGATCCAGAGACATGGAAGCATGGAACAGAGTGCGGAATCTCAGTGGGAAGGCGGGAAAGGGTGGGTGGATGGGAGGAAATCAACAACAACAGTAACACAATAAAAAAAAGAAATATAAAAACAATTGTCAGAGTGACCATATGCTATCTCATCAGTATATTTTCCTATCAAGAAGATTACATATAAACACAACTTTCAGGATCAATAATTTCTTTCTGTTCAAATAAAGTCATTTCATAAGTTTTTGTTATAAATATTAAAGCTGCTTTATATCATTTGATTCTTAAAATTATGTAAGAGGAGTAGATATGAAATCAGTCTCAGTTTAAAGAAGATTGAAAAATTTATCTAAGAAAAATTGAACTAATACATGGTTTTAGTTTAAAAATAAACCAGTAGATTATTTGGTTACATGTTTGGTTGCATACTCACATATGATCTATCAGGAATATAATTAAGTCATCTATATTTGCACCAGAATGGAAAATTTTGACGTTATATGTTAACTTCTGCAGAAGTTGAATGCACTGAGAATTAAAAAACAGTAATGAATATAAACACACAAAACATATTGCATGCTCACAAGCTAGGGTTCTGTGCATATTCTGAACATGTCACCATTTTAGGAGGCAGAATTTAGAGCAAAAATGTTTCCATTTCTTAAAATGGTTCTCTCTCTCTTTTTTTTTTAACACTAAGTAATAAGACTACCAAGAACCTTAGGATTCATCTCTGATTCACACATTCCTATACACCCTATTTTAAACAAAGCATCGTTTCATCAACTTGGTTTACTTTATCATCTTAAAAGTATATGTAGGTTAAAACATACATATTCCATCAATTCTAAGATATATATTTTTTTCACATTTACCATCTTTAAAATTTCATGTACGTTTAATTGGCAACACTTTTCTTTTTTACAATTGCATTTTAGGTTCAATAAAATATTATGGGTATAAGAGCTCTGAGTCTATGCAAAATAAGACCAAATCTATAGCTTCAATTTTTGTAGAATGTTTCCTCAACAATGACACTAGATGCCAACTCAAATTATAATTTTAATGTAAATAACGGTCTAAATGCTGACACCTGTGTTTAAAGTCTGTCAAATAAGTTATAATGTAATTTTTTTTAGTAATAGTGCTAATGTGAATAAGCTTCCCTTCACAACTTTTAAATAGTAGTACATGTGTGATCAACTAGTTCTTAAATTTATTAATGGCAAGAATGTGCCTAATCATTCCAGCATATACTCTATAAGCTAGCAGTTACTAACAGATACTATTAATTTTGATCTGAAAATAAGGAAAAATAAGTACGAAGTGAAAAGTACTGTGTGGGTGCATATACCTGCAAAAACACTGAATCACTGTGGCAAGTGCTGCTGCGACATACCACTCCTGCCAACACATTATTCAGGTTATATGTATTCTGAAGATAGTCTCTGGTTTCATTGTCTGCAGCTGTAAATTAAAGTGCACAAAACATTATCAATTTTACATATGGTCTTCATAGATGAAAGTTAAAATTTTAATTTCTATATCAAATTTACCATTATATAAAAACATTAAATATGATATGACTATTTTACATACAAATACTTTCCAATGCAGAAGTTTAGTCACAGAAGTTTTATGAGCTGGAAATGAGAAGGGAGTATTAGCTTTTCCGTTTTTGCCAATAAACAAATGATTTCTCAATATAAGCTAAATTAATCTCAAGGAAAACACCTGCTTGTAGAAATTTTGCTGTTAAAATTATTTCAATGGTTCTATAATCTAAAACTGCTCTAAAAATGAAGTCTATTAACTAAAAAATAAATAAAAATTTAAAAAGCAAATATTAAGATCATCTCTTTAACATATTTAAACATTGAAAGTGACTGCCAGTCTCATATAAATGGTTGGTGGATGTTGGAATTAGCATAGCCTTTTTGGAAAGCAATGTAATAAAAACTGTTAAATTGAACAATGTCTGAATATTCTACTGAGAATTTATTCAACAAATACTCAGTAAAATTTGAGCAAAAATACAGAAAAATGTATTGATTCTAACAGCAAAAAAACACAAAAAAGAACATACATGAGTACACATCCTTAGTGGAGTGGTTGAATAAATTATAGTACTCTACAATGTGGTACAAGGTAGCTATTAAAAAGAAAGCATTATGGAAGGACATCTAAAATATAGCAAGTACAAAAGAAAACGAGCATTACTCTGCAACACCATTTTTGTTAAAAATAAATAAAATTATTTGTTAATATTTTAATCTATAATCATTTGTTATAATATAGAATAAGATCTGGAAAAACACATATCAAACCATTAAGAAAGATCCTCAATATCTTCTCCAAAGTGGAAATGATGAGGAAGGTGGTGGTGAAGAATAAAGACTAATTTTGTTTTACTCTCTATATCTATGCCAGCGGCTCTCAACCTGTGGGTCGCGACCCCTTTGGGGTCGAATGACCCTTTCACAGTGGTCGCCTAAGACCATCGGAAAACACATACATAATTACATATTGTTTTTGTGATTAATCACTATGCTTTAATTATGTTCAATTTGTAACAGTGAAAATACATCCTGTATATCAGATATTTACATTACGATTCATAACAGTAGCAAAATTACAGTTATGAAGTAGCAACGAAAATAATTTTATGGTTGGGGTCACCACAACATGAGGAACTGTATTAAAGGTCGCGGCATTAGGAAGATTGAGAACCACTAATCTATGCTATCTAATTTGGTAGGGACTAGCCACACATGGCTATTTAAATATACATTAATTAAAAGATTAGGTTCCTTAGTCTAGTACTCACACTTCAAATGCTCAATAGTCCTATGTGGCTTACAGTTACAATACTGGACAACAGATAGAGAATATTTTCACCAAGAAAGTTCTATTTTTCTTTTTTAATTGATTTCAGAGAGGAAGGGAGAGACAGAAACATCAATCATGAGAATCATTGATCAGCTATCTCCTGCACACCCCACACTGGAGACTGAGGCTGCAACCTGGGCATATTTGAGCAAATATTGGCTGGGAATTGAACTGTGATCTCCTGTTTCATAGGTCGACGATCAACCACTCAGCCACGCCAGCTGGCCGGGCTGATCCTTCTGGTTCACTGTTATTTTTTTTTTAATAGTATGTATTAATTTTATAGTCACACAAAAAATATCTCCACTATACCTCCAAACACAAATCAATAAAAAAGGTAACTAATAAGTGAACATTTAAAAACTAAAGCTTAAAAATAGAAAAAGCGACACCTACATTTTTTTACCCTTCGTTCCAAGTTCAGTGTAGTCTATAAAAAAAGGATGATTTATTTAATCATTAGCTATAACTATTCTGACTTGTGTATTTAATACTGGCATTACGTAAATGTAGGTTGTTTTTTTTTTAATTCAAAAGTAGGTAGGTCAGCATTTAGGAAAGTGTGTTCTTATCTGTAGACCACTGAACCTAATATGTTTGAGATTTTTCATTCCAATAATTTTAAGAAAGGATGCATACAATAGTCCCCTTTCAAGAGATCCACAAAGCAAATAGTTCTGTAAGGTCCTGCAATGAAGAAATTTTTGGAATGTGAATCATTCTCCTAACCTATAACTAAATCTGCCCTTTAAAAGCTATTACATTCAAAAATCTTCTAAAAACTTAAAAAGAGAAATTAAATTACCTAATTGAGATAACAAACTGATGATACTGAAGATCAGTGGTGCATTTATGTTTGGGTCTTCAAGTAGCTCTACAAGGCAACTCAAGCATTCACTTGGTAATATTTGATTTGACGTAAATAATCGTGTGAGCTTCTGTCCAGAAATTACCTATAAAATAGTAATTAAAATGTGTTAGTTAAAAATTGGCACCCTCGCAGGTGTGGCTCTGTTGGTTGGACGTTGTTCTGTGCACCGAAAGGTTGTAGGTTATATTCCTAGTCAGGGCACATGCCCAGATTTCGGGCTCAATCGGTTAGGGGTTGTGCAGAAGGCACCTGATAGATGTTTCTCTCCCTCTCCCTCTCTCTCTCTCTCTAAAAATCAATAAATATATATTTTAATAACTGGCAGTTTTCATCTCTTTCCTATTTCAAATAAAAACTCAGTTCTTCCAAAATGCCACTGCCACTCCCCCAATTTTGAAAATTCATACATGCTGATACCTCTGCTGAGCAGATGAATTACCTATCCCTTCTCTCACTGGCTAATGTAATCATTTGGGTTTCAGCTTCATTTCCTCCAGGTACTTTTTCTAACCCTCTTCTATCAGCTACATTAGGTTTGCCTATTACTCTATTCTACAGTACATTATACTTTTATTTCATAAACTTGCAAACTTTTAATGACCTAGCAATATTTATCCTCCCTACTACACTGAATACTCCATGATGCCTTCATTACCAAAGAGGAATTTAAAAAACAATTTTTTAAGTAGCCAGGTCAGGCATAGACAAATTTTATCTTGGATAGTCTACTTTTTACTCCTTTCTTACCATCTCACCCTACACCCTCGAAAAGGTAAAGCTGGGATTGAAGGCTCAAAATAGTTGTCAAACAACATGTATTTTCAAAATGCTTTTTGAATGTTTTTCACTAATAAACATATCTTTTCTATGTAAATGGAAAAACAATTAGTTACTTTAGAATTAGAGTAAATTTGTTCTAAATGTTTTTATTTTTAAAAGATCAAGTATCACCCGGAGAGCATCATGTTAAGTGAAATAAGCCAGTCAGAGAAAGATAAATATCATATAATCTCACTCATTTGTGGAATAAAATTAACATAAACTGATGAACAAAAATAGATCCAGAAAGGTAGAAGCATCAAACAGACCCTCAAACCTCAGAGGGAAGGTAGGGGATGGTGGGAGGGTGGGAGGTAAGAGATCAACCAAAGGGCTTGTATGCATGCATATAAGCATAACCAATGGACACAGACAATAGGGGGGTGGGGGCATGTGCTGGCGGGTGGGAGCAGCCAGGGAGAGGTCAATGGGGGAAAAAGGTGACATAAGTAATACTTTGGATTTAAATTTAAAAAAATAAATAAAAGATCAAGTCTCAGAAGGTTGTTTTAGCATCCCCCTAATCTTTCCGTGTCCCTTTATTCCCTCACCAAGATGTCAAAGCTTTCTTCTAAAGCTTTGCTGATAAGGGAGCTTCAGAATATCTTTTCCTGTGGGTTATATGTTTTAACATTAAAGTAAAAGTCTGTAAGACTGAAAAATGGTCCAAAGGTGAAGTGAGATACTGATAGAAGATATTTTGTGATAAGGAACCTTCTGAGCACTGTCCTTTTGCCTATTATAAAGCTAGCTCTTTAGAAGATGAAGACATTTTCTGCTTTAAATATAGTTTCCCTCAGGACTGGACCTGGGTTAAAATAACACATGTATTCTAACATGTAATAATTATTCATTGCAAGGTAAATTTTAAAAATGCTTTATAAATTTTCTTTATTTATACACATAGGATATTTTATGTAAATACAATTTACTTTAATAACTAATACTTTAGCAATTGCTCTGGCCTAGGTACATTGTGTATGTTAATTCTTTTCATATTCATAATAATCTGCAATTTACAGCTAATTATTACAGATGAGTAAACTGAAGCACAATCTACAGTAGCTTAATTGGGATTCATTGTTCCTGAATCAATGCTCATAATCATTACATAAGATTAGTGCTATGGCCGAAACCGGTTTGGCTCAGTGGATAGAGCCTCGGCCTGCGGACTGAAAGGTCCCAGGTTCGATTCCGGTCAAGGGCATGTACCTGGGTTGCGGGCATATCCCCAGTAGGAGATGTGCAGGAGGCAGCTGATCGATGTTTCTCTCTCATCGATGTTTCTAACTCTCTATCTCTCTCCCTTCCTCTCTGTAAAAAATCAATAAAATATATTAAAAAAAAAAAAAAAAAGATTAGTGCTATGAAAAACCACAAAGATTGGTTCCAGTTCAGCTCTCCCAATCAAAAAATAATTCAAATCTCAGGTTCTGCCTGGACTATAAAGAAAAATTAGCAGAAGTGCAGCAGAATAGCAGAATGAATAGTCAATCTCCTTTCACAGAATAACAATCTCTCTTTGTATCTTCAGGTGCTGCTTTCATGAGATCTGCACAAAGATAGAAACCCTTAATATCACGAAAATGGTCAAAATTTAAAAATCTGAAAACACCAAGAATTGCTCTGGATGAAGGATGGCAATTTTCACATATTGCTGGTGCGAGGGTAAAATGGCATAACACTGTGAAAAATTGCTTGGCAATTTCACCTGAAATGGAACATAGCTGTGAAACCTAACAATTCCACTTCTAGGTATATAAAAGATATGAATGCACATATCAACAAAAAAAATATGAAAGTACTTATAACACACTTTTCAAATTCTACCCAGAACTGGGAACAACCCAAATGCCCATCAACAGAATATAAATAAACTGGTGAATTTACAAAATGGAATTCTACAAAGTAATCAAAAAGAGTAAAGTGTGCAACATTAATGAATTTCAGATTATACTGAGTGAAAGAAGTTAGGTACAAAAGTATATATTGTATAAATTCAGTTATCTGAATTTTATGAGAGGGGACAATTGAAAAAACACATTAGAAATATTCGATATTATGATACAGATGGTAGCTACTTGAGCATACACATATATTAAAAAAACACACAAAACTCTGGCTCGGCCAATGTGGCTCAATGGTTGAGTATAGACCCATGAACCAGGAGGTTGAGGTTCAATTTGTGGTCAGGGCATTTGCCTGGGTTGTGGGCTTGTTCCCAGGTGGGGGGAGTATGGGAGGTGGCCAATAAATGATTTTTTCTCATCGCTGATGTTTCTAACTCTCTCCCTCTCCATCCCTCTCTGAAATCAATAAAAACATTAAAAAAATTATGAAGCTATTTCTTTAGTTAAGATTATTGCACATTATACACTAAACATATGTTAGTTCTCTAAACGGTACAAGACTTTCAATAATCCCTTGAAAGTCTAGTGTCAAGTCCTTAAGCCTCATATTTCTTTAAAGTCTCCTCCAATTCACCATAACATGGTGCTTAGATTCACAGCATACCTGTTTATTCTCAAAGACAGGTAATGTTTCAAATGGATATTTAAAATAGTTAATTCCTTTATCTTAAAATTAACAACCCTGCTTATTTTGTGGCTTTGTGGATCTACTTAGCACACTGTTCTATCCTAATTGAGAAGTAAAGTATTAGCATTTAACAGCTAACACCCTCATCACTATTATGTTTGCAGAAATTTGTTGATGTACTGAATGAAAAAAATAATGTACTTAGGAGATGGGCACCTGAAGTAGTAAGGAGAGCACCAATGAAACTTGGGAATGAAGACACATTTAATGCACTCCCGTTGCACCAAAAACGGACGTTACTGTACCATTAACAATAGTCTTCTCTTTGTCAGTTCGCTAATCTTTGGTAATTTAAGCTTTTATCACAGGGTTAATATAACAAATAGAATCTATTTTAAAATTATGTTCAATTCTATGTTAACAGAAGCAGTGACAGAGAGAATTAAAATAAGATTTGATTGAGCTTAACTATTTTTTACTAAAACTAAGGTCAATGTTAGTTGGAATCCCATTAATGCATAATAAATGACAGCAGATTAAGAGCAAAAAAAAGTTATAATATAGAATAAGTACTCTAGACACAAATCAGTGGTAACTAATAGACAAAAATGAAAGCAATTCAGTATTTTAGGATTGAAAAATTGTGAGCTATCTGTTTTGGGAAAGAAAAAAAGATTAAGATTATTAGTAAGTGAAATTGCTTCTTAATCCAGAGAAAAGTTGAAATAATGTTTTTCAAGTTCGAGTTCAACATGAGTTAAAATAAAAGCAGTAAGGAATAGGTTTAGATTGTAAACCGCTTAAGGGACAAGGGATAAAACAAGTTTTAGTCATCCCTCCCCATCACCTTCACTGCCGAGAATTACTGGATATTGTCAGGGCTGTTACGATGGAAAAACCAAAAGAAAAAGGGGGACATATGGAATACGTTCAACAATAAACATTTATTTGTTTTTTTAAAAAGGGAAAAGGCTTGAGCTCTCTCCTCCACCAACCCCCAACACAGCCTAATTTCCCCAACCTTTGGTCCTGGGGCTTTCAGCAGCCACTACTCCCTGCCGAGGCAACTGAAGGAACCTGGAGGCCTGGGGGCGGGGCAGCGGAGGGTGGGACTCGAGACTGACGCTCCCTCGCCTTCTTTACCAACACAGGACAGCTGCGGACGGGAGAGGCAGCCCTTTCCTTCCTAAACTGGGGCAGCTACACCCTGGCTACACCGCGCACTAAATGTTACTACGGGGAAGCCCATCTCGCCCTCGCACTGGAGCCCCTCACCTCCAAGTGCCGCAAAAGCTGGGTCGCGTTCGCCTCCGACTTAACGGCTTTATACTGACTGATGGTCAGGAGCAGGGACTTCAAGCAGGCGGTGGAGTCCATCAGGAGCCGCCACGGGACCGCCAGGGAGTCACCACCACCCGGCCAGTTTGGGTTTCCAGTTTTCACCGCGCTTTTTTTGATTTTTTTCGGCCCCACCCCCTCGCGTCCAGAAACTTCCGGTTCCGGTCTAGCTCCGGAAGTCCCTAGGACTGAAAGGTGGGAGGGGGTGGGAGAGAAGAGGATGGAAGGTACAGGAAATAGGGGCTGCTAGGTCAAGGCTCTCGAAGATTCCGTGAAGTGGGTTAGGCGCTATCCCGTCGGACACTTTATCTGAAAAGCCGCGAGGTTTCATCTTCGCGATCCCATTAAGACTGGAAATCTCGCGAGAAGTACGATTGCGGCTCTCTGTGAAGGGGCGGTTGGACGCCAGGGGTCCTTGTCGGTCAGCGCGCCGTAGTTTCGTTCGCTTCCTCGGCCTTCGCGCTGGATGACCAGTTTTTCCTTTGTGCACTAGCCTCAGCCCGAGAAATGGTCGCGTCCCCCTAGAATAGAAACGGTGAGGAGTTCTGAGGACGAGAAACTCGGGCTCTAGGTTTCGAGGCGGCCTGGGAGGGGTGTCGTTTTAAAATCTCTCACATGCCCACCCCTTCCGCCCAGGAATGTTTGTTCCTCACTGTAAACCTACGGCCGTTGGGATTTTGTGGCGAGTTACTCGTGTCTTTACGATCGTCGTCAAACTTACTCGGGAAAGCTTCCTGCGAGTGGCTCCTGGGCCAGGCATTGCTCCGGGGGTGTTCTTAGCGTCAGTTTTTGTAAGTGCAGCTGTCTGTTTTACCTGGCATGATTGATTGTTTTCTAAGTGTCGGTGTCTGTGGAAATGCCACAGTCGTTTGCGGTTTGTGATCAAAGATCATTAATATTATGCATGTGTATATCATGAAATGAGCCGAATAGCTGTTTCTGGAGTTTTTTGCTTAATAGATGCTATCGCTGAATAAAGCTTTAAAAACCACTTCGGAGGAAATAGTAGCATAGGATACATATCCTTTAATTAAACTACTTAGCCATGTTTTTCTCAATTCAAATAAAGTATTTTTTTTTTTTGCATCACTACATTTTAAAGACAGGAACTTTATATTAAAAATCAATTTTAAAATTCTGAAAGCTTAAATAATCTAGCCAATTGAGGCATACATGTAAAAATGACTGGGTAATCAATGTATGTATGCGTTCACTTATTTTGCCAATAATTATTGCGTGTGTAACATGGGCTAGAGCTAGACATTGCCAGTCAGGGGACAAAGGTAATGAAGTACCCCCTGCTGGGAAGGAACTGTCCAACGTGGGAAACAGCCTAAATCAGTGGTTCTCAACCTTCTGGCCCTTTAAATACAGTTCCTCATGTTGTATGGTCTTAGGCGACCCCTGTGAAAGGGTCGTGCGGGTCGCTTCCCACAGGTTGAGAACCCCTGGCCTAAATGGTACCTGTGTGATTCACCACATAAATGAGAGGCACCTTGCAGTTGCGGTGGTTACGCGGCGTAGGGTCACATCCGCTGCTTACAAATCCTAGCTCTCCCTTGTGCTGAGGGACCATAGGCAGATTCTCATGGCTCCAGCCTCTTCATAAGGTAAAATCTTGCTAACAGGAATACCTGTTTCATAAGACTGTTCATTCAATAAATAGAGCCTGCATATATGCCAGGCAGTAGATGCGGTGAATAAAATAAAAATCCTGTAAATGAAATCCAAGCATTACAATCTGGTAGGGAAATGAAAAACAATAAATATAGTATAATAAACACAGTAAGGAAATTGAAGTGGAAAAAATAGAACAGATGAAGAAACTTAAGAGAAAGGTGTCATAATTTTTCATCGCACAGTAATAAACCTGTTTGCTGTGCTGTAAATATTTTATTCAAGATTTTATGTCTCTGTTGATGCGAATTAAAAATAATTTTTTCTTTATTCTCTCTTGGAATTCGGGTTATATGTTATTTTTGAAAAATGAATTGGAAGTTTTCGATCATTTTTTTTCCTGTGCTGTAGAATAATGAGAATCACATAGGAATCATCTGATCTTTGTGAGTTGTACACAACTGACCTATAAAATTAAGCTTGAGAGCTTATTTAGTGGTCGATCTTTGAAAAATATTTGTATTTGTAATAGGGTTATTGATTTCATAATATTTTTCTATTTTTTCTTGAGTTGATTTTGGAAATTGGAAATTTTTAGCATACCAACTCCTTTATCTAGATTAAAAAGTTATTGATATAAACTTGTATCAGTATTCCAATAATTCTCAGTACCTAGTTGTAGTTTTAAGTTTCCTTTTCATCCTAATGTTATTTCTCTCTTTTCTTAGTAGGACTTTACAACCATTAGTCTATTTTATTCAGTATTTCAATAATCACCTTTGACTTTATTCTTGGTTTGTTTTATTTTCAAAACCACAAATTTTACTTTTTAGTAATTCCATTCATATACATAGAGAAAAACAGAGACCCTATCTTGACCCAATGGTTGTCTGCAGGGATCAGTCTTGTAGTATCTGGGCTGCTCCTGACTTCTAAAGGAGGACTTGAGCTTGGCAGAGAAAGCAGTAATCTACATACAAGCTCATCCCTTACTTCTGCTTTCAGAGGCCTTGTGGTGTGCAGAAGGATATGAGGCTTCATTCTTTAAATCAATATTGAGTGTTTAACTGTGCCAGATGTTCTAGGCACTAGGGATAAAACAGGGATTAAAAAAAGTTTTTTCCTGACTTTGTAGGGCTTGTATTCTAGCAGGGACATGAGACTAAATATAAAACTAGATTATTCAGTAGGCATAAATAGGTAGAACAAAAGTCTCATTGGCCCAGGTTTTAAAGATTAAAGGCTAAGAAAGTCGGTGGTATAATTGGCAAGAGGTCTAAGTGTGGGGTCATTTGGATACCATGTCCCCACTATGGCTAAAACAAATCAAATACTGATATTAAATTAATTTTATCCTTTATGCTGATCCAGAAAACAGAGTCTGTACAATTAATGCCACTTCTCATTTTTCAGAAATGTTTATCTTCATCACAAAGCCAGAAAACCTATATAAACCAAACGTATTCTTCCTTTACAATTATTCTTCCTGTTTCCTTTCCCAACTGTTAAGTATTAAAAGTCAGGTAATCTCTAAAAGATTTGCCAAACCATAAAATAATCTTTCTAACTTTCAAACAATTTTCTGATTTTTTTCCTATATATTTTACAGAAATCAACTCGAGGTTAAGAGTTGGATATTTTTGGTAAATGTTTTCCCTACCATTTTTATTTTATTTTTTTAAAAATATTTTTATTAATTTCAGAGAAGAGGGAAAGAGAGATAGGAACATCAATAATGAGAGAGAATCATTGATGGGCTGCCTCCTGCATGCCCCCTACTGGGGATCAAGCCCGTAACTGCAACCTGGCATGTGCCCCTGACCGGAATCGAACCCAAGACTCTTCAGTCCACAGGCCAACACTATCCACTGAGCCAAACCGGCTAGGGCTTCCCTGCCATTTTTACATGTAATTTCAGAAGGTTGTCATTTTGTTTAAACACAAGTACTATCCATTGTTTCTGAGTCCAATTTTGTAAGTAGTAAATGTGAAGGTGACATACTTTTATGTTAAGGTACAGTAATCATTTTTAATTTTAACTAATATATATTGAAGGTCTACTTTGTGCAGAGAGAGGTCCTTTATATGTCTCAATTTTACATTTCTGGTCTTTTAGAAAATAGATATTATCAATTTCATGAAATGGGTAGATATCTGTTTCCTGAATTGAAATGTGAAGCTGTTTTCTAAGACAGTGGTACCCAAAGTAGAGTGCACATCTCGAAATATGTGAAAATATCTATTGGGGGTGTGGAACAAATATTAGAATTTTTATTTTTACTTACTTTAATTTCATTCTTTATAATATTATAGTTGTACTTGCATATAATTGATAGGTGAATTGCTGTCCATATATTTTAGTGTATTATCAGGTTTATTGCTTTAAAGATAATGTGATCAAAATAATTGGAGACTTCCTCCAAATCTCCAGCTTTGACAGAGTATTTAGACAGGTATTATTCATTTCAGTACCAAATATAATATCTGGCATTTTCTGAATTGTTGAACAAATTCTCTTAGCAAAAACTAATGTGAATAGTATACTATGAAATATTAAGATGCATGATTATCTTTTTAAAACTATTTTTTTTTTATTGGTTTTAGAGAGGAAGGGAGAGGGAGATAGAAACATCAGTGATGAGAGAGAATCATTGCTCAGGCTGCCTCCTGCACACCCGACACTGGGGATGAAGCCTGCAACCTGGGCCCTGACCTGGAATTGAAACCTGACCTCCTGGTTCATACCTAGCTCAACGCTCAACCACTGATCCATACCGGTTGGGCATCATGATTATCTTTACAGTATCATTTACTGACCAGTGCAGTCATGTAAATAATGTTATTTCTGAGTGATTATTACCTAGTTCAATACTGAATTGTACACTAACGTATATAAAGTAAAATATTTCACTTAATGGTGCATAGTAGAAAGAATATGGAATTTGTGGTTGGTGAAACTTGGGCATGAATTTTTGGTCTTATTGATTTATTAGCTATCTGAACTTTCTAAGCTTTAGTTTCTTAATTTTTAAAATGGAAACTATAATAATAAAAGCTTAATATGCAAATCGACCGAACTGCTGAACAGCTGAATGACTGTCTGGACAACCATGCTATGACATGCACTGGGGCCAGGCCAGCCAAGGCGGGTGCTACGCGGTTGGTTGAGGCTTCCCCCCATCACCGACCATGATCAATCGCCTTGCAGAGGGAGGCCCAGGCTACCCTGCTGGCGAGGCTGCCAGAGGGTGCAGGCCAGGCTGAGGGACATCCCCGGAGGGATCCTGAACTGCGAGGGTGCAGTCTGGGCTGAGGGACCCCCGAGTGCATGAATTTCGTGCATTGGTCCTCTAGTACAGTAATGTTAATCTTTCAGAGTTGTGTGAAGATAAGATGTGTATTCAATGTACACAGAAACTTAGCCCAGAGCCCAGCAAATAGGAGCTACTGAAAATTAATCTTATTTTCAGTAAAATCAAGTTAATGAACCCTGTTAATTTTTTTGGTTAATCATCAGCTGAGGATATTTTTTCCATTAATTTTTAAGAGAAAGTGGAAGGGAGGGAGGGAGAGAGAGAAAAAGAGAGAGAAATAAACAATCATTGATGTGAAAGAGACACTTCAATTGGTTGCCTCCCACATGCGCCCTGACCTGGTCTGGGTACATGTCCTTGACCGGGACTTGAACCCATAACTCTTCTGTTTCTGGGCTGATGCTCTAACCACTTAGCAATACTGGCCAGGGCTACCACCCCCCCCATTAATTTTATATGAATGTAAACTCTTTATAACTAAAAACTTGATCTACCTTTTCACCTAAACTCTTCATACAAATATACATCTTTCTGTGATAATAAGGGGCAGTACTTTTCTCACATGGGTGGATCAAGTTGGATTTGGGTAGAGTGTGCTTTGTTATTGGTGGTGGTGGAGTTAAGTACATATGGTATCCTCCATTCTCTGTCTGATTATCATCCCTACATGTATCATGTCTCAGCATCCTGTCTTATTTCCTTTTGTCTAACAGCTGTAATGACAACATAATATTTTTAAGTTGCTGAAAATATTTCACTTTTGGAGAATTTGCTTAGGGGTAACAGATGCTCCTTTCAACAGTTCCTAGCTACATTTTTGAACAGTGTTGTTTTGGCAGTGCTAGCTGTACATAACCTGAAACTGATGGACAGTTTGATATCTGGATTTTTTTTTCAGGTAAATCCTAACCCATGCATCATAATTGTAGGTACATTCCAAATAATCAAAACAAATTAATATATACCCTTTGGATTTGCCTTTGTACTTGCAAAAAGAATTGACTGGATAGATATGAAAAGAATTAAAACTCTGCTTCTGCCAAGATGCTAATTTTGGCAAGGATGTTTCCTATTTTGGCAAATTTATAAGGAGGGGGCAGTGGGTATACATTGCAAGGTTTTTGTTTCCTGGAATAAGCTGCCAGGTAGTGCTAACAGTGATATTTGCTAAATGGCAAGAGCTGAGATGGACAATGAATATCCTAATCTTTTGGGCTTGAAAATATATTTAGTTTCTGATAATTTTGCAAAGATTTTCTGGTCATCATTCACCCATTCTGGAGTTTGCTTGATTAAACTAAATATTTTTTTATTTAGGGTAAAATAATGTTTTGGTCACTCGTCTAGGTACATTCATTTTGTAGCCTTGCCAAGAAGTTAAACAAATACAAAAATGGAAGAAACTAAAAATTAGAAAATCAAATGATCAATATATTTCGTTCATTCTTAACACAGCTAATATCAAAATAATGGTACAGCTTGTTATTCTTTGAGTCTAATCTGATAGCCATTTTTGTTTATCTGAACCTAACATATGAGAAATAACTACTTTCAGAGTACTAGAGTCACAGAACACCTGCTTTAGCACTTTAAAAGCTACCCATAATGGATGGCTGTTGCTGCTTTTCTAGAAGACATAATCTGATCAGTAATAGTTAAAATATTTGTTTTAAGGGACTCTTATCACAAAATGCCTTGCCTTATTCCTAGAAAGTGTCTTATTTGTGTTTTGTTTTGTTTTTTGTTTGTTTTGTTTTTTTTAAGCCTTGAAGTTGTTACTACTCATATGTCATCAAAACATCACATCAACTTTAAGGAGATTTTTGAATTCTTTTCATAAGTATCTATCACTAATGGTGTCCAATTTTGTGTTATTAACAGATCCATGAACTTCTTGAGTATATTTAATTCAATGCTGACCTAATAAATCCACCTTTTAAAAATAGCTATCAAAATTTTAGCAAGTTGTAGGTTCAAGGTTGTTAATTGCTGCATTGTTTGTAATAGCCAAACAAAAACAAAATCCACAACAAAACAAGACACAAATGGAGACAATTTAAGTATTTATCAGTAGTGGTAAAAAATATGATTTATTTTACAATGGCATATCATGCATTTTAAAGAATATGGCTTATGTATATGTGCTGATATGAAGAATACAAAGTGCCAAACTTGCAAACTAAGCTGCCATTAGTGCCATGTGGGATATATTTGAAAAACTGTTTTTGTCTTAATTCTTAAGTATCATTATTACCATTCCTTTCTGTATAATACTGTTTATCCAATGTAGATAATTGGAAGAAAAGTGAACTAATTTTGCTGAAAACTTTATAAAGTTAAATGATGATGATGGTGAGGATAGGAACACATGTTGTGCTTTCTGTGTGCTAGAAACTGTACTCTTACATGTTTTAAACACCTACTGTTCATGACAATGCTATGAAACAAGTATGTTAATACCCATGTTTCAGATGAGGAAACTGAGGCACAGAGGTTAATTTATATAAGGTTGCACAGCTATTGTGTGTTAAAGCAGACTTATATACCCTTTCAGACTGATTCCAATGTTTCTGTGCTTGTAACTACCAAAGTTATACAACCTCTCAATTTATTTTTGGCATTGATGGGAATGTAAATGAGATATTTTATGTCATTTATCTTTCTTGTAGACAGGTGATTTATTGTTTGAACATGCTATGTAATATAAGGATGGTCTCATTTTTCTTCCTTAGAACAATGTGATATATATATATTCATTTAATTAGCCTTTTCATTTTAACTCATTTAGTTAGGTAGTTCTCAACTGGGGGCAATTTTATCCCCCAGGGCACATTTGGCAATGTTTAGAGACATTTTTGGTTGCCACAATGGGACTGAGAAGTGGGGTAGTTGCTACTGGCATCTACTGGGTAGAGGCCAGGGATGCTGCTCAACATTCTAAAACTGTGTAGGACAGCCCTTGCCAGCATGGCTCAGCTGGTTGGAGGTAAGTCCCATACACCAAAAGGTGGTGGGTTTGATTCCTGGCACTTGCCCTGGTGGTGGGAGTGATCCCGGTTGGGGTGAGTTCTGGAGACAGCCAATCTCTCTCTCTCTCTTTTTTCTTCTCTCTCTCCCTCTCCCTCCTGCTCTCCCTTCTCCCCTCATCCCCTTCCTCTCTCTAAAGTCAATTGGAAAATAAATAAAAATGCCCTAGCCAGCGGATAGAGTGTCGGCCTGCATCCGAAGTTCCATTCGCGTTAAGGGCACTTCACCTTCTTTGCAGGCTCCTTCCTGGGCCAGGCCCTGGTCAGGGCTCATGCAGGAGGTAACCAATCGATGTGTTTCTCTCACATCAATATTTCTCTCTGTCTTTCCCTCTCTTTTCTACTTTCTCTAAAAATCAATGGAAAAATACCATTGAGTGAGGATTTTACATACATACATACATGCATACGTATAGGACAACTTCCCATAACAAAGATTTATCCAGCCCAAAATGTCAGTAGTGCCAAGAAAGAGAAAAACTGATTTTATTGAGCGTAAGAAAAGTTCTCAATAACTAAACTCCTGTCCTGCAAAATAGCAAGTGTCTTATTTTGTTTTCAAGCTAATAGCATTGAGAAAAGCAAATTGTTGTTTTTCCCCATTTTTGTTTCTTTTTACATTAAAATCAACTCTTTTACTTGACACTGTATAATCTGTAAGTGCCAGAGCAGTCAAGGGTAACAAATTCATGGGACATCTTCCACACATTAAAATATAAACTTGTTGGCCAATCAGAACCTGTAAATTGGTCAGGGGGATTTAAAAACAATGTGCTTATATACAATTTAGGGAGGTTATAGGAGTCCTCAAGGTACATGTTTAGATGAATGATTAAAAGTTATAAACAAGTCCTATGCCTACTTTGATATGAATAATACCGCTTTAAAAGTGGAGAAAAAAATAACCCTTTACAATAAAAAACAAGTTTATTATAATTTTAGTAGATATGAGGAAAAGTGGAAGCTGGAAACTCAGAGCAGTAAAAAAGGTATTTTACTATTTTCAAGATATGGATGGTAATGCCTTATTTTTCAAACAGCCTGTAAATAAAATAATTTTGGTTGGTGGATAAAGATATGCTGTAAATTGACAATGAGCTTCAGCTTGCCCTCTGGTCCACCAGCCAAAATCTGAATGGTTCCAGCAGAAGAGCAGTTCCTCAGTTCCAGGAAGGCAGACTTCGTTTTTAGTTTCCTACTGATAGGAAAAGTCTATTGAAATTAATATACCAGGGGAAAACAGATTTACCCTTCCACCCATGTTAACCCTGAGTTAAAGGTTTCCTTCAGCATCTAGACTGTTAGAAACCTTTGAATTATTTTAGAAACAGTGGTAATGTTTTTAGGCTGGCTACTTCCTTTCTGTTGCTAGGCACTTAGGCTTTCCTTCCCAACAGAGGCAATAAAATGCTGCTGTTGCTGGTAGGGTTTGCCACACATTTCCCCTCACCTCCAGGCAAAGGATGAGATTGATGGTCGGTCTCTCCTGGAAAACCTTTCATCATAGTCATCTCAGGTTGTATTTTTAAGCAGGCTGAAAGAAAGCCATTAGCCTTTTTAAAAACTTAATTCAGTATCCAAATATCTTCTGATTGATTAATTTTACACCCTTTTATTTTTCAAGCTAAATACCGAATAGTTTAGGAGAAAACTTCCATCATCTCTACCTTGTTGCCAGAGGATTTGCGTCTTTTCTTTTTAGTCTTCCTGTTGTCTGTATAAATAGCAACTGACTGAAGGGAAGCTTATCAGAGGGGGGAGATGCTCATGTCTGAGCATTTAAATTCTGGAAATGAGGGGATTGTTTGTCTAGAAAAGGCTTATTTTGTATGCTGTTTTCTATAACAGGTATGAAATAATGCCTGTTACTTTTAATTAGAATATCGAAGGAGGTTATAGAAGCCGTAAAAGAAAGACAAGTTTGAGTACAGTCCTAAAATTCTCAAAGTCATGTCCTTTTCTATACAGCTGTATTGAAGAGATGAAGCAGATCTGATTTAGTGTGAATAAGTTTTATCCAACCTCTCTGCTTCATCATTAGCTTTAGGTTGTATCTTTCACTGGTATTTGAACATAATGCAAATTTAAATAAGCATATGACTTTGCTTACTCAGGTTTTAAAATAAGAAGACATGGGAGGACTAGATTCTGAATAGGTAAGTTATAATACTGACATCAAGAAGTGTTTTGTTAGGGATGGGCAAGAAACTAAGAGGTGTTAGAAAGCTGTTTTAAGTGAGGACATTTAGATAGAAGTCAGCATGTGTATGAATCTTTGCATTTGTGTTTTGATTAAGAAGTATCAGCTAAAGATTTGGAAACAGCCTAAGTGCCCATCAGCAGATGAGTGGATTAGAAAACTGTGGTACATATACACAATGGAATACTATGCTGTGGTAAAAAAAAAAGGAACTCTTGCCTTTTGCAACAGCATGGATGGAACTGGAGAGCATTATGCTAAGTGAAATAAGCCAGTCAGAGAAAGATAAATACCAAATGATCTCACTCATTTGTGGATTATAGAGAACAACATAGACTGATGAAAAGGGACAGACCCAAAGACTGAGAAACAGCGATCAGGCTATCAATCCCCAGAAGGAAAGTAGGGGAGGGCGGGGGTAAGGGGAAGAGATCAACAGAAGGACTTGTATACATGTATATGAGCCAAACCAATGGACATGGACAACGGGGGGATGGGAGCATGAGTTTGTGTGTGGGGGGGAGGTTGGGGGTTAATGGGGGGGATGAGGACACATTTGTAATACCTTAACTAATAATAATAAAAAAAAAAGAAACCTGAAAAAAAAAAAAGTATCAGCTAACATTAAATTACCTTTGTCTTAAGACTTTTCTATGTAACTTAGAGTTGGTGTGAGTCAAATACAGAATATAGGTAGTATTATAATTAGGGATACTTACTTTGCAGATGATCCCTTCAGAACTTCTTTTAGCCTTTAGACCACTGGTCACGAACCGGTGGTCTGTGAGGTCCGAAAGGTTGGTGACCACTGGTTTAAGGAAACCTGTGGAGCAGCGGTTGCCAACCAGTGGTCTGCAGACTACTGGTGGTCTGTGAGGTCCAAAAGGTTGGCGACTGCTGCTTTAGACCAAGAATTTGAGTTGTCCTCTCCCTTTTAAGCTCATGAGGGACAGGATACTCAGATCTCAAGGTTTAGGATGGTTCAGGTCCTGCAATTCCTTCTTGCCTTTGTGTTGTCTTTTTCTGGCTTTTGGAGAGACTGGACCTCAGGTAAAATATATTTCTTTGAGTAAATACAATCTGAATTCTTAATAGGTGACTTACAAATCATTTTGTGGAGTATGTTTTCTTGATTTGGGAATTACCTGTGCTGAATTGCTTTTTAATAATGGATCTCCAAAAGCTCTACTGATCTAATTTATGGGTGCATATTAAATATACTTTTAGAGAAACTAGCCACCTAATTACTGAGATAAATAAGCAGTCCAGAGGTAACAGATAAGAAACTTTACCCAGTATTGTGCTTGGTAGCAAGCCCAAGGCATTCTAGGTCTGTTTCCTTTATGCTCCTGCTGCCATATTCTTTTTTTCCTCGTTATTTTTTACTTTGCCCAAAGCACTGAGAAATAGTTTTATATATATTTGCTCTAACAGTTCCTGGGCTTATGTACAGTGGGGTCAGAAAGGCAAGTCAGCCTAGCAGAAGACAATGAAGTCTGGTGGCTTGAACTTCCAGTAAAAGAGAAGCATTGGTCTTGGGATAGTTAAATAGAGAGCTATATGAATAAAAATATATGCTAACGATACTATTCTATATTATCCTACTTTTTGTTTTCATTTGTGTTGCCTCAGAGTTTTTTTCTTTCTTTCAAGAACCATCTACAACTTGCATTGATATTTGAACCAGAGAGTATGCAAGAGTTCTTTATATCACCTTTCTTATCTTATGGAGGTATCCTATATAGTAAAAGCCTAATACACAAATTGTCCCCTTGGGTGGGCAGGCGGACGGTTGACCGGGAGTTCTACCAGGAGACTGGGAGTTTGACCAGTCACTATGACGTGTGCTGAGCACCAGGGGGCAGTGAGGAACATGGCAGGCTTCGGCGATGCAACACGGGCAGCAGTGGAGGCACTGCCAGCCCCAGTGGTAGAGCAGGTGAGCGGGCGGTGCCAGGCCAAGGTGGGTGCAAGCGGATCACCCCACAGACAGTGACCACAACCAGCATTGGTGGTGGGGCGCAGGGCTGCCGCCCGCTTCCCAGGTGCTGAGGGAGAAAGGGCAAATAGCAATATTACAATATTTCTTCTAATTATTTTCCTTTCAATGTGCACGAAACCATGCATGGGGCCACCAGTACTATCATAAGACTTTAGGATAAAGGGGCTACTTGTTGTTTTTAGACTAAAAGAAAAAACAATTAGTGCTATCATGATTGTGTTAAACATGAACTTGTATACTTGTGGGAAATAAGTACAAACCTTTTCAGAAGCCATTTAACAGTATACAGAGGCTTAAAATACTTGTTTTTTTCACCTAAGAATTCTACTAATGAGATTTTTTTTGAAAGTGGAATTAACACTTTATTTTTTTGATAATTCTTTATTGTTGAAAGTTTTACATATATCTCCTTTTTCTCCCATTGACCTCTTCCCACCCACTCCCGCCCCTCAGCACATGCCCCCACCCCCTTATTGCCTGTGTCCATTGGTTATGCTCATATGCATGGCTACAAGTCCTTTGGTTGATCTCTTACCTCATCTCCCCACCCTCCCCTGCCTTCTCTCTGAGGTTTGATGGTCTGTTCCTTGCTTCTATGTCTCGATCTATTTTTTTCATCAGTTTATATTGTTCATTGTATTCCACAAATGAGTGAGATCATGTGATATTTAACTTTCTCCAACTGGCTTATTTTGCTTAGCATAACGCTTTCCAGGTCCACCCATACTGTTGCAAACGATAAGGAAATAACCATAAATACAGAGAAGGCATATGGACAGTGGAGTTTATCAAAATACTACTTATAATAAAACAATGAGAAACAATCTAAATGTTCAACTATAAGGAAATGGTCAAAGAAACCCTAATCAATCAATTGTGTAACCATTGAGAATAATTACCAGAGGTACAAAATAACAAAAATGCTTTTGACATAGTGTTTAGTGGTGAAAAAGGTGGTGGAGAGTATTGTCTATTAAATATGACTACAAATTGGTTAAATATACCTATGCTTGAAAAGCAATTAAGTATTTTAAAATTTAAACAGTGATTTACATTTGGATGATGAAACTGTGACCTTTGTGTTCTCATAAAACTTTCAAAATTTTCTTTAATGATTATGTACTACTTATATAGTAGGGAGAAAGAATGTAATCCTCCTACATTTCCACTAAAAATACTACTTTTCTTACAGCTTTAAACAGCAGTAGTAGAAGTCAGACTGCAAGCATTGGAATAAGACTTTTGCAGAAGAACATTGTACATCATGGATTCTCTTCCAGAAGAACTTTTTGTGAGGTAAGGTGTAGATTGACAAAGGCCAAGTGCATTTGTTATATTCCAAAGACACAACACTTGTCTGTAATCTTGGAAAGCTAGAGTGAATGAGATACCTTTGTTTTTCAGGAGAGTTTAGCAACTTTGAGTCGTGGAGGATGTACTAGTAAAATGGGTAAAATCTAATTTTAGAAAATTTATTTAAGGACCACACCCTGGCTGAAGAGCCAAGAATTGAAAGATGTACCATAGCTTGTCATATTTGGGCATTTTCAATAAAGTAATCCTATCTAATAAAAGACAAAAAGGGTAATTAACTGTACCTCCGCTATGCTTCCCATTGGCTAATCAGCGAGATATGCAAATTAACTGTCAACAAAGATGGCTGCCAGCAGCCACACAGCTGAAGCAAGCAGGAGGCTTGCTTGCTCCAGTGATGGAGGAAGCCAAGGTTCCCCGCCTGCCACAGCCTGCTCTAAGCTCTGAAAGCAACATCTCCAAAAGCAACAAAGTTTCAATTATAGAAGCTAAACAAATCCCAGATACCTGCTTTCAGCCATCCAAGACCCAGAGCTGGAGCGAGCAGGACGAAAACAAAGTTTCAATAATAGACGCCAAACAAACCCCAGATACCAGCTTTCAGCCAGCCGCAGCCTCAGAGCTGGGAGTGCCAGTGAAGGCAACAGAGTTTCAATTATAGAAGGTAAATAAATCCCAGAATTAAAAAAAAAAAAGAAAAAAAGGAAAGGCTGGGAGATTCAGTCCCAGGCCAGCCTGAAAACAGCCATCAGCCCCTCATCCAGGCTGGCCAGGCACCCCAGTGGGGACCCCCACCCTGAAGGGTGTGTGACCAGCTGCAAACAGCCATTAGCCCCTCACCCAGGATGGACAGGCACCCCAGCGGGACCCCCATCTGATCCGGGACACCCTTCAGGGCAAACCAGCTGGCCCCCACCGTGCACCAGGCCTCTATCCTATATAGTAAAAGGGTAATATGCAAACTGACCCTAACAGCAGAAAGACTGGGAATGACTGGTCAATATGACATACACTGACCACCAGGGGGCAGACGCTCAATGAAGGAGCTGCCCCCTGGTGGTCAGTGCACTCCCACATGGGGGAAGCTCTGCTCAGCCATAAGCCAGGCTGATGGCTGCCAGTACAGTGGTGGTGGTGGGAGCCTCTCCTGCCTCCTCAGCAGCGCTAAGGATGTCCAACTGCAGCTTAGGTCTGCTCCCTGCTGGCAAGTGGACATTCCCCGAGGGCTCCCGGGCTGCCAGAGGGATGTCTGATTGCCAGCTTAGGCCCAATCCCATGGGGAGCAGGCCTAAGTCACCAGATGGTCACCCCCCGAGGGGTCCCAGACTGCGAGAGGGCACAGGCTGGGCTGAGGGAACCCCTGTCCCCGAGTGCACAAATTTTTGTGCATCGGGCCTCTAGTATTATATCATGTAACAAGCACTTACATTGACTTACTCTTTGCCAGACATTTTTTTAAACGCTTTTGCAAATATATATATATATATATATATATATATATATATATATATATATATATATATATGAAAAGAGGTAATATGAAAATTTGTCCAGGATGCCGTAACGGGTCACGACCAGACAGGAGGAGGTTGCGGGCACAGGTAGGGCACGGTGCAGAGACGGAGACAGACAGTGCGGCCTGCCTTAGCCTGTGCGGCGGATTCAACAGTCTGGCGTGGACACAGGCACGGGGTACAGGGAGGCCTGGGGCTGGCTGAGCTGCGGTGCTGGCTTGGGCAGCCCCAGAATGGACACAGGTAGGGGGGCAGTGGTGGCCTGGGGCAGAAGTCAGGTGCAAGTTCCGGCCGCCTGCAGCGTTGATCAGACCTGACTCCTGTGGCGGCCTGCGAGGTGCCTTCTCACATGTTAGAAGGCGGAGTGCCTCCTCACGTGATTACAATCACACGCTGGGCCTCTTGTCTATACTAATAATAGGGTAATATGCAAATTCATTGGGACACCCTCATATGTAACGACCAATCAGCAGGCTACGTGCGCAGCAGGCGCAGGTGTACAGGGACTTGCCGCGTCGGGGACGGGTGCAGGGTACAGTGGAGGCCTCTCCACGCAACTGTGCCGGGGTCTGCAGGCCTCTACTGTGGCTCCACTGCTGCCCAGCCCTGGGGTCTGTAGGCCTTCTCTGGCTCTGGCCTACCTCTTTGGGGCTATCCATCGAGGAGCCCTGGATGGGTGAGCAGGGCCTACCTCTTGGGGCAATGGATTGAGGTGCTCCCGCACTGTGACAGGGCACAGACCAGGGTACTAGTGCTAACATATAAACCTTATAACAACTCTATGAAGTGGACGCTGTATTATTCTCATTTTATAGAAGGTAACTTAAGCATAACACAGAAGACTACTGAATGGTTCAGTTGGGTTCAGGCCATAAATCCATATAAGTCCAGGCCAATTGGAGCCAGGCCAAAAGTCCCTCCAATCAGGGACTAGGTTAGCCTACCTATACCTCTCCCTTATAATACTAAACAGTAGGTTAGTATTGGAGATCTCCTTCCTACCTTTGGTTATCTACACTAATAAACGGCAAACATGCAAATTGACCATACCTTCACTGTGCCTTAAGCCATGCCCACTTGCCAATCAGAGCGACTATATGCAAATTAACCCAACCAAGATGGCGGCCGGCAGCCATGGAGCTGGAGCAAGCAGGAGGCTTGGTTGACCCAATGATGGAGGAAGCCAACCTTCCTTCCCACCTGCCTTATCCGGCTTGAGCTCCTCTCAAGGCTACAAAGTTTCAATTATACAAGGTAAATAAATCGCAGAATAAAAAAAAGAAAAAAGAAGGAGAGGCTGAGAGCTTCCATTGCGGGGGAGCTTGGCCAGCCTGAAAATGGCCCTCAGCCCCTCACCCAGGATGGCCAAACCTCCATGGGGTGAGGGTCCCCACTACTGGGGGCTTGACCAGCCTGCAAGCATCCATCAGCCCCTCACCCAGGCTGGCCAGGCACCCCAGTGGGGACCCCCACCCTGAAGGGGGTGTGACCAGCTGCAAACGGCCATCAGCCCCTCACCCAGGATGGACAGGCACCCCAGCAGGACCTCCACCCTGATCCGGGACACCCTTCAGGGCAAACCAGCTGGCCCCCACCTGTGCACCAGGCCTCTATCCCATATGATAAAAGGGTAATATGGGAATTGACCCTAACAGCAGAACAGCTGGGAATGACTGGTCACTATGACACACACTGGCCACTAGGGGCCAAACGCTCAATGCAGGAGCTGTTCCCTGGTGTTCAGTGTGCTCCCACTGGTGGAGATCTGCTCAGCCACAAGCCAGGCTGATGGGTGCCAGTATAGTGGTGGTGATGGGAGCCTCTCCCGCCTCCTCAGCAGCACTAAGGATGTCCAACTGCAGCTTAGGCCTGCTCCCCGCTGGCAAGTGGACATCCCCCAAGGGCTCCCAGGCTGCCAGAGGGATGTCTAATTGCCAGCTTAGGCCCAATCCCCCGGGGAGTGGGCCTAAGCCAGCAGGTGGTCATTCCCCAAGGGGTCCCAGACTGCGAGAGGGCACAGGCTGGGCTGAGGGACACCCCCCCCCCAAGTGCACAAATTTTTGTGCACCGGGCCTCCAGTCTTATATAATAAGCAAAGTGATCTGTTTATTTTAGAAGTATTTTACTGACCTTCTTGATACTTAGAGAATAAAGACTAAACAAAATTTGTGTACTTAGAATTATAATGTCGGAAGGTATATAAAAAGTTATACTTAGGCAAAATGCATACATAAATGTTATATTAGAGATGCTGAGGCTATATATAGGAAGGAAAAATATTTACTGTCTGTGGTGGAGTGGGTTTTCACAAGGTACTGTTTGAAGTGAACTTTAACGACTAGGAAGCATTTTGATGGATGTAGAAGCAGAGCAGATGGGATGTAATTTGGCTAAGAAAAAGTACTTAAGACAAATTCTTGGGGAGCATTTTGACTCTCCTGTTAAGGAGTTTAGCTTTATTTTGTGCAGAGCCATTGACATTTTAAGAAGATAAATGAAAGTTTATGCTATATTTTGGAAAGACTACCTCTATTGATAGTGGAAAGAAATGGAGTTTCAAGATACAACACCTTCAGTAGCTTGGGAAGAAACTGATGGAGGCTTATAAAACTAGGAATAGGAAATAGTAAGAAAGGAGGGATTTATAAAACTAGAATAAACAGAATTCTTTGACTGCTTAAATATGAGAAAAGGGGTAAAAGAAGTAGAGATGGCTCAAAGGTCCCTAATGACCAGGAGGAAATTATACCACTAATTAATATGGGGATCTCAAAAAGCGACAGGTTTTACGTGTGTGTGTGTGTGTGTGTGTGTGTGTGAAGCAAAGATGGGGCAGATAATGAGTGAGCTTAACATGCTGCTAAGATATTCTTATGGAAGCTATACAGTAGATAGTTGGAAATATTAGTAAATAGGTTTTTCTTTTTAAAAAAATATATTTTTATTGATTTCAGAGAGGAAGGGAGAGGAAGAGAGAAAGAAACATTAATGATGAGAGACAATCATTAATCAGCTGCCTCCTGTATGTCCCCTACCGGGGATTGAGCCCACGACACAGGCATGTGCCCTTGACTGGAATTGAACCCAGGACCCTTCAGTCCACAGACTGACGCTCTATCCACTGAGCCAAACCAGCTAGGGCAGGTTTTTCTTTTTCATGACATTTTAAAGAGCACTGAGAATTATTGTTTCTCTGTAAGAATCATATTTTGTTGAAACTTTCATTGTGTGAATAATGCTGTATTTTCATCTGTCTCACATTCTCCTAAAAAAATAAAAAATCAGTTTGCACAATGTAGATGATAAAGGATTTTCTGTTAAATGAGCACATAAATGTGAAGTAAAATGGGGTAGTATTTATGAAACACAATTCTAAGTAAATCAGTTGATAGAAGTTTCTCACCTCAGTTTTAGCTCTGCAAGTATATAAATTAAGATCATATAAATCATATATGACCCTGTGTTATTGTTTTTATATTTTGAGTCCTGTGTCATCATTGTAGACAAAGATATTTCATAAATAAAATTTTCATTTTAGTATATAATACTGCATATGTTCACATTTCAGGCCAATGTCAAAAGCAAAACTTGTCAAATTATTACTTTTTACAAAAATAGTTGACAATTTTCTAAATATTACATTCTGCCTGAATTTAAAAAATCATTTTGGAAAACTGGACAATTGTAAGGCTAGGAACCTGAAATAAAAAATAAAATGATCTATCTAATAGAGCCTTCCTAAACCTTTATTATCTTCATAAAGACATACATATGTATTTACATAAAACAAAACATCAACTTTTTCAAGAACCTTTTTTCTTTACATTGAAATAGTGGTATAAGCTCATTTTCCCCTCATTATTTTGGTCTACTATGTGTCTGAAGATGGAGTTTCCTTTACATCAGTTTTCTATTCTCTCTACCACATACAGTTAGGAGGACATGGCATAATTTTTTTGAGTCCCTAAAGAGGGCACCTACCTCCGTTTATCAGTCTTTGATAACACAATTTTACACTTGTGAAACTTTCAGACAAAAATTCACTTGTTAGAGTTTTTACTAAATATAATTATGTTCTTTATAAGGAGATACCCTGAATACACCTTTCTTTTTTATTTAAAATAGGGATCTTTCTATGGAGGAGGAGACTAAGGAAGAAACTAAGAATAAGGTAGAAAAGTTAACTGATCAACTGGTAAGAGAATATTTAAATTTCATTAACTGTTAATTAATTAGTATTGACTAAAGTAGGTAGTGTAATGTTAAATCTAATTAATTTAATTATTTTAAAAATTCAGGGTAAGTTCACTTTTGTATTTTAATAAGTAAGATTATGCACATAATTAAATGTTGTTTTGATAATTGATAATAACCTGTGTCTCAAAGTTATTCTATGCACCAATCTTCACTGTAAGTTAAAATTAATAGATAATTGATTTGACTTGCCCAGAAACATTCTAATAGTTGGTTTTAAGAAATCTCTTATTTGTCTTTTAAAAACAAAATTCAAGCAAAATGAAAACAATATACATAAAAAGAAATCACACACACACACCAAATTTTATTTAGTAAGAAATTCACTGAGTTGTTTCTGAACTTAATTCTCTTCCCTGTTTTTATATATACATACTAGAGGCCCGGTGCACGAAATTCGCGCACGGGTGTGTGTGTCCCTCAGCCCAGCCTGCACCCTCTCCGATCTGGGATCCCTCTCACAATCCAGGACTGCTGGTTCCCAACCGCTCACTTGCTGGCCTGCCTGATTGCCCCTAACCGCTTCTGCCTGCCAGCCTGATAACCCCCTAACCACTCTTCTGCCAGCCTGATCGACGCCTAACTGGTCCCCTGCTGTCCCGATTGCCCCTAACTGCCCTCCCCTGCCGGTGTGGTCACTCCTAACTGCCCTCCCCTGCTGGCCTGGTTGCCCCCAATTGCCCTCTCCTGTAGGCCTGGTTCCCCCCAACTGCCCTCCCCTACAGGGCTGGTCCCCCACAACTGCTCTTCTCTGCTGGCCCGGTCACCCCTAAGTGCCCTTCCCCGCAGGCCTGATCACCCCCAACTGCCCTCCCTTTCAGTCCTGGTCCCTCCCAACTGCCCTCCCCTACTAACCTGATCGCCCACAACTGCCCTCCCCTTCTGGCCATCTTGTGTCCACATGGGGTCGGCCATCTTTGACCACATGGGGGTGGCCATCTTATGTGTTGAAATGTGTTGCATATTACCTCTTTATTAGATAGGATAGATGGATGATAGATAGATAGATAGATAGATAGATAGATAGATAGATAGATAGATTTCAGAGAAGAAGGGAGAGAGGGCGAGAGAGAGAGAAACATCAATGATGAGAGAGACTTATTGATTGGCTGCCTCCTGCACGGGGCCCTACTGGGGATCAAGCCTGAAGCCTGGGCATGTGCCCTGACCTGGAACTGTGACATCCTGTTTCATAGGTTGATCCTTAACCATTGAACATTACCAGCTGGGCTGTTTTTTATCATCTTTACTGTTAGAAAGTCTAGTACTCAATGAATTAAAATAAATTATACATTAATATAAGGCTTTTATTGTTAATGATAATATACTTTATGGTTGATAAAATATGAATATCACATGTTTATATTCAATGAAGTTTGGATGAACAGGTTTTATATAACTATTGGTATCCACTTAAAAAGTTTGTATAGGCCCTAGCTCAGTGGTCGGCAAACAGCGGCTCATGAGCCACATGCGGCTCTTTGGCCCCTTGAGTATGGCTCTTCCACAAAATACCATGTGCGGGCACCCACGTACAGTGCATTGGAACTTCGTGGCCCATGCGCAGAAGTCAGTTTTCGGCCTGGGCGAGTCTATTTTGAAGAAGTGGAGTTAGAAGAAGTGGGAGGGTGTTGGTCAGTCTGTCGGGCGATGGGATACGCAGTGCAGGCGGGCCGCTGGATCTGCAGCACGGGGGAGGTACATTGTTTTGAGGTACGTTCGCTGAGGTCCACCCCTTCCAAATCTCCCATCCACACTCGTCTATCTGAAACAAGTATACAAGACGAGTGTGGATGGGAGAGTTGGAAGGGGTGGACCTCAGCGAACGTACCTCAATCAGATTGAGGACGTTTTTAGCAAAGGCCAGTCTAGGAGTACCCTAATTAAGTTAATAACAATGTACCTACCTATATAGTTTAAGTTTAAAAAGTTTGGCTCTCAAAAGAAATTTCAATCATTGTGCTGGTGATATTTGGCTCTGTTGACTAATGAGTTTACGGACCACTGCCTTAGCTGGTTTGGCTTAGTGGATAGATGTTGTAAATGTTTCCCTCCACATCCCGCGTGGTTCAGGGTTCAGGATCTGGAAGAGGAGCCGCACACAAATGAAAGAGAAAAGACAAGAGATAATTAGGGAATATTGGGGGGCCAGGAGGGTAAGTCCAACTCAGGAGGAAGGACTTCCACACTCAGACCGCACCAAACCATTTTATAGTCAGAGGTAAACAAGGTAGTCGTTACCATAGTTACACTGTTCTTGTGAGTTTCACTTGTTTTGACCATAGTTACACTTCCTGCACTTCCCTCAGCCCATTAGCTTCCCAGATAAGATCTAGGGAGTGTTGTAGGTCAAACCTAATTATGCTAAGAGGACTGTGCCCTCTAAGCTGGGACTTCTTTGTGACTTTGCCAACAGGTCAGTCCGAGGCTTAACCCTATATTGGCTCCCCACAGATAGAGCGTCAGCTTGTGGACTAAAGGGTCCTGGGTTCCATTACGGTCAAGGGTATGTACCTTGGTTGCAGGTTCCTCCCTGGCCCAAGCACTGGTTGAGGCTTGTGCAGAAAGCAACCAATGTATGTATTTCTCTCACATCGACGTTTCTCTGTCTTTCCCTCTCTCTCTAAAAATCAATGGAAAAATATCCTCGGGCAAGGACTGACAACAACAGCAAAAGTTTATAAAGGTTATTCAGTAACTTATGAAAGAATATATATAAACATAAAATAATTATAGTATTTACTTGTATGAAGTTATTAACATAACAAATTTTGCACAGTAAACACAACTTAGGCAAATGTACATAGGGATGCACATTTGAACCATGGAAACTAGATTCAGAAGACATTTCAAGGTCCAGGTGTGGGATATAGAGGAAAGGGAGGTGGAAACTGACTTGAATTTGATTTAGATGCCAAATCAACTTTTCAAAAATGGATTAAACATCAAATATTTTGAAAAATAACTTAAATTTGTATTTATTATAAGATATATTTAACAAGTGTGACGGTTATACTATTTTCTGTCAAAAAGAATTTATGTGTATTAATTTGGTAATTAGTGTTAGATGATTCTGTGGTGACTTTTGATGGCAGAATTGACCTTTAGTTTGAAATATATACACTACTGATAGTGATCTTTTTTTGTGGTTGTTTATCCTCACTTACAGATATTTTTCCCATTGATTTTAGGAGAGAGTGGAAGGGAGGGATGGAGGAAGAGAGAGAGGATAGAAGAGGGAGAGAGACAGAAACATTAATGTGAGAGAGACATAGTGATTGGCTGCCTCCCGTATGTGTCCCTACCATGGGCCAGGGATGGAACCTGTAACCCAGGTATGTGTCCTTGACCAGGAATCGAATCCAAGGCCCTTCAATACGTGGGCAGACATCAACCATTGAGCAACACTGGCCAGGGTGATAGTGTAATTTTTTTTTTAATATATATATTTCTAAATTGAGTTTTTACAGAGAAGAAGGGAGAGGGATCGAGAATTAGAAATATTGATAAGAGAGAAAATTGATCAACTGATTCCTGCACACCAGATGTACCCGCAACCAAGGTACATGCCCTTGACTGGTATCGAACCTGAGACCCACCCCAGTCCACAGGCCAACGTACCATCCACCGAGCCAAACTGGCTAGGACTAGTGGTTCTTTTTTTTTTTAATTAAATCTTTATTGTTCAGATTATTAAAGTTGTTCCTCTTTTTCTCCCCATATCTCCCCTCCTCCCGTTCCCCCCCCTCCGCCGCCCCCCCCCCCCCCCCCGCACTGTTCTCATCCATAGGTGCATGATTTTTGTTCAGTCTCTTCCTGCATCCCCCACACCCCTTTCCCCCCAAGAACAGTCAGTCCACTCCCTTTCTATGCCCCTGATTCTATTATAATCACCAGTTCATTCTGTTCATCAGATTATTTATTCACTTGATTTTTAGATTTACTTGTTGATAGATGTGTATTTGTTGTTCATAATTTGTATCTTTACCATTTTTTTCTTCTTCCTCATCTTAAAGGATACCTTTCAGCATTTCATATAATACTGGTTTAGTGGTGATGAACTCCTTTAGCTTTTTCTTACCTGTGAAGCTCTTTATCTGACCTTCAATTCTGAATGATAGCTTTGCTGGATAAAGTAATCTTGGTTGTAGGTTCTTGGCATTCATTACTTAGAATATTTCGTGCCATTCCCTTCTGGCCTGCAAAGTTTCTGTTGAGAAATCAGCTGACAGTCGTATGAGTACTCCCTTGTAGGTAACTGACTTTTTATCTCTTGCTGCTTTTAAGATTCTCTCTTTGACTTTTGCTCTTGGCATTTTAATTATGATGTGTTTTGGTGTGGTCCTCTTTGGATTCCTTTTGTTTGGGATTCTCTGTGCTTCCTGGACTTGTAAGTCTATTTCTTTCACCAGATAGGGGAAGTTTTCTGTCATTATTTCTTCAAATAGGTTTTCAATATCTTGTTCTCTCTCTCTGCTTCTGGCACCCCTATAATTTGGATGTGGGTAAGCTTGAAGCTGTCTCAGAGGCTCCTTACACTATCTTCATATTTTTGGATTCTCTTTTCATTTTTCTTTTCCGGTTGGGTGTTTTTTGCTTCTTCATATTTTAAATCTTTGACTTGAATCTTGCAATCCTCTAGTCTGCTGTTGGGAGTCTGTATAATATTTTTTATTTCAGTCAGTGTATGCTTAATTTCTAGTTGGTCCTTTATCACAACCTCGAGGGTCTCATTAGATTTCTTGAGGGTCTCATTAAGTTTATCAGCGGTTTCTAGAAAATTCTTGAAAAACCTTAAAAGTGTGATTTTGAACTCTATATCCAGTAATTTGCTTTCCTCCATTTCTGTTATTTGTGTCCTTTTTCTTTGTCTCCGCATTTTTTTTATGCTTCACTGTGTCGATAGAGTGGCTTTCTGTACTAGGTGTCATATAGGGCCCAGTGGCTCAGCCTCCCCAATTACCTGAGTTAGATGCTCTTGGCGCACCCCCTTGTGGGCTTTGTGCACAGTCTTGTTTTAGTTAAGCCTTGATTGTTGTAGGTAACACTGGGAGGGATTGACCTCCAGGCCAATTGGCTATGAGAATCAGCTGTGTCTGCAGTGGGAGAAATTCTGTGCTGGAGACACCCCTCTGGGGCAAGACTTGCTTCAATGGGGCTTTGGTGCTCACTGAGTCTGCCCCCTGAGAGTGTCCTTTATGAATCCGAGGAGCTGCAATCTGGATGGTCCCACTCTGACCACTGGGCACACTGGCTCCTGAATCTCTAAGGAGGTGCTAATCTAGCCTTTGCCTGAGGCTATCCAGCAAAAGCCAGCTGTGATGCAATGCAAATTGCCCTGGGGCCTTGGGCCAGCTGCAGTTTGTTAGGTAATTATCAGATTGCAAAGGGCCAGGCCTTTCACATGCAAAAGCCTGTGGCTTGGGCGGGGTAGGGCGGGGTCCCAGGGGATCAACAGGGCGGAGTGAGCAGTCATGGCTCCTCTCAGTCCTGCCCTCAGAGGCCCTGCTTCTCAGTGTCCTGGCAATCGCTGCAAGCACCCCCGAGATAAAGCTGCCCTAGAGTTCTGACCAATGCCAGACAGTTGTTTCTCCCGTATGAGTCTGGGTCCCCAGAGACTCACCCGGAACTGGAGCTCAGAGCTTGAGACTCCCTCCCGATTGAAAAAGACAACCGTTTCCTCATTCGCTAACCCTCTCCGCATGCGCCTCTGAACCTCTGTATTTTACTTCCGCACTGCACCTCCTCTGAGTTGCGGTATGCTTTTCTCTTTCCTTCTAGTTGTAGAATTTCCACTCAGCCAGCCTTCCTGTGGTTCTGGATGATGTCCGTTCCGTCTTTTATTGTATTTTTGAAGTGGTTGTACCAGGCAGCAATCTCCGGTGTTTACCTATGCCGCCATCTTGGTTTCCTCTAGTGGTCATTCTTTATAATCACATATCTATTTTATGGAAGTTCTTTTTTTTTTACCTTTTGAGAGATTTTAAACCAACAGAAAAGTTGCAAAAATAGTAAGAATAGCACAACATACGCTTATATACCCTTTAGAAAGTTTATGATGTTTTCCTCTATTTTTGGATATAATTTTTATGTAATGAAGTACTATAAAAGTTAAGGTGTATTTGTTGGGTATTGTTGGAGATGGAGGAATCTTAATTTACGACTCAACCCCAGCCCAGCTGGCATGACTCATTTGTTGAGCATCAACCTATGAACCAGGAGGTCACGGTTCGGTTCCTGGTCAGGGCACATGCCTGATTGTGTGCTCAATCTCCAGTGTGGGACGTACAGGAGGCAGCTAATCAATGATTGTCTCTCATCATTGATGTGAATCTCTCTATCTCTCCCTTTCCCTTCCTCTCTGAAATCAATTAAAAAAAAAAAAAAAAAGACTCAAACCCAGAAGTGGAGAGTAGGCAGATAGTTCTGAATGGACTTTATTGGTTCCTATTTACAATCAGAGTAACTCCATGCCAGGGCATTTTCAGGGACTCGGCCATGTGTGTCCTCTGCAGTAAGAAGCTGTTCTGATATTCAGAGATCAGTAGCAACATACTCATTTTCCCAAAGCTTCAGCAGGGTATAAAAGCTATTATATCTTGTTAAGGTTTGAAGGAAGGCCATCATCCATCTGTTCCAGGCCCTTTATCCATTTCTATTGCCCACCCATTCCTCACAACTAATGTTAAAACCATTCTTAGAAATAGTTTTCATATTATTATGTAGAATAATCTATGTAATACTTTAAACTCAGCATTTTTTATGCTTGATATTACCAATTCAGTGCATGTTTTGTATTTCTCAAGAGCAACTATTTTTTAAGTACTAACTCATACTTACGTCTAAAATTCTTCATGTTTCCTATATCATCACCCAATTTTAAAAAAGGTGTCATTCTTCTCTTTGAATTTGTATTTTGTTTATAACTTTCAAATGAATTTATATTGACATTCCTCATATGAAAGCTTCTTGAGTTTTGGTTTTAAACTTCCTATAATGTTGTAAGTTCCTTGAGGGCAGAAGAATGTCTTAATCTTATTTGGGTTTTCTGTAGTCTATCATAGTGATTTGCTCATTTTTAAAATACATTGTCTGGTTTTGATATTAGGCAAATATAATTGTGTAAATTTTTAATAATGTCTTCTAGGATAAACAGGAAAAGGACATACCTTCTAATCTTATGCCTGTTAACCTACTATTAGAGGTGAAGAAGTTATTGTGTACAATTAATAATCTACCAAAAGGTGTGGTCCCTTACATTAAGAAGTTTGTAGAAGAAAACTTTTCTTTCCAAACTGTGCAGGTAAGATAATTGGTTCATTGGGGCAGAAGTATAGCCCTCTGTATGTAACTATCTAGGAAAACATGTTTCTTTACTCTCATAATGCCTCCATACTCACAGCACTTCTGACACTAGATGTGAGGGTTTATTCCCACACTGATCAATTCTCTAAGGCTAGCTGGGTGTCTTACAAGTCATTTCAATTCTGATACCATCTGCCTGGAGTTAGTATCAGATCCCACAGGTTAAGGTCCCAGTACCACAATGTTGCCCCCACTTCAGATGCCATTCGCCAGTCCTAGGTTGTCCTCAGTACTTCTGACCAACTGGCTATAAATTGGGGTACTAACACCTCTTGGTTGGAATGACTTGCTAGAACAGTCCACAGGAATACTTATGTTCACTATTTTATTACACAGTTTAGTTCATGATAAAGGATACAGATGTACATCCAGGTCAGGGTCTGAAAGGGTCCTGAGTGCAGGACCTTCTGTTCCAGTAGAGTCTGGGTGTACCCTTGTCCTGGCACGTGGTCATGTTCACCAAACTGGAGGCTCTCCAAACGCCTTACTTTTTAGGATTTTTATGGATGCTTCATTATGTAGGCATGATCAATTATTAATTCTAATTTCAGTTCCTCTCCCGATGGGGCTGAAAGTTCCAAGCTTTTAATCTTGGCTTGTTTTTTTCTGGTGAGTAACCCCTGTCTGGGGGCCTACCAAAAGTCATGTCATTAGAAAAAAAAAGACACTTCTGTCACTTAAGAAATTCCAAGGATTTTAGCTGCTTTCAAAGACCAAATATAAGCAGGAACTTGGGGCAGAGAGCAATATATGTGCCTTATCTTTTAATAATAACTCTTTTTTTTTATCACAACAGTATAGGTAAAGTCTTGAAGTGTTCATCTTATTGCTTGTGAAGGGCTTAATGTCAACCTTGACTGTAGACTTTTATTAATTAAATAGAGTTAGTTTGGTGGTAGCCTTTCAAGAATAATGGTAGGAATGTTGGTTAAGTAGTTTGTAAGCTATTGGTTTATAAGGTCTAGTATTTATTTTAATTTTATTAATAACCATAATATGCCACTCTGGGACAGAGGAGTGCATTAGGTTTTCCTAATTTTTAAAATGTTGACAATTTTTTCAAAAATGTAAAATAAAAATAATGTCCAAAACTTTTAGATACATGAGTAAAATAAATACTCTAGAGAATATATTGTAGATTTCTATCTTGCAAATCATTTTTCTAGATAATAAGACGTGAAATTTTCAGCACAAGATGGGTATCAGTTTTTAAATTAATGGAGTTTTCCAAAGTTAAAGAAAATCATCTACTTTTTGTAGCAGTTAATTGGCAGGAAAGGAGCAAAACACCATAGGTGTCTTGAAAAGGTCACATTTGCCTTTTCTGTGAAAAAAAATGTATCATTCATTATTCCACAAGACAAATTTATACTATTATGATTAAAAAATCAAACAAACTCTGAAAATATCCAAAGACTATCTACAATTATAACCTTAAGTAATTTCCACAGTATACATTCTGGTTTGAAATTGATGGAATAATGCCACTGTATTCCTCTTATCTTTTGGAAATCACCCAGAAATAATAATGAGAAATAGAACCCAATAGCCTTTATATATGAAAACAATAGCCAATTAAAGTTAAAAATGAAAGAAAAGTACTTATTTATAATGGCAACAAAAAAGGTAAAATACGTAGGAAAACACCTGGGCTATATAAGATTATAAATTAGAATTTCTCCAAGATTTTCCTAAGCCACCTACCTGAGGCTTTCTGAACACCATACTAGACTTAAAGGATCTAAATCTCTGGGGGTAGGTTTGGAAATGTCCATTTTAGCAAGCAAGGGTAACCCCACACACTGATTTTCTTCACTTTAAGTTTAGAAATCAATACTCCATTAAAACAATAAATTAAAATCTCTAAAACTCCATTAAAAGTAAAAAAAAGAAGACCTGAATGGAAAGCAGTACATTTCAGAAAATAATATAGATAAAGCTGTCAATTTTCCTGAAATTAAAATGTTTAAATATCATATAAGTCAATAAAAATGATAAAAGGATGTTTTGTTATTACTAAAAGCTAATTCTAAAGTTCAATGGGAAATAAAAGGAGGAATAGCCAAGAAAATTATGAAAGAAAAGTGTAGTCGAAAAGGGCTTGGAATTTGCCCACTTAGATGTTAAAACTTATTATGTAGCTCTAGTAACTAAAATATTGTGTTACTTGCTCTTGACTCTACAGACAAATCTGGAAAATAGAAGATAAATTTCAAACATAGACCCAAATACATATAGAACTTTTATGTATGATAAGGTGACAAAAATTGATAATGCTAAAGGGGAAATAGATAAATCAACAGTCCTAGTGTGATTTAACATAATTCTCTGAATAACCGATAGAACATGGACACAAAATTAGTAGAGCTCAAGCAAACTTGATTTAACTGTCATATGTGTTTATATATGTGTGTGTGTATGTAATATATACAGACATACACACTACATATAGTAGTAAACACTGCACCTAACAGTGGCAGAATACATGTTCTTTTTAAGTGCACACAGAACATTTACAAAAATTGACCATGTGCTAAGTCACAAAGCAAGTCTAATCAAATCCAAAGAATTAAAACATACAGAGCATGTTTTCTAACTATTGTACAGTTATTTTAGAATCAATAACAAAGATAAACTAGAAAGTCATATTCTTAAGTTAAAATATACTAGAGGCCTGGTGAATGAATTCATGCATGGGTAGGGTCCGGCTGGCCCACCCCGATAGGGGCCTATCAGGCTGGACCAGCCAGCTCTGCCCCTGATCGGGGTGTTGGTGGCCAATAAGGCGGGGCAGCCATGGGGAGGGTCCATGGGGGTTTGGCCAGCCAGCCCCAAACCTGATTTGGGGGGTTGGGGGCCAATTGGGGGTGGGGCTGTCTGGGGGAAAAGACTGCAGGCTGTTGGCCAGATGGCCCCGCCCCTGATTGTGGCGGGGAGGAGAGCTGATCAGTGCCCGGATCAGGCTGGTTGGCTTCCGCAGTGCGCGTCATAACCACTGGTTCTTCTGGTTGTTCCGCCATTCTGGTCACTGGGCTTTTATCTATAACTAGAGGCCCGGTGCACAAAATTTGTGCATGGGGAGGGGGTGTGTCCCTCAGCCCAGCCTGCAACCTCTCCAATCAGGGACCCTTCGGGGAATGTATGACTGCCCACAGGGATCGGGCCTAAATGGGCAGTTGGACATCCCTCTCCCAATCTGGGACTGCTGGCTCCCAACCACTCGTCTGCCTGCCTGCCTGCCTGATTGCCCCTAACCACTTCTGCCTGCCAGCCTAATCACCCCCTAACCACTCCCGTACTAGCCTGACCAATGCCTAACTGCTCATGTGCTGGCCCAATTGCCCCCAACTGCCCTCCTCTGCCAGCCTGATTGCTGCCAACTGCCCTCCCCTGCAGGCCTGGTCCCCCCAACTGCCCTCCCCTGCAAGCTTGGTCCACCCCCAACTGCCCTCCCCTGCTGGCCTGGTACCCCCTAACTGCCCTCCCCTGCTGTCCTAAATGCCAACAACTGCCCTCCCCTGCCAGCCATTTTGTGGTGGCTATCTTGTGACCACATGGGGGCGGCCATCCTGTGTGAGGGCATGACAGTCAATTTGCATATTACCTCTTTATTATATAGGATAATAAAAGCATAATATGCAAATCAACCTAAGAGCTGAACAGTGGAACAACTGTCCAGACGACCTTCCAGACAAAGCCGCGTGGCCAAGGCAGCCAGGGCTGTGAGGGCCAAGCCCCTTGCATGAATTTCATGCATTGGGCCTCAAATATATGTAGATAGGTCTAACCTAGGTAACCTAGGGGTCAAAGAAGAATTCATAATGAAAATTTTATAAATTTTTAAACTGAATAAAAAATATATATATAAACTGTGTTATTAAGTAAAAGGTGTGCTTCCAGGAATATTTATAACTTGAAATTCATATCCTATCTAATAATAGCCAAACATGGTAATTGACTGTACCTTCGCTACACCTCCCATTGGCAAATCAGCGAGATATGCAAATTAAATGCCAGAAAAGATGGTGACTAATTTGCATATTGCAGGCAGGGCGGGACAGCGTGAGCCGCCGTCCAGGCCCCCATGGGTGACCCCAGAAGCCGCAGGCCCCGCAAACACCAGGAGCTGCCTGCCTGCCGCCTGGGACCCGATCCGGTCCCAGGCGGTAGGCACGCCGGCCCCGTAAGCCCCAGGAGCCGCCTGCCTACTGCCCCAGAACCGCCAGATATGGCAGTAACTCTATCAATAAGCACTCTGAAAGTCAGTGGCATAAATATACCAATTAAAAGATGGATTATGAGGGTGAATCAAAAACAAAACCCACTTTAAATATAAAGACACATATAGATTAAAAGTAAATGAATTAAGCTGCAACCTTTTTTGTTCAGTGGATAGAGCATTAGCTCTTGGACTGAAGGGTACCAGGTTAGATTCCACTCAAGGGCATGTATCTCAGTTGCTGGCTTGATCCCCAGTCCCTATCAGAGCATGTGCAGGAGGCAACCAATGTGTCTCTCCCTTTCCCTTCACTCTCTCTAAAATTCAATGGAAAAATATCCTTGGGTGAAGATTAACAAAAACAAAGTAAATGGATTAAGTAACATTATAGAGATTATAAGAAAAATATATTCCAAATTTTGTTAGTTGTATAATGGTTATGTTTAAATTATTAACACCTAAGAAATTGGGTGAAGGGTACATATAATATGCTGTAGTATTTTATAGTTTTTTTACATGTATGAGATTATTTCAAATTAAAATATTAAAAAATTAAAAATTAATAAAATATTAATTGAAATGTATCTGCATTACATGAAAAATCTCCTAATTGCTTCTAGCATAATTTCTTAAATTGTTCTAAAATTTACAAAGGTTCAATTAAAAAAATATCTTAATTCTAATTGATATAATAGAAAATATATAATAGTGCAGTTATAAGCACTTATCTGAAAATAAAAATTTAAATAAGTGAATTTAAAGAAAGGATTAGCCAAAGAAAATATATGTACAACCCATGGACACAGAAACAGTATGATGTTAGCCAGAGGGAAGTGGGGGGCAAGCGCTGGGTAGAGGGGGCAAAAGGGGAGAAATAGGGACATCCTATATCCTATCTAATAAAAGAGAAACATGGTAATTAGCCGTACCTCTGCTACCCTTCCCATTGGCTAATCAGGGTGATATACAAATTAACTGCCAGCCAAGATGGTGGCCAGCAGCCAGGCAGCTTGAAGCGAGCATGAGGCTTGCTTGCTTCAGTGACGGACGATTCCAATGTTCCCTAACTGCCTTGCCGGTCTCTGAGCTTGCAGTTTGAAACATTGTTACAAACATAGAAGCTAAACAAAACCCAAGAAACCTGTTTTCAGCCAGCCGGGATCTCAGAGCTGGAGTTGAAACAGTGTTTCGATTATAGAACCCAAACCAGATACCTGCTTTCAGGAGCCGAGGCCTACAAGCTGGAGCCAAGCCTCAGAGCTAAAGCTGGCCCAGAATAAAAAAAGAAAAAGAAAAAAGGAGCAGTTGGGAGCTTCAGTCACCCACCAGCCTGAAAACAACCCTCAGCCCCTCACCCAGACTGGCCAGGCACCCCAGTGGGGACCCCTACCCTGATCCAGGACACCCTTCAGGGCAAACCAGCCGGCCCCCACCCATGCACCAGGCCTCTATCCTATATAGTAAAAGGGTAATACGCCTACCAGCACTGATATCAGCGGAGCCGCAAGGCCTCCCGGCACCAGGATCAGCGTGACGGGGCAGCGCCCAAACCCCCTGATTGCATTGCGGCTCTGTGTGTGATAGGGGGCGGGGACACAACCTCCCTATCCGCCCTGCTCTGTTCGTGACTGGAAGGCGCCCCAACCCCCTGATCAGCCCTGCTCTGTGCCTGATAGGGGAGAACTCCCCAACCCCCTGATCGCCCTGCGGCTCTGTGTGTGACAGGGTGTGGCGCCCGAACCCCCCGCCCCTGACGGGCCCTGCTCTGTGTGTGACGGGGAAGAGCCATAACCTCCCCATCGGCCCTGCCCTCAGTGTGACAGGGTGCGGTGCCCCAACCCCCTGATCCACCCTGCTCTGTGTGTGACAGGGGGCGATGCCCCAACTCCCCTATCAGCCCTACTCTGTGAGTGACAGGGAGGAGCTCCTCAACCCCCTATCGGCCCTGCTCTGTGCATGACAGGGTATGGAGTGATGGGCCCTGCTCTGTGAGTGACAGGGGGCAGCGGCCCAACCCCCTGATTGGCCATGCTCTGTGTGTGACGGGGTGGCGCCGCAACCTCCCCATTGGCCCTACCCTGAGCATGACTGAGTGTGGCATCGCAACCTCCATATCCGCCCTGCTCTGTGCATGACAGGGGCGAGCTCCCCAACCCCATGATGGGCCCTGCTCTGTGCGTGACAGGGGGGAGCTCCCCAACCCCCTGATCGACCCTGTTCTGTGCGTAACAGGGTATGGAGCCCCAACCCACCTGATGGGCCCTGCTCTGTGAGTGACAGGGGGCAGCGGCCAAACCCCCAGATTGGCCCTGTTCTGTGTGTGACGGGGTGGTGCCGCAACCTCCCGATCCGCCTGCTCTGTGCATGACAGGGGTGGCGCGCCAACTCCCCTATCGGCCCTCCTCTGAGCCCGACCAGGGGCTGCACCTAGGGATTCTGCCTGCCCTCTGCCACCCGGGAGCAGGCCTAAGCCAGCAGGTCATTATCTCCCAAGGGGTCCCAGACTGTGAGAGGGCACAGGCCAGGCTGAGGGACACCCCCACCCCCTGAGTGCACAAATTTTTGTGCACTGGGCCTCTAGTTCTCTCTAATAAAAATGAAACATGGTAATTAGCGTACGACCGCTACCTTTCCCATTGGCTAATCAGGGCGATATGCAAATTAACTGCCAGCCATGATGGCGGCCGGCAGTCAGGCAGCTGGAAGCAAACATGAGTCTTGCTTGCTTCAGTGACGGAGGACTCCAACGTTCCCCGCCTGCTGCTGCAGGCCTCTGAGCTGCAACTCTAAGCAACTATGTTACAAATATAGAAGCTAAACAAATCCCCAGAAACCTGCTTTAGTTGCCGGGCTTCAGCCAGCAGGATCGCAACATTGTTTCAAATACAGAAGGTAAACAAAGGCCAGAAACCTGCTTTCTGCAGCGGAGGCCTAAGAGCTGGAGCCTCAGAGCGAAAGCTGGCCCAGAATAAAAAAAGAAAAAAAGAAAAAAAGGAGCAGTTTGGAGCTTCAGTCACCCGCCAGCCTGAAAACAGCCCTCAGCCCCTCACACAGACTGGCCAGGCACCCCAGTGGGGACCCCCACCCTGAAGGGTGTGTGACCAGCTGCAAACAGCCATCATCCCCTCACCCAGGCTGGCCAGGCACCCTAGTGGGGACCCCCACCCTGATCCAGGACACCCTTCAGGGCAAATCAGCCGGCCCCCACCCGTGCACGAGGCCTCTATCCTATATAGTAAAAGGGTAATATGCCTCTTAGCACCGGGATCAGCGGAACCGCGAGGCCTCCCGGCACCGGGATCAGCGTGACAGGGGGCAGCACCCAAACCCCCTGATGGCCCTGCGGCTCTGTGTGTGACAGGGGGCGGGGCCACAATCTCCCTATCCATCCTGCTCTGTTCGCGATAGTGGGGAGCTCCCCAAACCCCTGATCGCCCTGCAGCTCTGTGTGTGACAGGCTGCGTTGCCCAACTCCCTGTTCAGCCCTTCTCTGTGTGTGACAGGGTGCGGCGCCCCAACCCCCTGATCGGCCCTGCTCTGTGTGTGACAGGGTGCGGCACCCTAACCCCCCTCCCACCTCCCACGGGCCCTGGTCTGTGTGTGAAGGGGTAGACCCATAACCTCCCCATCGGCCCTGCCCAGAGTGTGACAGTGGTGGCGCCCCAACCCCCTGATCGGCCCTGTTCTGTGGGTGATAGAGGGCGACGCCCCAACCGCCCCCCACGGGCCCTGCTTTTTGTGTGACCGTGTAGAGCCATATCCTCCCCATCGGCCCTGCCCTGAGTGTGACAAGGTGCGGCACCCCAACCTCCTGCTCCGCCTTGCTCTGTGTGTGACAGGCAGCGGTGCCCCAACTCCCCTATGGGCCCTACTCTGTGAGTGACGGGGGGGAGCTCCCCAATCCCCTGATGGGCCCTGCTCTGTGCATGACAGGGGGAAGCACCCCAACCCCCTGATCGACCCTGCTCTGTGCGTGACAGGGTACGGAGCCCCAACCCCCCTGATGGGCCCTGCTCTGTGTGTGACGGGGTGGCGCCGCAACCTCCCCATCGACCCTGCCTTGAGTGTGTCGGGGCGGTGTCCCAACCCCCCAATCAGCCCTACCCTGAGCGTTACTGAGTGTGGCATCGCAACCTCCTGATCTGCCCTGCTCTGTGCATGACAGGGGCGGCGCCCCGACTCCCCAATCGGCCCTGCTCTGAGCCCGTCCTGGGGCTGCACCTAGGGATTGTGCCTGCCCTCTGCCACCCGGGAGCAGGCCTAAGCCAGCAGGTCGTCATCTCCCGAGGGGTCCCAGACTGCGAGAGGGCACAGGCCGGGCTGAGGGACCCCCTTTGCCCCCTGAGTGCACAAATTTTTGTGCACCAGGCCTCTGGTAATAATAATAAAAGGCTAATATCCAAATTGACTGGCAGAATGGCTGGTTGCTATGATGCGCAGTGGCCACCAGCGGACAGATGCTCAATGCAGGACCTGGCCCCTGGTGGTCAGTGCACTTCCATATGGGGAGTGCCACTCAGGCAGGACCCTCTCCCACCTCCGTGGCAGCAATAAGAATGTCCAACTAACAGTTTAGGTCCGATCCCTTGGGGGCCTAAGCCTTTAGTCGGGCATCCCCCGAGGGCTCCCTGGCTGGTAGAAGGATGTCTGACTGCAAGCTTAAGCCTGATCCCCCGGGGAGTGGGCCTAAGTCAACAGGTGGACACCCCCAAGGGGTCCTGGACTGCAAATGGGCACAGGCCGGGCTGAGGGACCCCAGCCCCAGCAAATTTTTGTGCACCGTGCCCCTAGTGTTAGAATAAAAAGCAAGGTTGAATACCAATAATCTAAAAAAGTTCAAGAGGTTAATGGAAGGACAGCAATTAAAAACTAATTCTAAAGAAGGAAATATTAAAAATAGCTAAATCTAATAAAATAGAATAAAGCACATAATAAAGAAGGTCAGCAAAGCCAAAACTTGTTCTTTTGAAAAGACCACTAATATTTTTTTAATATCTATTTTACTGATTTTTCACAGAGAGGAAGGGAGAAGGATAGTTAGAAACATCGATGAGAGAGAAACATCGATCAGCTGCCTTCTGTACAACCCCCACTGGGGATGTGCCCGCAACCAAGGTACATGCCCTTGACCGGAACTGAACCCGGGACCCTTGAGTCCGTAGGCCAACACTCTATCCACCGAGCCAAACCGGTCAGGGCAAGACCAATAATATTGATAAATTCCTAGTAAGAATGTTCAAAGAAAAAGAATGAAGACAAGAAAATAACCAAATCATTAATGTGAATTTGAAGACATTAATACAGATTCCATATTGATCTAAAAGATCATAGAGAATTCTGCAACTTGCAGTGGCTGCCTAGATTGGTTTAGAGCAATTCCTTTCAGAAGAACTTGAAAAATTGGACAAAATATTTCTTAGTAATGCTTATTTGTGCTTTTCTGACAGGTCATTTAATTCAACTAAGGACTGAGATCATTTCAAGCTTCTGTTCCCTGAGGAAGAGTCTATTTATGGTTTACCATTTGCAGTAGATACTGCCAGTGCCCTGCCCGTATCCCTTGACTTCTGTCTTTTCAGTATGCTTTGGACCAGTGGTCGCCAACTGGTGGTCTACAGACCATTGGTGGTCCGTGAGGTCTGAAAGCTTGGTGACCAATGCTCTGGACAACTTGCAGTTTTCAGTATCTGTATCTCTATGCCTCAGACCTTTTTTTTTTTTTTTTCCCTTCTGCAACTGCAGAAGGCTGTACTCAGCAGTTCTGAAGTCTCAAGGAGTTAATACTCCCCGTTACCCTAGAAAACACTTTGGGATTGTTATATAAATACCTCAGTTCCCTTTTGCATTGAGTAATACTGAGGTTTGTATTTTTACTGTTTCTCAGTTTCCCTTTTATGTTAACTAGAGTTATCCACTGTGGGTAACTGGGTTAATAACACATCCCATTAATTTAAGGCCTGCTTTCGCTTTCCTGTATCTTTTCTCCACTCCCCTACCCTTGTTCTTGGCATATCCCAAATAAACTATGTGCATTTAAATCCTAATGGTAGGGTCTTTTTCCAAGTGGAATCAAAACAGATGCTCTTACGGTATATTTCTTCAGGTTCCCAAACAAAAGAATGAGTTGTTTATTAGGCCTGCTCTTGATAGATCATGTACTCTCAATTTCCCCCCTACTTTTGCAAGTTTGCTAAGAAGTGTGCCTAGCATTTCAGCCTCTCAGCCACAACCAAATACAACAGTTGCCTTAAAGATAAAAGTGACTCCAACAGTCTCACATTTCTGGTCCTTCCACCTGTCTTGCATTTTGGCCATTGATAGTTTTCCATTGCTTTCAAATAAGTAGTTTTTATATTTTGTTCAGTTTTTTAGTTGTCATTGAGAGGATTGATCTGAAACTATCTACACTGCTTGGCAGAGGTGGAACTTCAGTGTTATGTTTTATATGCCTTTTCAAAATTAAGATATATTGTTGAGTAACTGGTTGGATATATGAATCTGGAATTCAGGTGATAGTTCTGAGCTGGAAATATAAATTTGGAAAATCTTGGTGCATATGCACTGTTTAAAAACATGGGTGGATTAATTTATCCAGGGAATGTGTGTCAATGGAGAAGAGGTTCATTAACTTGAGTGCTAGGGAGACTGAAAGTAAGCATCTAGTTAGCTAGGAGAAAATCAGTAAAGTATTGTTTATTAGACACCAAGTTAAGAAAATGTAGATTAAACTTTGCAAACAGATAATACAATAGGTCCTTGGGTTACGGGTTACGTCAGAGATCTGTTCATACAGCACGACGTAACGTGATTTTCGCCAAAGTCGGGACCCACCTTCGTCACTCACATGGAGCACATACACAGCAGTAATGAAGTGAAACAGTAAAAAAAATTTAAAAGAAAGATAACAATTCCTGACCTTGTGGTAAATAAATAATAAAAAACATAAAGCACATATGTACATATGTTGAAATGACGGAAGTTTTTTTATTTATAAATAAATGGAAAATGGCGATGTAACCACGAAATGACATATGTCGAGTCCGACGTAACCCGTAACCTGTAACCCGAGGACTGTCTGTGCATCATTAAACAGATAATGTAATTTAAGCCACTCAGTTGTGGTCATAAGGCATTGGGGAATGACCACAAACATAATACATAGTCATTCATTTCATCCAGGTAAATACAAAACTAACATACATAATAAATCATATATTAGCTTGGTTCCAATCAGAGTGTAGTATCAGATGACTTTTCTTGGTGTTGATATTAAAGCCAGCATTCCTGCTTACCACAGGCTCAGAGTTGGAAGGAAGATTTTAGTTATGCTAGGGCACAGAAGATATGAGAATGAATTGGGATTACCACTTTCCTCTGAAGTAAGAGTGGATATTGCCAACCCCTTGGCAGACATAGTAATGCTTTTTAGTGTTTTGAGGAAATAGTTACAAAGATTTGACAGAGTTCTTAAAAAAAAAAACAGGTATGAAAACAGTTGTATCTAGGTTGTGTGGATTTAAAGAAGAAATCTTTATATCTGTATTCCAAATTTTTTACAATGAAAATGTATTATTTATAAAAATATGTAGATATTTATTCTAACTTAAGGACATTTTCAACTGAATAATTTTGCATAGAGAGAAGTTGCAGCTAACAGCCAGAATGGGGAGGAAATAGTTCCTGCTTTGACTATACGTTTCTTGATAACACAGCTGGAAGCATCACTTAGGAACATTCAAGCTACTAATTATACTGTAAGTGTTTTGTTTTTGAAAGTTTGAAATAATGGACTCACAACATTTTTCAATGAGAGTATGGCTAATGCATGCTAACTTTAAGGTGTAGGCCAATTTCTATTTTCCTCTTTTACCTCTATCTAGAGCAGTGGTTTCCAACCTTTTTTTGTCTATGCCCTACCTAAGCATCTCTAAAATCCTGATGACCCCCCCTCCCCCCGCCCCGTGACATATAATTTTTATTATTCAAAAAGTGAACTCCTATTCACGTGGAGGAAGCTTAAAAGGCCATTAACTTGGTCTAAACAAGCTTACAAAGAACATGGCATCCATGAAAGAGAGAAAAAAAAAGAACGAAAGAATAGTTGAATTACTGAGGAAGAAATCACTAAGAAATTGTTAAAATAACAATAATATGAAGTAATATGAAAAGTAGCAAATAAAGTTTCAAAACATATAATAGAGAACTGAAATGCATAAATATATCACATTATGTATTTATATTACTGTATATGAGGCCCCTAGAACCATAAGATATGCAAAAAATTCACTGTTAATAACTTAAAAATCAAGTTGCCCCACATTGGGAACCACTAATCTAGAGAAAGGTACACATACCGTATATTGATTTCCTTCCTTTGTCTTGTACTTCATGACTGCATCTCTTTAATAAGCTTATTCCAGTCCCCTTCCTTGCTACAAAATTGTTCATCTTAACCAGTTAACTGCCATGTGTCCAAAACAGAAACCATCCCCACACACCACAATATTTTGAATTTAATTAAAAAAATCATCTGACTCTGGAGTTGAATAAAGGATGTCATCATTTTCTTCTTGCGATTTGCTTGGTTTGATTATTTTTTCATCTGATGCCATTTATGGGGATTGAATTTTATTTGCACAATATAATACATTACAACGATAAATTCAATAATAAAATGATAATTTTCAATTCTATGGAAATATCAACAAAAGCGAGCATGAAATAAAAATAAACCATCGACATGAAAAGCCTTGAAAACACTAAATTTTGTTGATACTCCAATGAAGAAATTTGTAAAAGAAAAGGAATGCACACCATGTTTACCATTTTAAGCGTGAAATTCATGATAACACAAATCTCGTGTCACAATGAACAAAAAAATCTCAAGTGTTGCAGTGTTTATCTCTCACGCTTCTGAGTGGCATCCCTATATATCGATACTGGAATTTCTTCCTTATGCACTGGAATATTTACAAATTTAAGTTACTATAATTTTCTTTACAAACCCAGAGATGTCACAAACAAGTCTGATTTTAAAATTGGGCAACCAGAGTTGATATGCGAGTTTTGCAGCTATAGACGTGTGTGGAGTGTGTGGAAGGTCCACCGCTTGCATTTATAGATGCTTAAGGTGTACAAAGGGTTAAATAAAGAGAAACTTGAACTAGTAAAAATGGGCTTTCCCAACTAGAAATGGAGAGTCATTACAAAATCTACTACTTTCTGTCTCTCTATAAATAATCTCCTTTTTCTTCTGATATTTCTATATTTATAAAAATTGGTACTGCTATTATCAGTTACTGAGTAATCATGTGAAATAAAATTGATAAGATATAATTACATGTTCAAGTTCAAATGATACTTTAGAAATAAATAGGAAAATATAAAAATAAACTTGCATTAAAAATTAGAGTCAATAGTGCAAGATGGTAAAAGGAAAAATTAGTTCTTTAGAATAATTTGGATCAGTAAACTTAAGTTTTGCACCCATGCAGATGATGGATTGGAGTTATCCTAAAGATAGGACAACCCAGAAACATTCAAGATAGCATAAGATACCAAATTCCATCTATATATATAAAAGGCAGTGACCATGATGACCAAAACAACTAGTTTACCGAACAGCAGGCTGCGTGGGGTGACCAGGCCAGCGTGGGGGGGTGGGCTCAATGAGGGACGATCAAACAACTGAACAGCAGGCTGCATGGGGTGATGAGGCCGGCATGGGGGGGGGGGGCAGTGAGGAACGACCAAATGAGTGAACAAGCAGGCTGCATAGGGCGACCAGACAGCAGGGGCGCAGTGAGGGGCAACCAAGCTGGTGGGGGGGGGGCAGTTGGGGGCAACCAGGCCAGTGGGGGGGGCAATTGGAGGTTACCAGGATGGCAGGGGGGGCAGTGAAGGGTGACCATTCTGGCAGAGGGGGGCAGTTGGGGGTGACCAGGCCAGCAGGGGAGGTAGTTAGGGATGACCAGGCCAACAGGCGGGGTAGTTGTGGCAACCAGGCTGGTGGAGTGGGGGGTAGTTGTGGGCAACCAGGCTGGCACGGTGGGGCAGTAAAGGGCAACAAGACCAGAGGGGGGGAAGTCAGGGGTGACCAGGCTAGCAGAGGGCCAGTGAAGGGCGACCAGGACGGCAGGGGTGGCAGGTGCAACCAGGCTGGCGGGGGGGTGGGAGAGGGCAGTTAGGGGTGACCAGGCCGGAAGGGGGGTAAGTTAGGGGCGATCAGGCCAGCAAGCAGAGGTGGTTAGGGGGTGATCAGACTGGCAGGGGGGCAGTTAGGGGTGATCAGGTAGGCAGGCTGGTGAGCAGTTAGGAACCAGTGGTCCTGGATTGTAAGAGGGATGTCTGGCTGCCAGTTTAGACCCTGCTGGGGTCCTAGATTGGAGCGGGTGCAGGCTGGGCTGAGGGGACCCCTCCTCTGCACAGATTTCATGCACCAGGCCTCTAGTCTATACTAATAAAAGATGAAATGCAAATTGACCATCCCTCTGCGATGCCCAAAAGCCATGCCCATCAGCCAATCAGGAGTGAGTATGCAAATTAACCTGACAAAGATGGAGGGTTTTTTGCATACGCAGGTGTCAATTGCCCCGGGAAGCAATGGTGGCCATGGGCTCCCGGGACCATCACCGGCCCCAGGAGGTGATGCCGGCAGCACCCAGGCACGCCCGCGGGCTCCCAGGACCTTCACCAGCAGAGAGCAGAGCAGGAGAGCAGGTGGAGAGCAGGAGGTTTGGAAGACTTGGCAGAGCAGGAGGCCACTGGACATAGTGCAGAGCGAGAGAGAGGGCAGCTTGGAGGGCGTGACTCCCTCTGTCACCCCAGCTTTCTCACCACAGCTGTGGAAACTGACAGGGAGGAGGAAGTCCCACCCCCACAGAATCAGCCAGAATCAGCCGTTGATCAGACAGCTCTCAGCGGCCTGACAGCCAGGACTCTCATTCACCTGCATCTCAGACCATGACAGTAGAGAGGTGGGACTATGTCTAAAGAACAACTGTTTATACAGTGTAGCTCTGCAGCCGAAAGATGCCGGCGTTATTGACAGAAAATGTCTGAAGAGCAACATGCATCTGATCTTGAAAGAAGGCGGTGCCTGCGACAGAATGTATCTGAAGACCAGCTATTGGAAAACTGTCACTCTGATGCCGAAAAACACCAGCGTCATCAACAGAAAATGTCTAAAGACCAACGTGCCTTTGAAATTGAACGAAGGGGTTGGGGAACGACAGAATATGTCTAGAGAACAGTCATCAACAAGTACTAGCAATTCTGGTAGGAACTGCCTTCTCAGCAAAAATGTACTACATGAGGATGCAATTCTCGAACATAGTTGTGGTAGAATGACTGTTCGATATGAATTTTGCCTATCACTAAATTTCTCTGATGAAAAACCACCCGATGAGATATTTACTCGATGTTGTAGTAAAGGGAAAGTCTGTCCAAATGATATACATTTTCCAGATTACCCAGCATATTTATAAAGATTAATGACAGACAAAGATTATGACAGTAAAAATTTCATGGAAAATATTCGTTCCATAAATAGTTCTTTTGCTTTTTCTTCCATGGATGCAAATATTGCATCGCCGTCAGGATATGGACCATACTCTTTAGAATACACGGACAAGTTTATCACCGTGCTGGAACTTTACATCCTTCGGATGGTGTTTCTCAGAAGTTTGCTCACCTCTATATTTTGGGTACAGCCGAAGCTACAAGTAAAAAATTAGCAATGCCAGAAAACCTGGGCTGCTCAGAAAGGCTCTCAACATCAACAACCTCATGCATAAAATAAATGAATTAACAAAATCGTACAAGATGCTACATGTGGTAGAAAAGGAAGCCCAATCTGAAGCAGCAGCAAAAGGTATTGCTCCCACTGAAGTAACAATGGTAATTAAATACAGTCGTAACAGTGACCCAGGTAGATATAATTCTCCCTGTGTAACCGAGGGTGCTGTCATATTCAGAAACAAAGATGGAGAACCTCCTTTTGAAAGGGACTTGCTCATTCATTGTAAACCAGATCCCAATAATCCAAATGCCACTAAAATGAAACAAATCAATATCCATTTTCCTACATTAGATGCAATGACATATCCTATTCTTTTTCCACATGGTGAAAAAGGCTGGGGAACATGTATTGCATTAAGACTCAGACACAACGGTGTAATCGACAATAATACTAGACAAACTGTAAGGACATGAGTCACACAAATACAGTATTATGGATTTCATCTCTCTGTGCATGACAGGTTTAAAAATGCAAGAAAATTAACTCAACAGTTTATCCTGGATTCATATTAAAAAATGGAGGCCAATCGAATAAATTTCATCAAAGCAATCTAAATTGAGAGTTGAAAAATATTGTGGTTTGATGGATTATCTCAAATCTGATCTGAAAATGACAATGTGCCAATTGGTAAAATGATAATACTAACATCATCTTTTGAGAGTAGTCCCGGAAATATGCAGCAGTGATATCAGGATGCTATGGCAATTGTAACGAAGCATGGCAAGCCCGATTTATTTATAACCATGACATGCAACCCCAAATGGGCAGATATTGCAGACAATTTACAACGCTGGCAAAAAGTTGAAAACAGACCTGACTTGGTAGCCAGAGTTTTTAATTTTAAGCTGAATGCTCTTTTAAATGATATCTGTAAATTCCATTTATTTGGCAAAGTAATAGCTAAAATTCATGTCATTGAATTTCAGAAACGCGGACTGCCTCATGCTCACATCCTCTAATTCCCTTTCAATGTGCACAAATTTCATGCACCGGCTCACTAGTCTATAATAATAAAAACCTAATATGCTAATTAGACCAGACGACCTTCTGGAAGAAGCTGGGACTACAAGAGCTGAGGCAAGCCGCTGTGGCTGCGAGGGGCAAGACCCTTGCACGAATTTTGTGCATTGGGCCTCTATTATCATAATAACTTATGAACTCGCAGAAAAATCATTCTTATTTAGGACCCTCAGGAATAATAGGGTTCTAGGAGGTGGTGGACACCACCCTAAAGGAATCCTACTTGGATTTAAAAGAGGTGCAACAAAAATGCAATAACGTGTATGAATTTGATTTTTCTCTCCAGGAAAGCCTAGTAGATACTTGGTGCCCAAGGTTTTTATTGGGGGTTGGTCATGTAGTCACCCTCTGCATAGGCTATATAAAAATTCCCGACTCTCAGAAGAAACTCCCAGGTTTTCAGCATAAATCACTTTATTTGCACAAACAATTTAGGCACAGTGAGTCACCCTTATCAGAGAACAGTGGGAACGCTCCTGAAATCCAGGTTCCTAGACACCCATAAAGAGTCAGTCTTGCAAGCAGGCCTTTCTATGGAAAGCAGTCAGCTCTGCTGACTTTTACGTGTGGTGTGTATAGTTCTTTGCCATTTTATTACCAGTGCTAATGTAACCGCTACTGCAGTCAAGATGAAAGAACTCACATCACTACAAAAATCTCTTTTATTCTACCCCATTATAGTTAGTCATAGGCACCTCTTGCCCTCCTTGCTCTCCCTAATTACTAATCTTTTCTCCATCTCTATAATTTGGCATAGACCATTTTAAATGAAGGAAATATTCTCATGTTTTAATTTTTCACCGAGGAATTGACAAGCTTTATGTTTATACTGTTAGAACAAAATGCGTACATGGACAATAAAATACTTTGATTTAAGAGATCATTGTATTTTTTAAGCTGGATGGTAGATACATGAGTGTTCATTGTATTATTACCTAAAGTATTTTGATACCTGAAATATAAATGAAAGAATTTTGCAAAAGGTTTAGTATAACAAATCTTGATGGCATTTACTTCCATTTTCTTTAATCAAACTCTCATATTTTATTTCAGGATATTGACTATCTTCTTATTCTGGGTCAAATTATCAAATACATCTAAAATGAATTCTCTTATCAGATAATTGATAATATAATGAAAATTTCACTATTTTAATAATTATTAGACCAACCTAAGATATTTAATTGATCTTGCTAAATTTTAAAGTAGCTTAGTCTAAATAATCAATTAAAATATATTTTATCATTTTAGGCACATCAGATTAATATTGATTATTATTTGACATTACTGTTCTTGTATGGATTAGCACTCACTGAAAGAGGAAAGAAAGAGGTATGTAGCATTTGATATTTGCCTATTATAAATCTTTTTACATATACTGACCTCATTTTAACAAATTAAAATGTTGATTTTTGAAATTCTCTAAAAATTGAAACCACTCAGTGACTTTTCTTTTATATATTTTTAATATAGTATAGTTATTCTAGAAACTGTTTTGTGAAATAAAAGTTGATAGGGGAAACATAATTTTAGCTTACAACTTTAGTTATTTTATTTATCCTTTAAGTGCTTACCATTTGTGTAAAACAAAATTGCTTAGCATCTTTCACTTATACAATATATTTTAATACATTTTCTAGTATAGCTTGATCTGGCTGGTCCTAATCTTACCCCTTGTAAAATAAAAGTTATACTTTAAATTTTTGGTTGAGTAAGGTGAAGTGCAAAAAGTAAAAATCTGGGAGTTAACTAGGTGATTCCTAAGAGTTCTTTGAATTTAACATTATCTTTTTATGTTTTTTAATGATTTCTCATATTATCTTTGCAACCTTGATATTTCCTTTACTTTTTGTCTCTAGAAATCTGTACTTTTTACTTGTTATTTGAAAAATTAAGGAGATTTGTGCTCCAATTAGAAAGAAAATTAGTAAGAATTATAAAGTATTAGCTAATAATATTTTCCAGTTTTACAAACAAAAATTGTTGTTGTTCTTTTTTTTTAAATTGTTTTATTGCTTAAAGTATTACAAAGGGTATTACATATGTCTCCTTTTTTCCCCCGCCCTTGACAATCCCCTGGCCTCCCCTACCCCCCAGTGTCTTATGTCCATTGGTTATGCTTATATGCATGCATACAAGTCCTTCGATTGATCTCTTACCTCCCTCTCCTTCCCCCCGCACCCTCCCCGTCCTTCCCGCTGTAGTTTGACAGTCTGTTCGAGGCAGCTCTGCCTCTGTATCTATTTTTGTTCATAAGTTTATAATGGTCTTTATTATCCATGAATGAGTGAGATCATGTGGTATTTTTCCTTCATTGACTGGCTTATTTCACTAAGCATAATGCTCTCCATATCCATCCATGCTGTTGCAAATGGTAAGAGTTCCTTCTTTTTTACAGCAGCATAGTATTCCATCATGTAGATGTACCACGGTTTTCTAATCCATTCATCTACTAATGGGCACTTAGGCTGTTTCCAGATTTTAGCTATGGTGAATTGTGCTGCTATGAACATAGGGGTGCATATATCCTTTCTGATTGGTGTTTCTGTTTTCTTGGGATATATTCCTAGAAGTGGGATCACAGGGTCAAATGGGAGTTCCATTTTTAGTTTTTTGAGGAAGCGCCATACTGTCTTCCATAGTGGCTGCACCAGTCTGCATTCCCACCATCAGTGCACAAGTGTTCCTTTTTCTCCACATCCTCTCCAGCACTTGTCGTTTGTTGATTTGTTGAGCCAGTCTGACAGGTGTGAGATGGTACCTCATTTTTGTTTTGATTTGCATCTCTCGGATGATTAGTGACTTTGAGCATGTTTTCATATGTCTCTTGGCTTTCTGAATGTCCTCTTTTGAAAGGTGTCTATTTAGGTCCTTTGCCTATTTTTTGATTGGATTGTTTATCTTCCTTTTGTTAAGTTGTATGAGTTCCCTATAGATTTTGGAGATTAGGCCCTTGTCAGATATAACATTGGCAAATATGTTTTCCCACGCAGTGGGCTTTCTTATTGTTTGTTGTTGTTTTTCTTAATCCTCACCCGAGGATTTGTTTTTATTGATTTTTATTTATTGATTGATTTTTAAAATATATTTTTATTGATTTCAGAGAGAAAGGGAGAGATAGAAACATCAATAATGAGAGAGAATCACTGATCGGCTGCCTCCCGCATGAGCCCATAACCTGGGCATGTGCCCCAACCAGAATTGAACCTGGGACCCTTCAGTCCACAGGCTGACGCTCTATCCACTGAGCCAAACCGCCAGGGCATGATTTTTAGAGAGACAAGAAGGGGGAGTGAGAGAGAAAGAGAAACTTTAATATGAGAGAGAAACATTTATTGGTTGCCTCTCGTTCCAGAGATCGAACCCACAACCTAAGTATGTGCCCTAACTGGGAATCGAACAACCTTTTAGAATATGGGATGATGCTCCAACCAATTGAACCACCAGACCAGGGCTATTGTTATTTTAGTGTTCACTTTTAAATGTTGGTCAAAAAATACCTTAGGTTGTTGTACATATTTTAAGCACATGTGACCACATACAGCAGTGCTAGGATTAGAGATGTGAATAAATGACCAAAAGACTGGACCAATATTAAAGTTTCCCTAACTTCTCAAGTTTGGGGAATATTTGTTTATTGTAAAAGAAAAAAAAAGTCTTTACATTAGCCAAACCGAGTTTTATGTTCCTACAGGATTATACGGAAGCTGAGAATAAGTTTCTAGTGATGAAGATGGTGATCCAAGAAAATGAAATTTGTGAAAAATTTATGTCTTTAGTTTATTTTGGACGTGGTTTACTTCGATGTGCTCAGAAGAGGTAAGGATTTTAACTAATGGGTAGATCTTCCCTGTCAGCTTTCTGCATTGCGAAATGGGGATGGGGATAAAAGTTTGCACAGTATACCAGGTATAATCATGCTGGGTGGATTTTTTTTCTTCTTCGCCTATTTTTTACAGATAATAATTTCTTTAATGTACTTGAGAATATTAAGTGTCAAACTTAACAGGTCGTGACAGTAAGAGGCAGTATAACATAAACATTGGGATATAGTCTTTGGAGTCTGACAGACCTGGGTTCAAATACATTTGCTACCACCTACCTAATCTTTGATTTAAGGAAACTTAATGTTGGCTAAGCCTTATCTTTTTTCTTATTTGTCAAATGGAACTAAAAGTAGTGCCCACCTCATAAGATGCTGCAGGTAATTAACACAGTGCCCAGGACACAGAAATGCTATCTTAATAAATAAATGATGGTTGTAGTTTTTAATATTATCACCACTTGGAATAGGTGTTTAAGGTATAATAGAACTAATAAAGCATCGAAAGAGTCCAAATGCTGAGTTTTGGAAGTGTTGGGTATTATATATTTAGTGAAATTGTATAGGGTAATCTATATGGACTAACAGTCTGTTCACTTCCTATTTGGAGATCCTTAGCCATTTGTAACATCATTCATTTTATTTGCTAAGCATTTATCATATTCTAGAGACTGTGCTAGATTTGGGGATACAATTATTTACAAAATAGACAGTTCCTATTCCCATGTAACTGATAATATTATAGATACTAATCAAATAATAAGTTGTGCAAAATTTTTATAAAATGTTATAAAAAAAGCTATGATGGAATATACAGTGAATAATAAAAGACTTCTAGAGTCCCAGTCTGGTTCTGGGAATCAGAAGTCTTTCTGAGGAAATAATGTTTAGCTGAGATCTGAAGAATGAATTACACAAAGTTTACTTGTGCAAATCCATATGAAGGATTACTGCTTGGTCCAGCCATCCTATCTAATAAAAGAGAAACATGGTAATTGGCGTACAACCGCTACCCTTCCCATTGGCTAATCAGGGCAATATGCAAATTAACTGCCAGCCAAGATGGCGGCCAGCAGCCAGGCAGCTTAAAACTAACATGAGGCTTGCTTCAGTGACGGAGGACTCCAACGTTCCCTGCCTGCCGCTGCAGGCCTCTGAGCTGCAACTCTAAGCAACTATGTAACAAATACAGAAGCTAAACAAAACCCCAGAAACCTGCTTTAGTCCGCCAGCTTCAGCCAGCAGGATCGCAACATTGTAAGCAAAGACCAGAAACCTACTTTTAGCAGTGGAGGCCTAAGAGCTGGAGCCAAGCCTCAAAGCTAAAGCTGGCCCAGAATAAAAAAAAAAAAAAAGAGCCAGAGAGAAAAAGGAGCAGTTGGGAGCGTCAGTCACCCCCAGCCTGAAAACAGCCCTCAGCCCCTCACCCAGACTGGCCAGGCACCCCAGTGGGGACCCCCACCCTGAAGGGTGTGTGACCAGCTGCAAACAGCCATCATCCCCTCACCCAGGCTGGCCAGGCACCCCAGTGGGGACCCCCACCCTGATTCAGGACGCCCTTCAGGGCAAACCAGCTGGCACCCACCCATGCACCAGGCCTCTACCCTATATAGTAAAAGGGTAATATGCCTCCCGGCACCTGGATCAACGTGACAGGGGGCAGCGCCCAAACCCCCTGATCGCCCTGCGGCTCTGTGTGTGACAGGGGGCGGGGCCACAACCCCCCTATCCACCCTGCTCTGTTCGTGACAGGGGATGGCGCCCCAACCCCCTGATCAGCCCTGCTCTGTGCCTGATAGGGGGGAGCTCCGCAACCCCCTGATTGCCCTGTGGCTCTGTGTGTGACAGGGTGCAGCGCCCCAACCCCCTGATGGGCCCTGCTCTGTGTGTGACAGGGTGCGGTGCCCCAACCACCCCCCCCCATGGGCCCTGCTCTGTGTGTGACGGGGTAGAGCCATAACCTCCCCATCGGCCCTGCCCTGAGTGTGAGAGTGGCGGCGCCCCAACCTCCTGATGGGCCCTGCTCTGTGCGTGACAGGGTACAGAGCCCCAACCCCCCTGATGAGCCCTGCTCTGTGAGTGACAGGGGGCAGTGCCCCAACCCCCTGATTGGCCCTGCTTTGTGCATGACAGGGGATGGCGCCGCAACCTCCCCATCGACCCTGCCTTGAGTGTGACAGGAGACGGTGCCCCACCCCCCAATCGGCCCTACCCTGAGCGTGACTGAAGGTGGCATCACAACCTCCGGATCGCCCTGCTCTGTGCATGACAGGGGGCGGCGCCCCAACTCCCCAATTGGCCCTGCTCTGAGCCTGACCAGGGGCTGCACCTAGGGATTGGGCCTGCCCTCTGCCACCCAGGAGCAGGCCTAAGCCAGCAGGTCGTTATCTCTCGAGGGGTTCCAGATTGCGAGAGGGCGCAGCCCGGGCTGAGGGACCCCCCTCCCCCCTGAGTGCACAAATTTTTGTGCACCGGGCCTCTAGTCCTATATAATAAAAGCCTAATATGCTAAGTGTCCGGTACTCCGGTGACCTGTCGACTGTTCAACCAATCAAAGTATAATATGCTAATGATATGATAAGGCTGCTCAACCGCTCGCTATGATGTGCACTGACCACCAGCGGGCAGACAGTCGGCTGGTTGACCAGTTGCTATGATGTGCACTGACTACCAGGGGACAGACTCTCAACTGGTAGGTTAGCTTGCTGCTGGGGTCTGGCTGATCGGGACTGAGCAAGATGGGCCAGACATGCCCTGGAGCCCTCTTGCTGTCCCTTCCCGGCCTCAAGCTTGCACTGGTGGGGTCCCTCGGGGGTGTCGGAGAGCCGGTTTCAGCCTGATCCCACAGGCCACTCCCCTCGGGAAGGCACCAGACGCAGGGCTCACAGCTGGTGAGAGCCGCTGTGGTGGCTTGAGCCTCTCCCAATCAGGACTGATTGGGCGCGAGCCTGTGGTAGGCGTAGTGGGGCTGAGATGAGCGGGAACAGCAGGTAGGAGCTGAAGGTGGCATTGGACTGTGGGTGTCAGCTTGATCCCCGCAGGCCACCCCGAGGGACTCCACCCATGCATGAATTCCTGCACCAGGCCTCTAGTGATCCATAAAAGCATCACTACCTGTTAGTTCCCTGATTCTTTGGTTTATCGTCTATCCTTTGGCATGCTTGCTTTTTACTAAGGTATCCAGAATATTCCCCACTTTGTATTCACTAGTATTATGATGTCATCAATACCAATGAACAGTGTGATGTTTTGCAGAATGTTAGAATAATAAAAATCCCTTTAGTCTATATTGTGGAGAGAATTAACATAGCTCTGAGACAAGTAATGAATGTATATTGCTGTACTTCCCTTAAATATGTACACTACTCTTTATTCTCTTTACTTATGGGCATTGGAGAGAATCCATTTTCCAGATGGTTGACACTAGAAAGTCCATTATATGATATCATTTACTTTCATCCCTGACCTACAGAGAACCACCACCACTGAGCTGCCTTTCTGACTCTATATTTCTTATTGCATTAATGGATGGAGTGTCACCTTGGTCTTTCCAGGGCAACAGTTGCCAACTGGTGGTCCGTGGACTACTGGTGGTCCATGAGGTCCGAAAGGTTGATGACCACTATTCCAGGGGACATTGTCTAGGGATGGACTCTGTGGTCTTATGTACTAAGTCCTTTCTAATATCCTCCCCTCCCTGAACTTTCTTTTAATACTCTACCACGAAGTTTCCAGCATTTCCACCTCAGTTTCTATAGGCCATTGTTATGTCCAAGCTTCAAATAACCTTCTTAAGCAGCATGTTAGGACTGGCTTAAGGTATCCTTACTAGGAAATTAAATCTTAAGTTATGGAAGTTGTCCCATGTCAATACACATTTCCCTATCCAGCTGTATATTTGTCCACTGGTTCAGCACTCTTAAGGTTTATTGCTACACATGTTCTAGTACATACTAGTCAAGTTCTGCAATTCTCATGATGAATTAAGTTTGTTGTTTTTTTTCCTGGGCAGGGACTCTGTGTTCCCATTTGGACTTTGCTTTTATGTGATCCTAGATATATTAGTCTGTAGGCAATGAGTGGAGAGGGAGGATCTTGAGAAGGAAGGCATTATCTTTTGAGACATGTACTCCAAATGATATTTTTGTATGGCCCTTAAATAAAGGGAATCTGCCCCTCCTAGCAAGGAGTAGGTCTTTGCCAGTCAGAGGGGTCATGAGAATTTAGGAATTCATTGTTTCTAAGTATATTCACCTAAATGTCCCCATTCCAGATCTCAGAGTCTACTTGCTTCCTGTCAGAGCCCTCATTTTCACATAATGGTACTGTTGAGGCTGTGCTTTTTTGTTTGTTTTTTTGTTTGTTTCTTTGTTTTTGGTGCCCTTGGCCGGAATCGAACCTGGGACCCTTGAGCCCACAGGCCAATGCTCTATCCACTGAGCCAAACCGGTTAGGGCATGAGGTTGTGCTTTTGGTCTTTGCTGTTGTTCTACCCTTGTGATTAAATACTGAGCCTCATTTTCAGCATAGTTTGTCCTTATAATTAGGGTTGGTAAGGATTCTTTATGTATTACCATGGAGGCCTTTTACCCTGAGTTGATAATAGTAGTCCCATCAAGGTTATGCATTTCATCTCTTTTATGGTTTGCTGCACCTTGTGATTAAATCTGGGACTGATTTTTTTTTAACATAGATTGTATTTACCCAATATATCTACAGATTAGGGTCTCTTTAAATGCCACCATAGAGGCCTCTGTCTTTCACAGTGTGTCTTGAGTCAATAGTTGGCTGACCTGTGCCTGTCATTCTCTTTCTTCAAGGCTTCCAAGACAGTAAACAAAAGCCAATCAACTCTACAATCCCTTTAATTACCATGGTCCCTATACTGTTCAAGTGAGCTACTACATAATCAATTGTCTCCCCTTCCACCTGTTTTTCATCCCAATCTACCACAGGTGAGAGTCCTAGTATTTGTATTTCTATAGCATGCCAGAGGTTATCACTACCCTACTTATCACACACAAAAAAGGGTTATTCGTTTTATTTTAAACTATTTAGTTACAGTGTCACATTCAAACTAACCTTATTTAAAATGCCTTGCAGATATAATGGAGGACTGCTAGAATTTTATAAAAGTTTACAAGAAATAGGTGATACAAATGATCATTGGTTTGACATAGATCCTACGGAAGATGAAGATTTACCTACAACTTTTAAAGTAAGCAATTATTTAAGAATAACATTTCATTTCTGACTAATCAGAATCATCTTTGATAAAGTGCAGTTTATGTTAACTATGTCATATTCTATAAGAAGCACATTCTTTAATTGGAAATTAGTTTTTTATATGAGAAATAACCTTGATTTCATTACATAGTGCGGAATGTATGATTCAACAAGTAGAGAGAAGTGAAGAGGCTGTATTAGCATTTTCAAATAACAAGATTAAAAGCTCTAATAATCTATTTCTTCACAGGGCTAGAACTAAGTGCAATAGTTAACTTTTTTTTTCAAATTGTACTTAACCATTTTATTGTTGATTCTAATTTTGAAAGTACTAAATGCCTCAGGAAACTGAAAAATGTGAAAATGCCTGAAGGTAAAACTAAAATTTGTTCATATTTCCTTAAATGGAGAAACCACTGTTAGCATTTTCATTTATATCTTTCCAGACACTCATCCTGCTGTTTATTATTTAATTTATCCTAAACATTTTACTTTTTCACTATATGTAAAGTGATCTTTGTGTATTTTTTACATCATTTTCTTAGGATAAATTTCTAAAAGTGGAACTGTGAAGCAAGTGTCCACACACTTGTAAAGTTGCTGAGATATATCTCTATATTTTCTCTCGGAAAGTTTATACCAGGTTATAGTCTTAAGACACAGTATGAGAGTTTCTATATTTCCACATCCTCTGGGTAGTCTTTATTTTTTGGATAATTTTTACCTATTTGATAAGTCACATTGATCACTTTTTATTTGTTTAATAAGAACATTAACAACAAGTTTCACTTGGTTAGTGTTTGAATGACATACTTCTTTCCAGACTTTTACTTTAAACCTCTTTGGATCCTTATATTTTACCTGACTTAAAGTCCAAATGCATTCCTTGAAATAAAAAGAGACGTATCATTAAAACACACAATTCAAGTTTTCAGGAAGCTATAGCAACTGAAAATTTGTAATATAGCCTCAAAATAGACGGGACAAAAACTGATGGAATTGAAAAGAGAAATAAAAACTCCCAGTCACAGATTATTTTAATACTAGAGGCCCGCTGCACAAAATTCATGCATGGGGCCCCCTCAGCCCAGCCTGCACCCTCTCCAATCCAGGACACCTCGGGGGATGTCCGACTGCCGGTTTAGGCCCGATCCCAGTGATCAGTCGGACATCCCTCTCACAATCTGGGACCACTGGCTCCTAGCTGCTCACCTGCCTGTCTGCCTGATCGCCCCTCCTGCTGGCCTGGTCACCCCCAACTAGCCTGGTCACCTCCAACTGCCACTCCCATTGCCGGCCTGGTCTCCCCTAATTGGCCACCCCCTCGCTGGCCTGGTCACCCCACACAGCCTGCTGTTCAGTTGTTTGGTCATCCCTCAGTAACCCCCCTGCAAGTCTGGTCGCCCCACGCAGCCTGCTGTTCAGTTGTTTGGTTTTCCCTCACTAACCCCCCTGCCAACCTGGTCGCCACATGCAGCCTGCTGTTCGGCCATCACTGTGATGGAGTCATGGACAATTTGCATATTCCTCTATTATTAGTATAGATACCTGTCTTAGTAATCAATAGAATAAGCAGACAATTTTTTGCATTTGTCAGGATAACTATATGACTTTTAAATCTCACCTAATAAAGTAATAATTTTATACATTAAAAAAAATTAACTTCTGTACTTATCTAAAGAATCCCTACTTGGTCTTGGTTATTTTTTTTTCCCTCTTCCCTTTAAAATATTTCCCTTTATTATCCTAACATTTTTAGTGAATTTTATGTACACTTTTTTCCTTTCTCCATGTTTATATTCAGTAAGAAATTCAGTATTTCTATTTTAGCACCTTCCTATCTATTGTTTACTTTGAATGAGGAAAATACATTCTATTACTTAAAAAAAATACATACAAACACATTCAAAAAACTATATAACTTAAATTACTTAAAATTATGTATGGTAAAATATTGGATATGATGTAGTCATTACTAATTGATGAGATTATTTTTATTTTTAAAATCTAGGATCGTCTCAATAATTTTATCAAGACAACTGAAAGTAATATAATGAAGCAGACCATTTGTAGTTATCTAGATTGTGAACGATCTTGTGAAGCTGACATTTTAAGGAACACCAATTATAAGGTACTATAATTATCAGTTAACTGAATATTTAAAAAATAAACTTAGATAAAAATTATTGTATTATGCATCAAAATAGTATTTCAAAAGAGTACTTATTTTAATAACAGTGATAGTGCAGTTGAGAAATTGTTTGAGTATCTCTAAGAATTTAGAATTTTAATGACCTGGAATTAATTTATACCCTGTGAGTCAATAAAAGAATGAATTGGTTTTGCTAAGGGTTTTGTAATAGTCACATGTCTCTGAAGTTATAATTAATATTTCTGCTATCATACAGTAGAAATTATCTAAAATATTCTTTATAGTTAGAATTGTTATTTTATTTTCATTTTTCTAAAATTTATTTTACTAAGGAGAAAGATTGTCACTCCTCAAGATTTATGTTACTAAGTAAGTGATCATTATTTTTGCTCGGGGCCTTGAGGGAGAAAAAATCATAACCAGCCTTAATTTGAAGAAATTCAACAATCAAAGTACTTCAAATCTGGTTCCCAGGAGATATGGCAGAATAAGACTGGAAAATCACAAGATAAAATGCGATGTGATTATCAGTGCAAATATAACACCACTTCTATAAAATAATGAAAATCTCAGTTAAAAGGCATGGGCATCCAGAATGAAGCATGTAGCAGGGAGGGCTGCTTAAAAAACATCTTTTTGTGAGAATGACAGTTGAGAATGCTTTTAATGTGTGTTTTTGTTTTTGTAAAAAGGAAAACTCAGAAAGACCAAAAGAATACATTTTATGTTTTTTTAAAATAAAGATGGCTATTATAATGGGGGAAAAAAAGAATGGCATGATGTGTATAGCAAATGGGGTAAATAGGGAGGAGGAGAAAGCCAAGATCTATTCATTAGGGTAAGTTAGGAATTAGGGAGGTAGACCTGGTAAAGTACAGTGCTTATGAGGGGCAAGTTCAGTCTTCGTGTAGGTGACATGGTAATATGGTTATGGTTTCCCAGGGAGGTAATGGCATTCCAATCACATACATAGCATGTAGCAGCAGGAAGTCCTGGCCACAAAATTTAGATTTTTGTCATCCAAGCAATCTACCTCTTTAAAGGAAGCATAACTGTAGTTCCAGGGAGGACACACTGGGAAGGACAAAAAACTTGTGAAGTTAAAAGTGACTTAAAGTGATAGTTCTATTTATATATGATATTCTATTTCCAGATCAACAACTTATTTTCATTCTTTTCCAGGGATTTTTTCAATTTATGTGCAGTAAAAGTTGCTGTGTTTATTTTCATAAAATTTGTTGGAAGAAGTTCAAGAATTTAAAATATCCAGGTGAAAATGATCAGGTATTTCATTTTTCCTTAAAAACTTTACTACAACATTTCTTCCTCTACCCTTTCCTCTTTTTTTCTTTTTTTTTTTTTTTTCATTTCTTCCTGTTAATATCCTTCCTCCTCAATTTTACCTCTGGGTTTTTTTCCTTATTTTTTCTGATGCTTTTCTCCTTACTATTCTTTGTTCATTATCACCATTTATTAAACAGATCTTCATAGGGGATACTCTGCTTGTTGCTTTGCTTAGTGATTCCTATCTATTTCTTTCCCTATCGAAGTTTATACTCTTAAGAATAGAAATATTGTCGCATATCCTATCTAATAAAAGAGAAACATGGTAATTGGCATACGACCGATACCCTTTTCATTGGCTAATCAGCGAGATATGCAAATTAACTGTCAGCCAAGATGGCGGCCGGCAGCCAGGCAGCTTGAAACTAACATGAGGCTTGGTTGCCTCAGTGACGGAGGAAACCAACGTTCCCCGCCTGCCGCTGCCTCTGAGCTGGCAGTTTAAGAAACTCTGTAACAAATACGCCCAACTTCAGCCAGCAGAATCGCAACATTGTAAGCAAAGGCCAGAAACCTACTTTCAGCCGGAGGCCTAAGAGCTGGAGCCAAGCCTCAAGCTAAAGCTGGCCCAGAATAAAAAAAAAAAAAAAAAAAAAAAAAAGGAAAAAAGGAGCGTTTGGGAGTTCAGTCACCCCCAGCCTGAAAACAGCCCTCAGCCCCTCACCCAGACTGGCCAGGCACCCCAGTGGGGACCCCCACCCTGATCCAGGACACCCTTCAGGGCAAACCAGCCGGCCCCCACCCGTGCACCAGGCCTCTACCCTATATAGTAAAAGGGAAATATGCCTCCCAGCACCGGGATCAGCGGAGCCACGAGGCCTCCTGGCACCGGGATCAGCGTGACAGGGGGCAGCGCCCAAACCCCCTGATCGCCCTGCGGCTCTGTGTGTGACAGGGGGCGGGGCCACAACCTCCCTATCCACCCTGCTCTGTGCCTGATAGGGGGGAGCTCCCCCCTCCCCCACGGGCCCTGCTCTGTGTGTGACGGGGTAGAGCCATAAACTCCCCATCGGCCCTGCCCTGAGTGTGAGAGTGGCGGCGCCCCAACCCCCTGATCCGCCCTGCTCTGTGGGTGATAGAGGGTAGCACCCCAACCCCCTGATGGGCCCTGCTCTGTGCGTGACAGGGTACAGAGCCCCAACCCCCCTGATCAGCCCTGCTCTGTGCGTGACAGGGTACAGAGCCCCAACCCCCCTGATGGGCCCTGCTCTGTGTGTGACAGGGGGTTGCTCCACAACCTCCCCATCGACCCTGCCTTGAGTGTGACAGGGGGCGGCGCCCCAACTCCCCAATCAGCCCTGCTCTGAGCCCGACCAGGGGCTGCACCTAGGGATTGGGCCTGCCCTCTGCCACCCGGGAGCAGGCCTAAGCCAGCAGGTCGTTATCTCCCTAGGGGTCCCAGACTGCTAGAGGGCACAGGCCAGGCTGAGGGACCCCCCCTCCCCCCCCCCCCGAGTGCACAAATTTTTGTGCACCGGGCCTCTAGTATTTACATAAAAGTCATAGAATCAAAGAATAGAATTGCCTAATAAACTAACAGAAAGGACAGTTATACAATTTTAAGGATAGCTTCTATTTTAAGGATAGAGAACAATGATAAATTTTATAGTCTTCAAAAATCTATTTGAGATTATGTATTTTTACCTAAAGTCATATAACTAAATTGAATTCTTTGCCACTAAAATTAAAGTAAAAGTATAAAGCCCAATTCTATATTAATTATTCTTTGGTGAGTTGATTACCATAAGTTGGGCTTATGGTATTTGGTCAGAGTTTTACATTGTGTACACAGAAAACCCCAATAAAAAAATCGTGGCATAATTTGCAACGACATGGATGGAACTGGAGAACATTATGCTAAGTGAAATAAGCCAGTCAATGAAGGAAAAATACCACATGATCTCACTCATTTATGGATAATAAAGTCCATTATAAACTTATGAACAAAAATAGACACAGAGGCAGAGCAGCCTTGAACAGACTGTCAAACTACAGTGGGAAGGCCAGGAAGGGTTGGGGGGCAGGAGGGGGCTGGAGGGGTAAGAGATCAACCGAAGGACTTGTATGCATGCATATAAGCATAACCAATGGACATAAGACACTGGGGGGTAGGGGAGGCCAGGGGATTGTCAAGGACGGGGAAAAAAAGGAGACATATGTAATACCCTTTGTAATACTTTAAGCAATAAAACAATTTTAAAAAATCATGGCATAGAAAGAGCATTGTATATGGACTTGGGAGATCTGGGTTCTAGTCTAGATTGAACCATTATGGTGTTTTCTTTGTTTTTTGTTTTGTTTTGTTTTGTTTTACATTAGGCTGTTAATTTAACTGCTCTGAAATTCATTTTTCTAAACCATAAAGTGAGGATAGTAATATCTTCATAAGGTTCTTGTGAAGATTAACAGATAAAACATGTACTTGCATTAGCATTATTCATTTGTTTAATTAGCATGTGTTTTTTATAATCTTTGATTGTTAGGGCAATCAATATTGCTCAACTTTAGAAAAAGAACTAAAAGAAAACTTAAGTGACTTAACAAGAGGAAATTAAGGTCAGAATCAGAGGAAATACTCAACATTTTAATTCTTTCATTTTTCCCTGTAATCCTTATATATCTAATAGAAATTCATTGTTTCTTTATACATTTACCTAATTAGTACATGTCACTTGAAGTTGCTTTCCCTGTGCTTAGGTACTACTTCTTAGGCTGTAATATAGCTACTTAAAGATTTTGAAGTAGAAATTATTAGAGAAAAGTGCAATTATGCATTTTACATCCACTGATACATGAGATAGACTATTTTTGAACAGCTAACTCTGTTTTTTCACATCTTTTGTTTTATCATCTAGAAACATCTGCTAACTTTTTAAAAAAATAATTAGATTTGCGCATCAGTATTTTTTTATTGATTGTAATGTTTATTGTTTTGATAATTTATTTTTTTCTATTGATAACTTTAGAGTTTTAGTGGGAAAAAATGTTTGAAGGAAGGATGTACAGGTGACATGGTAAGGATGCTACAATGTGATGAACCTGGAATTGTTAAAATTTTGGTAAGTATCTTTTTCTTATTTTTCTTTCATTGGAATGGCATTCGGATTTCAAAACATTTGGGATTCATAGCAATAGTATTTTTGCCATTTTCTCTTTAATGGTGACTTAATTTCTGACCTTTCTATTGCTTTGATTTCTCCAAAGTAGTATTTAAGTGATCCTTAAGAATAAGAAAATTTAAAAAGTAAAGATACACACAAACAGACACATATAAAGCAGGCTATGCCTGTACCAATGAGAAGTCTGTCATGAACCAGTGATGATAATCTGATCTGTGCCATCTAAGTTTAAAAATACTTTTTGACCCTCTTTCATATCTTTCTACGAAAATATCTATAGAAATCACATATAGCACGTGTTACGTAAAATGTTCTCAAATGATACTCATTTTATTCTTAAATAAATGAAATGCTTGAATTTTCAGTTTACAAATAGACCAGAATTGCAAATAAAAATAGATATTATTTCTTTATCTTTAGTAACACTCTTTTTGTATTTCATATTGATATTTAAATCCTGTAGTGATGTAAAGTAGAATTTTTTAAAAAATCAACTCTAGTTTATTGTTTATTAAAGTTGTTTATAGCTTATCTTGTCACTTCTGTTTTGTTTTATATTTGCTATAGCTTCATTCTCATTGTCTTTTTTCAAGTGTTAAGGCTAACTAGTAATATTAAAGAATTTTGAAAATTTAACTATTTAGGGCTATTTTTTCCCATCACTTGCAGTTTGAAGTTGTGAGAAAGGATGAATATGTAACCATTGAAAATTTAGGAGCAAGGTAAGCTTGAAATAAAATATTTTATGTTTTCTTCTGAGCATGTATATATTTTTTAGTTGCTTCTTTCTTCTGTGTCTCTGTCACTTTTTCCTTAAATATGAAAATAATCTTTTACTGAAACCAACATATTTTTCTTACAGTTATTTACTTGGTTTTATAAAAACCTTCTCCTAACTTTCAAAACTCATTCAGGCCTCTAAGCTTATGTGGCAACTAGAGGCCTGGTACACGAATTCATGCAAGGTGGAGTCCCTCAGCCTGGCGGAGCCGGGGGTGGGGATGAGCTGCAGGAGGTTGGCCTGCCAGCCCTGCCCCTGATTGGGGCCCATCAGGGCTGGGGCGGCAGACAGGAGGATGTGACAATTAGAATTATCCTGTTGCTTAGATGAGAAAACTATATTACAGAGGCCTATCTAGTGTAAGCTGGGAATTTATATAATGTTGCCATTGAAATTAGAAATTCCAATATAAAAAATTCTTTTAACCCATTGTTTCTCTTTTCTGTGTAAAGTGTTAATGTCTTCCATTTTCCAGTCTACCAAGGACATTGCATTGATAGCGTTTATGAGCTAATGAAACCCAAATCTTTATCTCCAGCATAGATCTCACTCATAAAATGTAGGTTTATCTACCTGCACACTGAAAATAACTACTTTTGCCGAAACCGGTTTGGCTCAGTTGATAGAGCGTCAGCCTGCGGACTGAGAGGTCCCAGGTTCGATTCCAGCCAAGGGCATGTACCTGGGTTGCGGTCACATCCCCAGTGGGAGATGTACAGGAGGCAGCTGATCCATGTTTCTCTCTCATCGATGTTTCTAACTCTCTATCTCTCTCCCTTCCTCTCTGTAAAAAAATCAATAAAATGTATTAAAAAAAAAAAGAAAATAACTACTTTTATGTTTCAAAAAGATCTTTAGTTCAGCATCACTACAACTGGATTTATAATCTTTCTTCCCAACAGTGCTCTGCAACATTTTTTAAGTCCAGTCAATTCAACTTTTTAAATATATTGTAAATGCCTCCTTACTTCTGCCTCTGTTCTAAACCAGATGAAGTATTATTTCTCACTTGGAATTCTGAAAACATCTTCTAAACTTGTATTTCTTTCCTTTCTTCAGTCTATTTACAGAGCCACAAGAGTACTTTTCTAAAATGAAAAGTGAAATATATCACTTTCCTGCTTGAAAATCTTTCAGAGGCTTCTAAATGCTCTTAATTATGTTCAGACTCTGTATCTTGGCTCTTCAATCACTTTGGTCCCTGCTGACCTCATTAGTGTCATCTCTTTTCATTCTTTTCTTACCATATATACACCAACTATACTGGGCTTCTTTTAGTTCTTGATTGTGCCATCCATTTTATCTCCAAGCCTTGCCTGGAATACTCCTTTAGCTGAAAGCTTCTGGAAAGCCTTATGTACATTAGATTGAGGTGTCCCTATCCTGTATTCCATGTGGTATTGCTATTAAAATGTTTATTAAGCCCTAACCAGTTTGTCTCAGTGGATAGAGCATCGGCCTGTGAACTGAAGGGTCCCAGGTCCAATTCCAGTCAAGGGCATGTACCTTGGTTGTGGGCACATCCCCAGTGGGAGGTGTGCAGGAGGTAGCTGATCGATGTTTCTCTCTCATCCATGTTTCATATATATATATTTCTTTATTGATTTCAGAGAGGAAGGGAGAAGGAGAAAGAGATAGAAACATCAATGATGAGAGAGAATCATTGATCGGCTGCCTCCTGCACACCCTCCACTGGGGATCGAGCCCGCAACCCAGGCATGTGCCCTTGACCAGAATCTAACCTGAACCCTTCAGTCCACAGGCTGATGCTCTATCCACTGAGCCAAGCCGGCTAGGGCCTCATCGATGATTCTGACTATCTCTCTCCCTCTCTGTAAAAAATTAATAAAATATATTTTAAAAAAAAATTTATTAATTTCATTATACTTTCTTGCCTGTCTTCTTCATTTAACTGTAACCACAAAGGCAAGGACTTTATCTTTCTGCTGTATTCCCAAAACATAGCATAATGTCTGGTACACATAGCATATCCAGATATAGAGATTCTGAATTCTATTATTTTGCAATGGCTATGTTATTTTTGTTTTAACAGGCAGTTTACTTGTTTGGATATGAATTGTGAACTCTTTTTCTTGGGTGCTGATTCACTCTCAGTTCAGATCTTTGACTTTAGCTGAGCTGCTTTGAGTTTATTCTATACACTAGAGGCCCGGTGCACAAAAATTTGTGCCTTCGGGGGTCCCTCAGCCCGGACTATGCCCTCTTGCAGTGTGGGAACTCTCGGAGGATGTCCACCCCAGTGGGAACCCTTACCCCATAGAGGTTTGGTCAGCCTGGGTCAGGGGCTGATGGCTGTTTATAGGCTGGCCACACCCCCTTCAGGGTGGGGGGTCCCCACTTGGGTGCCTGGCCAGTCTGGGTGAGGGGCTGAGGGCTGTTTTCAGGCTGGCCAAGCACCCTGGTGACGTAAGCTCCCAGCCTCTCCTTTTTTTCTTTTATTCTGGGATTTATTTACCTTCTATAATTGAAACTTTGTTGCCTTTAGCGGAGGCCTGCGAAAGCTTGGCTGCCTCCATCGCCAGGGTCAACCCACTCCTGCTCGCTCCAGCTCCGTGGCCACGGCTGGCTGAAAGCAGGCATCTAGGGTTTGTTTACCTTCTATAATTGAAACTTGTTGCTTTCAGTGGAGCTCAGAGCCGGCTCCTGCTCGCTCTAGCTCTGTGGCCGTGGCTGGTTGAAAGCAGGTATCTGGGGTTTATTTACCTTCTATAATTGAAACTTTGTTGTTTTCAGTGGAACTCAGAGCCAGGCTGCGGCAGGCAGGGAACCTTGGCTTCCTCCATCACTGGAGCAAGCAAGCCTCCTGCTTGCTCCAACTCTGTGGCTGCTGGCCGCCATCTTGTCATGTTAATTTGCATATAGTTGCTCTGATTGGCTTGGGCATGGCTTGAGGCATAGTGAAAGTATGGTCAATTTGCATGTTTGTCTCTTGTTAGTATAGGATGTGGATGGAGATTATCAGTCAGAAATGTGGCTAGAAAGAATTTGGGATCTCTTCTCTGACTCTTTCCCTTTGGAAAATTTTTCCCCACTCTCTTCAGCAGCCATGGTTCTGTGGCTGAAGATTTCTGGTTCCGTTGACCAAGGAGAACTTTGTTTTCCACCAGGTTTTACTTAGCCCCAGAATAAAAGTTCTAATATTGATGAACTTAAAACTTCTTTTACAAACTAGTAGTCCTTTCCTTTGAGTGTGTACTCCACCCTGAGAGTTGATCTGTTCCTTCCACACTCTGCCTTGCTTTTTGTAATTTACCTGGGTTTTATAATTGTATTCTGTGGAGAATCCTCTGATAACTGGATTGTATTACTAACTAGATGCCCAGTGCATGAAAACTCATGCACTGGCTAGCAAATCGGGGAAAACCAAGATGGCGGCATAGGTAAACACCGGAGACTGCTGCCTCGCACAACCACTTCAAAAATAGAACTAAAGACGGCATGGACATCATCCAGAAGCACAGGAAAGCTGGCTGAGTGGAAATTCTACAACTAGAAGTAAACAGAAAAGCATACCGAGTCTCAGAGGAGGTGCAGTGCGGAAGTAAAATACAGAGGTACAGAGGTGCATGCGGAGAGGGTTGGCGGCTTAGGACACAGTTGTCTTTTTCAATCTGGAGGGAGTCTCAGGCTCTGAGCTCCAGTTCCGGGTGAGTCTCTGGGGACCCAGACTCATACGGGAGAAACGACTGTCTGGCATTGGTCGGAACTCTAGGGCAGCTTTCTCTCAGGGATGCTTGCAGCGATTGCCGGGACATTGAGAAGCAGGGCCTCTGAGGGCAGGACTGAGAGCAGCCATGACTGCTCGCTCCGCCCTGTTTGATCCCCTGGGACCCCGCCCCGCCCCGCCCAAGCCACAGGCTTTTGCATATGAAAGGCCAGGCCCTTTGCAATCTGATAATTACCTAACAAACTGCAGCTGGCCCAAGGCCCCAGGGCAACTTGCATTGCGTCACAGCTGGCTTTTGCTGGATAGACTCAGGCAGAGGCTAGATTAGCACCTCCTTAGAGATTCAGGAGCCAGTGTGCCCAGTGGTCAGAGTGGGACCATCCAGATTGCAGCTCCTTGGATATATAAGGAGACACTCCTCAGGGGGCAGACTCAGTGAGCACCAAAGCCCCATTGAAGCAAGTCTTGCCCCGGAGGGGTGTCTCCAGCACAGAATTTCTCCCACTGCAGACACAGCTGATTCTCATGGCCAATTAGCCTGGAGGTTAATCCCTCCCAGTGTTACCTACAACAATCAAGGCTTAACTAAAACAAGACTGTGCACAAAGCCCACAAGGGGGTGCACCAAGAGCATTTACCTCAGGTAATTGGGGAGGCTGAGCCACTGGGCCCTATATGACACCTAGTACAGAAAGCCACTCTATCGACACAGCGAAGCATAAAAAAAATGTGGAGACAAAGAAACAGGACACAAATGACAAAAATGGAGGAAAGCAAATTACTGGATATAGAGTTCAATACCACACTTTTAAGGTTTTTCAAGAATTTTCTAGAAACCGCCGATAAACTTAAACCTTCAAGAAATCTAATGAGACCCTCGAGGTTGTGATAAAGGACCAACTAGAAATTAAACATACACTGACTGAAATAAAGAATATTATACAGACCCCCAACAGCAGACTAGAGGATCGCAAGAATCAAGTCAAGGATTTGAAATACGAAGAAGTAAAAAGCACCCAACTGGAAAAGCAAAATGAAAAAAGAATCCAAAAATACGAAGATAGTGTAAGGAGCCTCTGGGACAGCTTCAAGCGTACCAACATCCGAATTACAGGGGTGCCAGAAGAAGAGAGAGAGCAAGATATTGAAAACCTATTTGAAGAAATAATGACAGAAAACTTCCCCTATCTGGTGAAAGAAATAGACTTACAAGTCCAGGATGCACAGAGAACCCCAAACAAAAGGAATCCAAAAAGGACCACACCAAGACACATCATAATTAAAATGCCAAGAGCAAAAGACAAAGAGAGAATCTTAAAAGCTGCAAGAGAAAGACAGTCAGTTACCTACAAGGGAGTACCCATACGACTGTCAGCTGATTTCTTAACAGAAACTTTGCAGGCCAGAAGGGAGTGGCAAGAAATATTCAAAGTGGTGAATAGCAAGAATCTACAATCAAGAGTACTTTATCCAGAAAAGCAATCACTCCTAATTGAAGGTCAGATAGAGAGCTTCACAGATAAGAAAAAGCTAAAGGAGTTCATCACCACTAAACCAGTATTATATGAAATGCTGAAAGGTATCCTTTAAGAAGAGGAAGAAGAAGAAAATGGTAAAGATACAAACTATGAACAACAAATACATATCTATCAACAAGTAAATCTAAAAATCAAGTGAATAAATAATCTGATGAACAGAATAAACTGGTGATTATAATAGAATCAAGGGGCATAGAAAGGTAGTGGACTGACTATTCTTGGGGGAGAAAGGAGTGTGGGGGATGCAAGAAGAGACTGAACAAAAATTGTGCAACTGGATGAGGACAGTAGGGGTGGGGTGAGAGCGGAGGGTGGGGTGGGAAACAGGTGGAGGGGACCTATGGGGGTAAAAGAGGAACAACTGTAATAATCTGAACAATAAAGATTTATTAAAAAAAAATCCTCATGCACTGGAAGGGGTGATTTCTCAGCCCAGCCTGCCCCCTCTCATAGTACCGGAGCCCTCCAAGGTGGGAGGTGACCTGGCGATCAGGGGAAGGTGATGCCCCCATCACACCTCTGCTTCTGCCACTGCAAGCAGCGAAAGCCTTGACTGGCCTTGGTTACCTGAGCCTCGGGTGGCCATTCAAGGCTTACCTGCGCCTCAGGCATTGGCTGGGCAGCTGCCATTCCAGGCTTGACTGTGCTTCGGGCTGGTCCTGGCGGCTGGGAGCCTGAGGGGACTGAGGAACTCCAGAGACAGGTGCCCGCCTGCTGCCCCAGTGGGGCTGAGGGGATTGGGTGCTGTCATTTTGTGGCTGTGGGTGCCACCGTCTTTGAGGGTGTGATAGTCAATTAACATATTCCCTCTTTATTGGCTGTAGGCGCTGCCATCTTGCAAGGGTGTGATGGTCAATTAGCATATTCCCTTCTTATTAGATAGACTAGAGGCCCGGTGCACAAAAATTTGTGCACTCGGTGGGGAGCGGGGGTCCCTCAGCCTGTCCTGTGCCCTCTCGTAGTCTGGGACCCCTTGGGAGATAACAACCTGCTGGCTTAGGCCTGCTCCCGGGTGGCAGAGGGCAGGCCCAATCCCTAGGTGCAGCCCCTGGTTGGGCTCAGAGCAGGACTGATTGGGGAGTTGGGGTGCCGCCCCCTGTCATGCACAGAGCAGGGCAGATAAGGAGGTTGCGATGCCACCCTCAGTCACGCTCAGGGTAGGGCCAACTGGGGGATTGGGGCACCGCCCCCTGTCACACTCAAGGCAGGGTTGATGGGGAGGTTGCAGCGCCACCCCCTGTTATGCACAGAGCAGGGCTCATCAGGCGGGTTGGGGCTCCATACCCTGTCACGCAAAGAGCAGGGCTGATCAGGGGGTTGAAGAGCTCCCCCCTGTCACTCACAGAGTAGGGCCGATAGGGGAGTTGGGGCACCGCCCCCTGTCACACACAGAGCAGGGCGGATCAGGGGGTTGGGTCGCCACCCTCTATCACCCACAGAGCAGGGCCGATCAGGGGGTTGGGGCGCCGCCACTGTCACACTCAGGGCAGGGCCGATGGGGAGGTTATGGCTCTACCCCGTCACACACAGAGCAGGGCCCGCGGGGGGTGGTTGGGGCGCCGCACCCTGTCACACACAGAGCAGGGCCGATCAGGGGGTTGGGGCGCCACACTCTGTCACACACAGAGCTGCAGGGCGATCAGGGGGTTGGGGAGCTCCCCCCTATCAGGCACAGAGCAGGGCTGATCAGGGGGTTAGGGCGCCTTCCCCTGTCACGAACAGAGCAGGGCGGATAGGGAGGTTGTGGCCCCGCCCCCTGTCACACACAGAGCCGCAGGGCCATCAGGGGGTTTGGGCGCTGCCCCCTGTCATGCTGATCCCGGTGCCGGGAGGCCTCTCGGCTACGCTGATCCTGCTGCTGGGAGGCATATTACCCTTTTACTATATAGGATAGAGGCCTGGTGCATGGGTGGGGGCCGGCTGGTTTGCCCTGAAGGGTGTCCTGGATCAGGGTGGGGGTCCCCACTGGGGTGCCTGGCCAGCCTGGATGAGGGAATGATGGCTGTTTGCAGCTGGTCACACACCCTTCAGGGTGGGGGTCCCCACTGGGGTGCCTGGCCAGTCTGGGTGAGGGGCTGAGGGCTGTTTTCAGGCTGGCAGGTGACTGAAGCTCCCAACCGCTCCTTTTTTTCTTTTCTTTTTTTTAATTCTGGGCCAGCTTTAGCTCTGGCTCCAGCTCTGAGGCCTCTGCTGCTGAAAGCAGGTATCTGGTTTGCTTGGGTTCTATAATCAAAACACTGTATCAACTCCAGCTCTGAGATCCGGGCTGGCTAAAAGCAGGTTTCTGGGGCTTTGTTTAGCTTCTATATTTGTAACAGTGTTTCAAACTGCAAGCTCAGAGGCCGGCAAGGCAGGCAGGGAACGTTGGTTTCTTCCGTCACTGAAGCAAGCAAGCCTCATGTTAGCTTCAAGCTGCCTGGCTGCCAGCCGCCATATTGGCTGGCAGTTAATTTGCCTATCGCCCTGATTAGCCAATGGGAAGGGTAGCGGATGTACGCTAATTACCATGTTTCTCTTTTATTAGATAGGATAGTGTAAAAGCTATTACATAGGGTTTTATGAATGAATGACAAAATGTTTGGTCATTTTTTATGCTTTAAAATGCTTTATTGTTATTAAAATATAAAGAAAACCTCACAAAATATAAAAGCACAATTTAATAAATAATTACAAAGCAAGCACTTTTGTGGCATATGGCCCCATCCAAGGCAACAAATAGAATTTTGCCAGCACTCCAGAAGCACTCAACCTACCATTCTCCCCCACCTTCTCTTTTCCCTAGGTAACTGTTACCCTCACCTTTTGTTTATTTAAGCCACTAGGGGCCCAGTGCATGAATTTGTGCACTTCAAAAGGAACTGAGGGCCACGAGGCTGTGGTGGGCACAGGGGCAGGTCTTGGCCCATCCTCTGCGCCCCCACCTGGTCTCTCCCGCCGGGGCCCTGGTCCCCTGTCTGCCGGCAGCCCTGCTCCCATGGCCGCCATTCCCACACACTGACAGTGCCAGCCCAGCTTGTACCCTCTGATGGCGTGGAGCTATTGGGGCCAGTGCCAGCAGTGGGTGCGAGTGTTACTGGTGCCGACAGTGGGTGCAAGTGGTGCTGCTGCCCTGATTGCCTGGGGGAGGTGGAGAAGCCCTCAGGGGCTATCAGGGCCGGCAGCTTCTGCATGCACCTGCTGACAGTGCCAAGCAATCAGGACCAGCGCCACATACCAGCTGTGGGTGCAAGTGGGGCCGGCAGTGGCAGTGGGTATGAGTGGCAGCTCCGGTGCCAGCAGCGGGTGCGAGTGGGGCCGTCACTGGCAGCAGGTGTGAGAGGTGGCTACTGGCCCCAATCGCCCCTCAGGTGCAGGGAGAGGTGAAGAAGCCCTGAGGGGTGATTGGGGCTGGCAGCTGCCGCTCGCACCCACTGACAGTGCCGAGTGATCAGGGCCAGTGCCGGGTACCATTAGTAGGACTACAGTCCACAGGAGCAAAGAATTTTCAGTAACCACCAGAGGCTCACCCCCATGGCAGCGACTGTCGCCCCACCGTGGTCCCACGCCCCCGCTCACCTGCTCCACCATCCCACCGCAGGTGATGCCCGCCCTGTTCCGCGCTCTGCCGCCTGATGCTGACACCCGCCATGTTCTGCACGTGCCCCCTGGTGGTCAGTGCACGTCGTAGCACCCTGTTATTCAGTTGTTCCACCGTTTGGTCTATTTGCTTATTATCCTTTTATTAAATAGTATAGGATAGCTTAAAAAAAAACCCGACCTATAAAAAACTTCAGTGTTTAAAAATGCATTTATAATTAGTACATTTATAAAGAATAGTATGAATATTTCCTTATAAATGCATTTTAAAAAAATATATTTTATTGATTTTTTATAGAGAGGAAGAGAGAGGGATAAGGAGTTAGAAACATCAATAAGAGAGAAACATCAATCAGCTGCTTCTTGCACACCTCCCACTGGGGATGTGCCCGCAACCAAGGTACATGCCCTTGACCAGAATCAAACCCGGGACCCCTCAGCCCTCAGGTCGATGCTCTATCCACTGAGCTAAACTGGTTAGGGCATAAATGCATTTTTAAACGCTGAAGTTTTTTATAGATCAGGTTTTTCAAGCTATAATTTATATACAGTGAAATTCCCTGTTTAATAATAAACATTTAGCCTGGCCTGTATGGTTCAGTGGTTGAGCATTAAGCTATGAACCAGGAGGTCATAGCTCAATTCCTAGTCAGGGCACATACTTGGGTTATGGGCTCAATACCAAGTAATGGGTGTGTATATTCTTATATTTAGTTTTCTGTGTATATTCTTGTAATATTTTGTTAGATTACATATATATACTAGAGGCCTGTCGCATGAAGAGATTCGTGCAATAGGTCTTCCTTCCCCTGGCTGCCGGAACCAATTTTCCTCCGGCACCCGGGACCCAGGCCTTTGTTCTGGCCGGAGCAAGGCTTGGCTTCTCCACTGTGGCCCCAGCGAGGCTTGGCTTCTCCACTGCAGCCGCAGCGGAGAAGCCAAGCCTCTTCAGTCTTCAGTCTTCAATCTTCACTCCGGCTGGAACCTTCAGTCTTCAGTCTTCAGTCTGGCCGGAGCCTTCAGTCTTTGCTCTGTGCCTGCATATGCAAATTAACCACCATCTTTGTTGGGTTAATTTGCATACTCATCTTATTGGCTGGTAGGCATAGCATAGTGACACCAATTTGCATGTTTCTCTTTTATTAGTGTAGATTGGATTTTCTATGCTTTTGCAAATGATTTTTAAAATTTCGATGTCTATTTTTGTATTATAAGGAATTTATTTGTGTATATTAAACTTCTTGTATCCTGTGAGTTGAGAGTTAATAGTTCCAGTAACGTTATGTAGATTGTTTTAGGTTTTATATAGATGTTCATGTCATCTGTGCATAAAGATAACTTCTTTTTTCTAATCTATACGTACTTATTATTTTTTTATTGCCCTAGCTGTGTCCCCTGGTATAGTGTTAAATATGAGTGGTAAGAGCAGACATGTTTGTCTTTTCCAGATCTTCGGAAGAACCCTTCAGTTTTTCACCACTTAGTATGTTGTTAGCTGTAGATTGTTTTATAGATGCCCTTTTTCAAATTGAAGAAATTCTTTTCTCTTCCTGTTTTTTCCAAAGAAATTCTTATTAATGGAATTGAATTAATGCTTTTCTGTATGCATTGCTGTGATTATATGTTTTTCTTCTTCAATTTGTTACTGTGCTGAATTATGTTATTTTTAAATGTTGAATTAATCTTATATTCCTGGATACATAACAGTTGGTCATGATCTGTTTACTTTCTTCATATTGCTGCTGTTTTCTTTTTCTAGCTTTACTAAGCTATAGCTGACATATGACATTGTGTAAGATTAAGGTGTACAACATGATGTTCTGCTATATGTACTTACTATGAAACAATTACCACAATAAAGTTGGTTATCACTTCCATTATCTTACAAAATTAACATTTTTTGTGGTGAGAACTTTTAATATTTACTTTCTTAGCCACTGTCAAGTATTCAATACATTATTGTAATTATGTTCACCTTGCTGTACATTGGACCCCCAGTTTATATCCTTTGACCCCTTTATCTCTTTGCCCTCCACTGCTCTACCAATCACCAGTCTCCTCTATGTTTCTGTGAACTTTTTTTTTTTTTTAGCACCCTCATGTAAGTGAAATCATACAGTATTTATCTATCTAGCTTATTTCACTTAGCACAATGCCCTCTGGGTTAATCCATGTTGTTGCAAAAAGCAGGATTTCCCTCTTTCTTATGGATGAACTAGGGGCCCGGTGCACGAAATTCGTGCACTGGGTGGGGGGGGGGAGTGTCCCTCAGCCCAGCCTGCCCCCTCTCACATACTGGGAAGCCCTCAGGCGTTGACCCCCATCACCCTCCAATCGCAGGATTAGCCCCTTGCCCAGGCCTGACGCCTCTGGCCTAGTCGTCCGGCCAGGGCAGCGGGGACCTGCAGTGGCAGCGGGGGGTGCCGCGATCGCGCGGGCTCCGCCCCTGCCCCTGCAGGAAGCCTCTGGCTGAGGCGTCCGGCCCGGGCAGCGGGGACCCACAGCTGCAGTGGCCCCGCGATCATGGGCTTCGCTTTAGGCCCAGGCAAGGGACCCCTAGCTCCTGGGACTGCCAGCTTCGACCGTGCTCAGCTCCCATCGCTGGCTCCACCCCTACTTCCTGCTATCACTGGCCAGGGCGGAAAAGGCACCTGATTCTCCGATCATGGCTAGGGGGCAGGGCAAAGGCGACCCCAGGGCCGCCTTTGCCCTGCCCCCCAGCTCTTAGCTCCCCCCTGGGTTTCCAATCACTGTCAGTGGCAGGGGGTGTCTTCCTGCTTTCCCTTTCGCCTCCCTGCATTGTGCCTACATATGCAAATTAACCGCCATCTTGTTGGCAGTTAACTGCCAATCTTAGTTGGCGGTTAATTTGCATATAGCCCTGATTAGCCAATGAAAAGGGTATCGTCATACGCCAATTACCATTTTTCTCTTTTATTAGTATAGACTAGGGGCCCGGTGCACGAAATTCGTGCACTGGGTGTGTGTGGGTGGGGGAGTGTTCCTCAGCCCAGCCTGCCCCCTCTCACATACTGGGAGCCCTTAGGCGTTGACCCCCATCACCCTCCAATCACTGGATCGGCCCCTTGCCCAGGCCTGACGCCTCTGACAGAGGCATCAGTCCTGGGCAGGGGACCCTCATTTCCCCCCATCACTGGTTCTGCCCCCATCCCAGGCCTCATGCCTCGGCCAGAGGCGTAGACCACCATCACCCTCCAATCGCCTGATCAGCCCCTAGCCCAGGCATGACGCCTCCGCCAGAGGTGTCAGGCTTGGACAGGCGACCCCCATCTCCCCCCGATCACTGGCTCTGTCCCCCGCCCAGGCCTGAGGCCTCTGGCCCAGGAATCATGCCTGGGCAGGGGACCCCCATCTCCCTCTAATCGCTTGCTCCACCCCCCCGCCGAAGCCTGACGCCTCTGACCCAGGCTTCAGGCCTGGGCAAAGGCACCATCATATCCCCCCAATCCCCGGCTCAGCCCCCCGCCCAGCCCTGATGCCTCGGCCAGAGGAGTTGACCCTCATCACCCTCTGATCACCAATCACCAGATCGGCCCCTTGACCAGACCTGAGGCCTCCGGCAGAGGTGTCAGGCCTGGGCAGGGGATCCCCAGCTCCCCGCGGTTGCAGGCTCTGCCCCTGCCCAGGCCTAACGCCTCTGGCCTAGGCGTCCGGCCCAGGCAGCGGGGACCCGCAGCTGCAGCGGCCCCACGATCGTGGGTTTCACTTTAGGCCCAGGCAAGGGACCCCTAGCTCCTGGGACTGCCAGCTTCGACCGTACCCAGCTCCCATCGCTGGCTCTACCCCTACTTCCTGCTATCACTGGCCAGGGAGGAAAAGGCACCTGATTCTCCGATCATGGCTAGGGGGCAGGGCAAAGGCGACCCCAGGGCCGCCTTTGCCCTGCCCCCCAGCTCTTAGCTCCCCCCTGGGTTTCCAATCACTGTCAGTGGCAGGGGGTGTCTTCCTGCTTTCCCTTTCGCCTCCCTGCATTGTGCCTACATATGCAAATTAACCGCCATCTTGTTGGCAGTTAACTGCCAATCTTAGTTGGCGGTTAATTTGCATATAGCCCTGATTAGCCAATGAAAAGGGTATCGTCATACGCCAATTACCATTTTTCTCTTTTATTAGTATAGACTAGGGGCCCGGTGCACGAAATTCGTGCACTGGGTGTGTGTGGGTGGGGGAGTGTTCCTCAGCCCAGCCTGCCCCCTCTCACATACTGGGAGCCCTTAGGCGTTGACCCCCATCACCCTCCAATCACTGGATCGGCCCCTTGCCCAGGCCTGACGCCTCTGACAGAGGCATCAGTCCTGGGCAGGGGACCCTCATTTCCCCCCATCACTGGTTCTGCCCCCATCCCAGGCCTCATGCCTCGGCCAGAGGCGTAGACCACCATCACCCTCCAATCGCCTGATCAGCCCCTAGCCCAGGCATGACGCCTCCGCCAGAGGTGTCAGGCTTGGACAGGCGACCCCCATCTCCCCCCGATCACTGGCTCTGGCCCCCGCCCAGGCCTGAGGCCTCTGGCCCAGGAATCATGCCTGGGCAGGGGACCCCCATCTCCCTCTAATCGCTTGCTCCACCCCCCCGCCGAAGCCTGACGCCTCTGACCCAGGCTTCAGGCCTGGGCAAAGGCACCATCATATCCCCCCAATCCCCGGCTCAGCCCCCCGCCCAGCCCTGATGCCTCGGCCAGAGGAGTTGACCCTCATCACCCTCTGATCACCAATCACCAGATCGGCCCCTTGACCAGACCTGAGGCCTCCGGCAGAGGTGTCAGGCCTGGGCAGGGGATCCCCAGCTCCCCGCGGTTGCAGGCTCTGCCCCTGCCCAGGCCTAACGCCTCTGGCCTAGGCGTCCGGCCCAGGCAGCGGGGACCCGCAGCTGCAGCGGCCCCACGATCGTGGGTTTCACTTTAGGCCCAGGCAAGGGACCCCTAGCTCCTGGGACTGCCAGCTTCGACCGTACCCAGCTCCCATCGCTGGCTCTACCCCTACTTCCTGCTATCACTGGCCAGGGCAGAAAAGGCACCTGATTTTCTGATCATGGCTGGGGGGCAGGGCAAAGGCGACCCCAGGGCCGCCTTTGCCCTGCCCCCCAGCTCTTAGCTCCCCCCTGGGTTTCTGATCACTGTCAGTGGCAGGGGGCTTCTTCCTGCTTTCCCTTTCGCCTCCCTGCATTGTGCCTACATATGCAAATTAGCCACCATCTTGTTGGCAGTTAACTGCCAATCTTAGTTGGCAGTTAATTTGCATATAGCCCTGATTAGCCAATGAAAAGGGTAGCGCCGCATGCTAATTTCCATTTTTCTCTTTTATTAGTGTAGATAGTATTCCAGTGTATATGTAAATGCATGCATGCGTGCGTGCATGGGTGCATGTGTGTCCAACATTTTTTTTATCTATTAGTCCATTGATAAATACTTGGGCTGCTTCCATGTTTTGGTTACTGTAAATAATATGGTAGTGAACATGGGGATGTAGTTTTCATTCAAAATGAGATTTTGTTTTCTTTGCCTATATAATATATACCCAGAAGTGGCATTGCTGGATCAGTTTTGTTTTAATTTCTTGAGGAATTTCCATACTCTTTCATCCAGTGGCTCTGCCATTTTTCATTCTCACCAACAGTGCACAGGGTTCCTTTTTCTCAATGTCCTGGCCAGCACTAATTATCTTTTTTCTTAATAGGTTTGAGGTAATATATCATTGTAGTTTGATTTCCATTTTCTTGATGATTGGTTATATTAAGCACCTTTTTCATGGACTTACTGGCTATTTTATATCTTATTTGGAAAAACGTTTATTCAAGCCCTATACTGATTTTTAAAATTACAATATTTGTTCTTTTGCTATTGAGCTGTATGGGTTCTTTACATATTTTGGATATTAACCCCTAATCAGATAAAGGATTTGCAAGTATTTTCTCCCATTCAGTAAGTAGGTTGCCATTTAATTTTGTTGACTGTTTCTTTTGCTGTACAGAAGCTTTTAAATTTGATGTAGTTCCCACTTTTTTTTTTTCCTTTTGTTGCTTGTGCTTTTGGTGTCAAATCCAAAAAATTGTTGCCAGTCCAATGTCAAGGCAATGTTCCTTTTCTTTTGCTCTTTCAAAGTTCTATTTTTATCTCCGATGTTTGTAAATTTAATTATAATGTGTCTCAGTGTAGTACTTTTTGACTGCAACCTATTTGAAGCTCTTGAGCCTCATAAATCTGAATATTTATTTCTTACCCCAAGTTTGGTAAAGGGACAATCTCAGAGGAAATAGGGGAAGGAGAAAAGAGGGTGAAGGGAGAGATTAACCATAGAACTTATGTCATATTTGTATAATGCCGGAAGCCGGTCCATCCTTGCTGCTTGACACAGTTGCTGCAGGATAGAAACATCTGCACAGAATATGTTTCAAGGGACCTGGCATATATAGCATACTGTTCTTAATATGTTTGCTCCCCTTAGCACTGTGTGTTTTAACCAAGGTCACCTCTCCTAGAAAGGTTGTTTCCCCAGGTAGGGATTTTCCCCTGAAGTTAGGGAGGGGATGAAACTCCTTAACTAAGTGCCAGGCGGGTAGTTAATCAATTTAACTACAAACAATCATGCTTAAGCTACATAATCTTTACTCCCTGGAATGGAGATAAGAAACGCCCTAACCTTTGTAATAGAAATTGACAGGATTAAAATCAACTGGTACAAATACGGATGTAACAAGACCATAAACAGCAGAACCTCTCTGGAGATCCAGACCAGAACTTGGCTGGAGATCTGGGCTAGAGATCCTGGCTAGGCTGCTGATCAACTGAACGCTGTCTCCGTGTCATTCCTTCTTCGCCAACTCCGTCCACACCTTTGGGGACCCCTGGACCTGCTGGGGTTGGACCCCGGCATCTGGCGCCCGAACAGGGACCCCTAGGTAAGCGCCCCGCACTCGGGACGGATAGGACTCCACCGTAGGAAGAGGGTGGATAGTCTTCGTCGACTCAGTCCACACCTGTGGGAACCCCTGCAACAGGATTCCCCTAGGTAAGCCCCCTCCCTCCATTGAGAACCCCACACTCGGGACGGATAGGACTCCACCAGGGTACTGCAGACCCCCCTATAGAGGATAAGTAGGGTAAGAAGGTGGATAGTACAGAACTTAGATTGAGAAGATGTGCCATACTGAGTCCAAAGAAAGAAGACTCTGTATTGATTTTTAGATTGAGAAGATGTGCCATACTGAGTCCAAAGAAAGAAGACTCTGTATTGATCTTTTAACACATATGCTTGTTAGCAGAGGAATTAAGGTTACTCCCAGTCAGACAGAACGTTTTATACAAGAAGTATGTCCATGCTTTTCTGAGGAAGGAAAGGTAAATGTAAAGGCATGGGAGGAGGTAGGCCCAAGGAGCCTTATCCTTAACCCCACTGCAGCCTTTCCACCCCAGGAAAGTGCAGGATTGGCAAGCTCTCCCTGGGGTGATAGATCAGGACTCAGGTAATAGCGGAAAGCGCCAATCCTACTCTTAAAATGGATACAAGAGAGCATTTCAGGTTTTTCTTTTTACTGCCTGCTTTTAAAAAATAAAAAAGGGGGAATTTGCCGGGAGCCGGTTCATGCTTGCTGTTTCAAGGGACCTGGCATATATGGCATATGGTTCTTAATATGTTTGCTCACCTTCTTGGCACTATGTGTTTTAACCAAGGTCACCCCTCCGAGAAAGGTTGTTTCCCCAGGTAGGGATTTTCCCCTGAAGTTAGTGAGGGAATAAAACCTCTCAACTAAGTGCCAGGCGGGTAATTAATCACTTTAACTACGAACATTCATGCTTAAGCTACATAATCTTTACTCCCTGGAATGGAGATAAGAAACGCCCTAACCTTTGTAATAGAGATTGATAGGATTGAATCAACTGGTATAAATACAGATGTAACAAGACAGCAAGAGACAGAACTTAGAACACAGAACTCAGAACACAGAACCTACAAAGAACGTTCTCTAGAGACAGAAGAACTTCGCTGGAGAGAACATGGCAAAAGATCCTGGACAGAAACTGGCCTCAGAACCTAGAGACAGAACCTAGCGAGAGAACATATCAAAAGATCCTAGACTGAACCTGACTACAGAAATTGACAAGAGAACCTGACTAGAACCTGGTGACTGAACCTGGCTGGAGAACCTGGACAGAACCTGGCTGGAGAACCTAGCGAGGGAACATGGCCACAGAACCTGGCTGGAGATCCGAACCAGAACTTCTCTGGAGATCCAGACCAGAACTTGGCTGGAGATCCTGGCTAGAGATCCTGGCTAGGCTGCTGATCAACTGAACGCTGTCTCCGTGTCATTCCTTCTTCGCCGACTCCGTCCACACCTTTGGGGACCCCTGGACCCGCTGGGGTTGGACCCCAGCAGTATAACCCATGGACATAGCATTGAAAGCCTGGGGGAGGGGGCAGAGGGGTGAATGGGTCAATGGGGGGAAAAGGGGACATCTGTAATACTTTCAACTATAAAGATAATTTTGAAAAAATAAACTGTACATAAGCAATAAATATATACATACATAATTTTTTTAAAAAAATATACGAAAGTACCTAGTTAAAAAGAAAAAAAAGACTTTCTGTTCCTGTCTCTTTCTCTTCTTTTGGGATTTCCATATACATTGGATCTTTTGTTCCATAAGTTCTATAAGTTATTTTCACTCTTTTTCATTCTCTGTTCTTTTTTCTCTGACTAGGTAATTTCAAATGATCTGCCTTTGAGTTCACTGGTTCTTCTCTTTGTTGAGTCTGTTGTTGAAGCTTTCTATTAAGTTCTTCATTTCATTCAGTGATTCTTCAGCTCTAGGATTTCTGGGTGTTTTGTTGTTTTTTAATGGTTTCTGTTTCTCTGCTGAACTTCTAATTTTGTTTGTGCATTGTTTTCCTAATTTTGTTTAGTTTTCTGTATGCTTTTGTAGTTCACTGAACTTCTTTGAGAGGATTATTCTGAATTCTTTGTCAGATAGTTCAAATCTCCATTTTTTACAGTCACTTATTAGAGGTTTATTACTTTTGGCGATGTCATATTATCTGATTCTTCATGATCTTTGCGTCCATGTGCAGGTATCCTCACATTTGAGTATGTGGTTTCCTCTTGCAGACTTTGTTTTGGCAGGGAAAGACCTTCACGAGTCAGCTCAACTTAGTGGGGTACTGAATGAGTCACCTGGTAGTGTCTAAAGGAAAGTGAGATTCCTATTGTGTTCTCTAGTTATGTGAAGCCACAGCAGCTTCGAGGTTGGGAGTGGGGTGCTGCTGGCTTGGCTTCATGGTTGGGTGGGCTTGTAGCTGCGCTCCATGTTCAAGTGGGACTGCTGGGTGGGCTCCCTGGTCAGGTGGGGCCAGTGGCTATTTTCTACAGTTAGGTAAGGCCACTAGCTATGCTCTGTAATCACCTCTGGTCAGGCAGGTTCACAGGCTTTGACCCTTGGCAGAGCATTGCCACCAGTGGGATTGGATCAGGCTGTAGGCCAGTGATGGCGAACCTATGACACGCGTGTCAGAGGTGACACATGAACTCATATTTTGGGTTGATTTTTCTTTGTTAAATGACATTTAAATATGTAAAATAAATATCAAAAATATAAATCTTTGTTTTACTATGGTTGCAAATATCAAAAAATTTCTATATGTGACATGCACTGCCGGGGTCCAACCCCAGCAGGTCCAGGGGTCCCCAAAGGTGTGGACGGAGTCGGCGAAGAAGGAAGGACACGGAGACAGTGTTCAGTTGATCAGCAGCCTAGCCAGGATCTCCAGCCAGGATCTCCAGCCAAGTTCTGGTCTGGATCTCCAGAGAGGTTCTGCTTGGGATCTCCAGCCAGGTTCTGTCCAGGTTCTCTAGCCAGGTTCAGTAGCCATGTTCCCTCGCTAGGTTCTCCAGCCAGGTTCTGTCTGAGATCTCTAGCCAGGTTCGGTCACCAGGTTCTAGTCAGGTTCTCTTGCCAATTTCTGTAGTCAGGTTCAGTCCAGGATCTTTTGCCATGTTCTCTCCAGCGAAGTTCTTCTGTCTGTAGGTTCTGTGTAGGTTCTGTCTTCTTGGTTCTCTTCTAAGTTCTGTGTTCTAAGTTCTGTGTTCTAAGTTCTGTGTTCTAAGTTCTGTCTTGTTACATCTGTATTTATACCAGTTGATTCAATCCTATCAATCTCTATTACAAAGGTTAGGGCGTTTCTTATCTCCATTCCAGGGAGTAAAGATTATGTAGTTTAAGCATGATTGTTCGTAGTTAAAGTGATTAATTACCCGCCTGGCACTTAGTTAAGAGGTTTTATTCCCTCCCTAACTTCAGGGGAAAATCCCTACCTGGGGAAACAACCTTTCTCAGAGACTTTGGTTAAAACACATAGTGCCAAGAAGGTGAGCAAACATATTAAGAACAGTATGCCATATATGCCAGGTCCCTTGAAACAGCAAGCATGGACCGGCTCCCGGCAATGCACCAGAGTTAAGTTAGGGTTTTTCAAAATGCTGACATGCCGAGCTCAAAATGTTCGCCATCACTGCTGTAGGCTGTGCTCTGTATTGCTTCTCGTTGGGTGGGGCCTCAGGCTGTGCTCCCTGACCAGATGGTACCACCATCTGGACTTCACATTCAGGTGGGGCTATAGGCCAGGCTTCATGATCAGATGGATTGTTAGGCTGTGCTCTGAGATCAGGTAGGACTGCAAGCTGTGCCCTAAAGTTTGGCAAGGCTGGAGGCTGAGCTTTGTGTTCAGGTAAGCTGTTGACTGTCCTCTGCTATTAGTTGAGGTTGCTGGCTTAGGTGATTCTTGTTAAATTTGAGCTCTTGAGGACATGGACAAGCATGGGGCCTACCTGGAAAAGAGCTCAGAGGAGACTTACTAGAGTTTAGTTAAGGAGAGAATCTTATCACTGGATTCAGTTTTCTAATATGTTTAATGGATTTCTGCTCTATGTTCCTAAGAGAAATTGATCCACAGTTTTCTTTTTGTACCATCTTTGTCTGGATTTGCTATCTCTGTTATGGCAACATTTGCTTAGTGTTTAGTCTGTTTAACAAATCTTGCTACTTTTCCCTTAATTTTTTTCTAATTATCTGTGTTGCTGTTATGCCAGTTTCTTTCTCTCTTTTTTAAATCACTTGTCAGTAAATGAATTGAATTTTCTTAGAATAATTATTGGTAAGATGATTCTGTGGTTTGGGAAGACCTGGGAGGAGTTTTAGTTTTGCTTGTTTTTTTACAATGCAAAGATTTCTTTTTTCCCACTACTATACAGCATTTTTGCAAATAAGCTAGTTGTGTTAATTTTTTGGATATGAAATCTAGAAATTCTATTTGCCTCTTAATTCCAATGAAAATGACAATATTGAGTTTTCATTGTTGGTGGTTTTGTTTGTTCATTCATTTTTCCTTTAAATTATTTCCAGGAGAAAGAGAAGAAAATACTTAGCCATGCTGGTACCAGAAATCTTGTCTTACTTTGATACTGACTGTAACAATTTTTTTCCACTTGCAGTTATAAAAAGTTGATGTCTCTGAAAAGAACTGATACTGATATAAGACCGAAGATCAATTTAAAATTTAGCACAAAAGGTATTATTTTTATATGCCTTGTATTGAAAAGTGTGTTAAAATTTTTTACTTACTCTGTACAGAGTATCATGCCCTTAACAACCATGTGTATCATGCCATTAACAGCCATGTGTTTGTCATTCATTGGCAAGCATTTACACTAGCAAGCATTACTTGGTATCGGTTAGAATTTACGGACAGAAGGATCAGCAGTCGTATGGGCCTCGCAGCGCCTTGGTGTTCTGTAGAGGGCCTTGCTAGTCTAGTGCGTAGCTGTGACTTCACAATGACACTGGCCTTCAGCAGATTCTCTGCCGGCCTCCCTTGTTGCATCCCCTCTTAACAGAGCAGGTGGAAGGAATGAACATTTTGGATTCAAGACCAAGTAGTCTAAACTCAGTTCCTAGCTGTTTAGGAATATGTGCTTGGGAATGCCAGCTACTCAGCACATGGAAACCTTAGGGTCCTGGTCCCATAGAAGAATAGTCTGGTGGCATTCCTTCTTGCTAGGGGGAATGGTTGTCTCTGATCCCAGCCTTACTTGGCAAACCACAGAAATCTCCCTGGGTCATTTGCTTTGTAACCTTGCTTGCCTTCACAGTGTCTGTCAAGTATATCAAGCAAGAATATTCATTTAAAATTCTCTGAAACACAGGATAAAATAATAAAGCTGCATTTTATGATAAATATAATTTTACATTAATACAACAAATATACCATCATTTACAACATTCTTACTACTTTCTAATTCATCTCAGTTTAATTTTCTTCACTGGAAGTGCTACCAAACCAGAAAAATACTGAACAGTTCAGTCTCATGCCTTACTCCATTTCATTGATGAAATACCCACTTAATCATTACTCTTTTTTTAGAGCATAAGAACATGAGATTTATTACATAAGTGTCTCAGACTTTAATAGCTATTTACATCATCTGGTGATTTTGTTAAAATGTTAGGTAGCCAGTTCAGTTGCTCTGGGGCGCGGCCTAAGAGTTTCCTTTACTAACAGGCTCCCGTGTGGATGTTCATGCTGCTGGTCCATGGTCTACACTTCGTGTAACAAGGCATTATATCACTTTAAATCTTTTGATATAGTTCTGTGTTGTGGAGCCAGTAGCCATATGTGGCTATTTGGATTTAAGTTAATTAAAATTAGATAAAATTTTAAAATCAGTTTCTTTGTCAGACAAGCAGCATTTTCAGTGTTCAGTGGCTAGTGGACAGTGAAAATCTAAAACATTTTCATAAGTTCTCTTGGGCAGTGCTGATTAAGATAAAATATAATTGCCCGAGTAAAGTATAATTAAACACTGGCAGTCATCATTCTTGACAATATTCAGAATATTTTTATGCTATTTGGTTGCCAAAGTTTATTTGCTTGAACAAAACCCCGAGTTGTTGAAAGGCTTCTGTGGTGATCATTTTTTGTGATTTCTTTTGCTTGAGGATATAATATTTTTCTTTGAATTTCTGACAGTTAGACAGATAGCAGCATGCATATTGAGTACTGGCTATGGCAAAGCACTGTACTTTACTTCATTCTTTTGTGCTAGTCTCTGTCCTATAGGAAGGAGCTAATAGGATGTAATACAGAAGACCACATAGGAAAATAGCATTAATGTGGAATGTTTTGACTTCTCAAAATTCATTTTCAGATGAAATGCCTATCTTCAAACTTGATTATAATTATTTCTATCATCTGCTTCATATAATTATTATTTCTGGTACTGACATTGTCCGGAAAATATTTGATGAGGCTCTGCCACCCCCTCTTTTGAAAAAAGAGCTCCTTATTCACAAGAAACTGCTGGAACCCTACTACAAACATCTTTGGACTAATCACCCTTTGGGTGGAGCATGGCATCTGCTTTATCCCCCAAAGAAGAAGCTACCACAGTCCAAACAATTTGACTTATACCTCCTATTAGCTCTCATAAAACATTTGCATGTATTCCCTGCACCTAAAAATGGCTGGAATATGGAACCACCATCTTCTGATCGCTCTAAGTCTGCAGACATCCTGAGGCTGTGCAAATACAGGGATCTCCTCCTTAGTGAGATTTTGATGAATGGTCTCACTGAGTCACAATTCAATTCAATTTGGAAGAAAGTTTCTGATACTCTTCTGCGCCTTGGAATGAAGCAAGAGGATATTGACAAAGTGAAGGAGAATCCCATTGAGAATATCTCCCTTGATTACCATCAGCTGTCCATCTACCTAGGTATACCAGTACCAGATATCATCCAGAGGATGTTATCCTGCTATCAACAAGGTACAAAATAATTACTTACTTCAGCCAGTAAACCTTCATTTAGTGTCTGCTATGTGTCAGACACAATGCTAAGGGCAGGAGATTCAGTGAACTCACACTCTTGAGAGAATAGACTCTTCAAGAAGCTATTAGAAATTATAGTGCTAGAGATGATCCAGAATACTTTGGAAAATCTTGCTTAAGAGAGTCCAAAAGAACTTTCTGGAGAATAGAATATTTAAGGAATTTCCACATCACATGTAAATGTTAGCCAAGTGAAGAAGATGGAGAAGAATGTTTCAGAAGGAATCAAGAACAAAGGTATAGAAACATGCAGGGAACTAAAAGTTTGGTCTTAAAGTAGGGGAGCATTCGTAGAGAGAATACATTCAAGAGGATTTCTCTTGCCATGTTGAGGGGTTTGTATTATCAGGAAGGAATTGCTGAAGATTTTTAAGTAGAAGAGTTTTATTCTACAAAATTAAGGATGTCTAAAACCATGAAATACTGGTACTGTGTGTTTCAAAGTTACCCTTTTAGACGTCATGAGTGTGTGTTTCTCCTTCTTTTCATCAAATTCTTGATGTTTATGTAGTTGGCACCTACCTAGTGGCCATGGGTAATTAAAAAAAGGTAACATTTATGCAAGTATCAATGGTAAGTAGGGCCATTCCCAGGCACTGTGTTGATATGGAAAAGACTTCAGACCTCTCTCACACATCAAGATAGCCTCTCAGTTTCAACAAGCGGAGTTCAAGGCATGTCAGCATCACTGAAACCCTTGTTCTGTTCTACATTACTTCTCCTGAGCCCAAGTTATTAGTCATACTACCTAGTGAGCAACTAATTGATAACTACACTGATGCTATTTAAATGTACAACTTCCAAAGTTTCTAATAATTGTTAAATAGATCCAGATTTGTTTCAGAGAAGATTGCTAGGTCCCTATCCCATTCCTTTAAGGCTCTGGGACACCCTTGTGTTTTCTACTTAACCTTAAGAGCTTGCTTTGAGCATAAAAGAAGAGAATGCCAAGGTTTTTTTAAGAAAGTTAGGCAAGGACTCTTGACTTAAAAATTACAGCTTTTAAAATATACATTTACTCTGTTAAGATTTTAAACAACAAAAACTCATGAGAATAAAGGCAATATCTGAGAAAGTACTCTGAGCACTAAATAAATTCAAGGCATTTCAAGAATTCTCAGGTAGTCTGAAGAACTTATTGGTCAAGTCCCTTTAATAGAGACTTTCCTAGCATCTTATATGACTCTTTCCTAGTAGTTGTTACAGTAACAGTTGCAATTTTCATTTGTGTATCTGATTATTTGATTAATATCCTTTGCCCACACTAAACTTCTGTGAAGGTGTCTTTTTTTTTTAATGTACTATTCAATATCTAGAGCCTGATATAATATTAACTAGAGGCTTGGTGCATGAAATTTTGTGCACTGGGGCTGGGTGGGGGCGTCTCTCAGCCCAGCCTGTGCCCTCTCACAGTCCGGGATCCCTCTCGCAGTCCGGGACCTCTCACTCCTTACTGCCTGCCTGCAGCGGAGGCGGGAGAGGCTCCTGCCACCACTGCTACACTCTCCAGCCATGAGCCTGACTTATGGCTGAGCGGCGCTCCCCCTGTGGGAACGCACTGACCATTAGGGGACAGCTCCTGTGTTGAGTGTCTGCCCCTTGGTGGTCAGTGCATGTCATAGCGACTGGTCGTTCTACCTTTCGGTCGGTTTGCATATTAGGGTTTTATTATATAGGATATGCAAGGAGAGTAGAGTGCTGGTCAGGATAATTAATATTGCTAAAAAGGCTCAAACTTTCCATGGAAGTTTGACTTCATGACCTTAGACTTTATATATTATAACAATTTGCTGCTTGGTTTAAAGTGCTTATAATCTAGGCATTATGTATCAAGAACTGTCAAAAATTTTGTTTACTTCTTTTCCTAATCATGGGTTTATAACCTTTATGTTATAATCTAAAGGTCATGCCTTATTTTAAACTAGATTCATGAGTGAAGCTGATTATTTTTACAGTTAGTTATAAAATAACATGGTGCAGTATAAAAATCTGGTTTTTCTTAGTCCCAGTCATATATTTTTTTGGTTGCATTTACAATTATACATCTAAATGTTTTCTTTATCATAGGACTTGCTCTACAGTCAATAACCGGCAGTCAACGTAAGTGTGTTATAAACAAAATGCTTAAGTGACTTTTCAATTTGGGAAAGTTAAGGGATCATCGTAAGGGTCTTACTTGGTCAGATAAACTATATGACCAACTGACATTGTTATAGCCTTGGAAAATCATGTATTCAAATTACTACTGGTCAGCTGAATCTAGTTTGAGCCTTTTTACTCTGCTTTGGTCTTAGTGCTAGTGCCGCAAGGTTTACCCAAGCATAGTATTTTAACTTTTTGATACACAGGACACTTCAACAGGCAAACATGCATAACTGCTTGCTCTACTTATTCATACATGCTACTTTCAGCTTATGTAGCTTTTTATCTTTTTTGCTGAATAGTGAGTTGTTAATTTTTAAATTTTCATTTTTTCATGCTTTTTTTTTTAATATAAAGTATCTTCGCATTTGGGTTCAGGCTAGTATATGTACCTATTATGTGGTCATTGATAAATAGGCATTTTATTTTCATCTAGTAATTCAACAAAGTAAGATGTCTTCTATTTCTACTTCTGGAGTGGTGTTTTGGAGGTATATATTTATAATAATGATAGAAGCTAAAATTGTATGCATTCAAATATTGAGTGTTTTGTCTTTAATATTTAGATATTGACATAGAAGAATTACAAAATGAGGAAGAAGAACTAAGTCCACTTCTCATGGAGTATAACATAAATGTGAAATCAAACCCTGAGATACAGTTAGCAGAAATGAATAAAGATGGTGCATCAATACCTAGTGAATCTTCAACAGAATCTATTAAAGATCTCCAGGAAGTATAAGCTCTTATTAATATTTGAATAAGAAGAACTTTATAATCAGAGCCTTTAGTTTGTTGCATGTGCTATATTTGAAGAGTCCAAGACACTCTTAGTTTATATTTAATAGTGTTCGCACAAAACTTAAAATGTAATGCTATTTTCTCTAGTACTTTATTCCATAATATTTCGTGCCTTAACCATTCATTTCACCAACATTTATTGGACATTTATTATGTGGCAGGCATTATGCTAGACTTGTGAACATGTTTCTTTATTCTGATTGGTGGGAGTGGATGTGAGAGGTTAATAGAGAGTAGAGGAAAGCATCATGGGGAATAGAAGGAGAGAGAATGGAGGAAAAACGGATATTTCAACACCATTTGCACAGAGGTAGATTTAAAATCATCCAGGTTGGAATTCTGTATTTCTTTAAAGATAAGTGGCAACAGTTTTTATATAGTCACTAAATTCTTCTTAGGCTTAATTTTTCATCTTATGGACCTGAATTTTTTGACTTCTTAAAAGTGCCTTCCTCCTTCATTACTCATGCATGCATGTGTGCAAGTGAGGACTTGTGAGCTTTATTCAGTGGCCTACTCACTGACGTTGTTTGTTGTTCGATTATGCATTAGTGCTTTTATTTTAAGAGCAGAAAACTGTGGTGAAAATGAAAAATTTCCATAGAATCTAGAAAGAAAATATGACCTATAATGTTAGAAGATAAAAGATTTCAGCATTTAGAGGAAATTTATTTTTTAAAAAAACTCATTGTGCAGTTTGATTTCATATTAAATAAATGATTTATTTCTTACCTATCAGGTTAAGAGTAAACCAATGAAAAAGAAAAAGACTAAAAGTAAAAAGGTAAGAGACTATATTAGCATTATAATAGAGGGATGTCAAATTATAAACAACTTGTGTAATATATGGACTCACTGTTAGAACTTATATAATTATTCTAAGTAGACATATAGTACAAATGACTTAAATTGTCAGTAGTTTATTGAATATATGATTATAAGAAAGTCTATCTGTGTTAGATCCTGAATGACTTAAACTTACAGTGTGCCTATTTTACTTCCCTAAATCATAATTTATACATTTAAATATACATTTAAATATAAATTAAAGGAATGAGAAATTCCTTTAATTTCTGCATATCACTCTCATTTTTAAAATGTCTGCTCAGTGTTTTAAAAATGGCTTTTCATCGTATTTCTACTGATATGTTCAGAAGCATTTTTTAAAACCTTAGAAAATCTTGATTTCTTTTTGTGTTTAGTAATCTGCCAACAATGCAGTAATGTGCTAAAATGGTACAGATGTAATAAAACTTCTTTCATGCCTTTTCTTTGTTTTAGCCAATTGAAAAACGAACAGGTTACTATCGCACAGTTTTAGCAAGAAGTTTTTTTAATTGCTTGTAAAATTACAAGGGAAAGCCAAGAGTCATTTTGGGGGGATTTTTAAAAAAAATTCATACTTTATTTTCAAATTAAAATTAAATAGGGAATAAATACACCTGGAAATAAATGTAAACACCATTTAAAAATTTATACTGTAGTAATATTTTAAATGTTTTTATATATGTCAGCATCTATCTAGGAATTCCTGTGGGGTTTTTTTTGTTTTTTTTTTAACATCCTAAGTTTTTTTCCAAAGAAGTTGAGCCCTGGCTGGTGTGGCTCAATTGGTTGGGTGTCATCCTGGGCACCAAAAGGTTGCTGGTTCCATTCCAGGTCAGGGCACATACCCAGGTTTTAGGCTCTATTCAAGTAGGGGGTGTGCAAGAGGCAGCCAATTGATATTCAACTCTCAGATGTATGCTTCTCTTGCTCTCTCCCTCTCCCTTTCTCTCTCGATAAAAATAAATATATATATTTTTTAAAAGAAGTTGAGATTCTTTGAACATAAGATAATTTTATTAAGATACATTTTGGACATTAGAAGAGAGATCTTAAATCTTTTATCTAAATTTTATAGGACTTAAAAATGCTGAAATTTTGGCATATCATCATTTGATATATAAAAGTCCTATTTATATACTCAATTGCTTTTATTTTAAGTGCAAAGAATTGTCTACTTATAATATAAGCAAACACTCATAAAAATTAAGTCAGTCCAATTCTCTAATCATGAGTTTTCCTCATGAAAAATTCTAGCATATAGAAATTTGCTTGTGTTAACAGAGTGATGACAAAGCCCCCATGCATGAAATTGTGTCTTTTGTTAATTATTTGTTTTGCAACATTTCTACCTAGTGATAGTTCAAGTCCTAAAAATAATGTGATAACAAAGTAAAATAAGTGAAGCAAATGGAGGGTACAGTATAGATAACTTCTAACTAGTATGTACAAAGATGTTGTAGCTACTTTTTATACTCCTTTTCTTCAGTTAGAAATTTAGTATTTAGTTTTTAATATGTTCAAATTGTAAATATCTTTTTGGGCTTAATTTGAGTGTTATTTACTTATATATTATCCTTCCATGAAGAGTATTAATTACTCTTATTCTTGCTCTTACTCCCACCCCCCACCAAAGGAGTTGAGGGTTAGGAATAGAAAAGAAAGGTAAAGAAGATGGCAGAAGAATAGAAGGCTTTGTGATGAAGTTTCGAGATAAAAGAAACATGGCAGGAAATACAGTAAACTGAGGCTTTCAAATTGAATGTCCTATCTAAAGAAGGGAAGAAGACAGACTGATACATGCATTAGAATAAAGTTAATATACTATATAGAGCTAATACACTATAACTAGGTATGTTCATTATGAACAACCAAAAGTCTTTTCAACTCAATTATTCAGGTACACTGGAACCAAAGGTGTTCATAATTCTTTTTTTGTTGTTTTGTTTTTTTTGTTAATCCTCAACCGAGGATATTTTTTCCATTGATTTTAGAGAGAGTGGAAAGGAGAGTGAAAGGGGGAGAGGAGAGAGAGAAACATTGATATGAAAGAGCCACATCAATTTATTGCCTCCCACATGTGCCCCAACGGGGACAGAGAACCTCCCATACAGGTACATGCCCTTGACCAGAATCGATCCCGTGACCTTTGGGTTTGCAGGCTGATGTTCTAATCACTGAGCCACGCCGGCCAGGGCCCATAATTCTTAATTGTAGAATCAAACTGCCACTGGACATTGATCAGACATTGAAATGCAAAAACCCTCTTGGTATACAGACAGAAAAACCAAACAGATTTGTAAGTACATTATGGAATCTCTAGGTAAAGAGACTGAAGTTTCTTGTAAACAAGAGGTTGTAGAAATCAGTACTGTAACTTATGTAAGAGTAATTAATACTCTTAAAGGTAATACATGAGTAATTATACTTAATTTAACATGTGTTAAGTATCATCAATACTTATTTAGTATGTTGCTTTCATAGTTCTATTTTAATGAACATAAGATTGAGGGCTTCTTTACATGTCCTCCCAATTGTGATTTCCCTAATATTCTTTTTTCAAGATTTTTTAATATATAAATCTGCTTGTTTTACATGTTGATTTTCAAGACTTCTTGTATTTAGTATAAAATTTTCTAAATGAGAATTCAGTTTACCCTTTCCCAAGATATAAACTCAAACCCAATACTTAACTTCCAGTATCTGAATCAATGATTTTCATGTGTGTTTCATTACTTAGTAGTAGATTACAAAATCAATTTAGTGGGTCACAACTACCATTTTTAAAAAGGAAATAGAATAAGTAGGAATAAAAAAGTTTCCAGAGTTCATCATCTGTTGTTTTAGTCAGGTTGGACTGCTATAATAAGCTTTGATAGACTGGGTGGATTAAAAATTTGTTTCTCACAGTGCTGGCGTCCAAGACCAAGGTGCCAGCAGATTTGGTGTCTGGTGAGGGCCCTCTTCTTAGTTTGCAGACAGCTATCTTCTTGTTCTGTGAACACGTGGCAGAGAGAAAAAGAGAGTAGCTCTCTGATCTCTTTTCATAAGTGTACTAATTCCATTATGAGGACTCCACAACATCATTTTAACCTAATTACCTCCCAATGGGCCTACCTCCAGTTACAGTCTCATCAGGGGTTAGCGTTTCAATGTATGAATTTGGGGAGGGAATACAAATATGCAGTTCATAACACACATAATATGGATGAGGTTTACTTCATGGAACTTATATTTGTTTTTTAATTATGTGTAAAGACACTTAAATAAGTGCATTTACATCATTAGGTAAAATATATTTTTTAGAATGGTTGTGGTCAAAAAAGTTTGAGAAATACTGACTTAAATGTAGCCAGATCACTCTTCTGTATTGAATAGTTGATATAAATTACTAATTCTTGATGCTGTTTTTCAGAATAAGGAATCAAAAGAAGAACAAGTGTAAGTATTAGTTTATTTAATTTTTAAATGTTTCTTAGTAATTTCAAAATGTGCTTTGCCAGTATGACACAGCTTGCCTTGGGAAATGTTCTCAGTAAGAGAAGAAAGGACAGTTCCTTAATAAGTTGTCACCATTTACAGAAAGCGAAAAAAATCAACATCATTTACTTTGGTAGAATAGAATCCCTTGTCATTTTTCTATGAGGCTAATCAGGAGTCATCCATTGCTAACAGCTTGACTTGAGAACTAATTTGGGTCCAGCATAAAATCTTTTTTTTATTATTAAATATATTTTATTGATTTTTTTACAGAGAGGAAGTGGGAGGGATAGAAAGTTAGAAACATCAATGAGAGAGAAACATCGACCAGCTGCCTCCTGCACACCCCCTACTGGAGATGTGCCCGCAACCAAGGTACATGTCCTTGACCGGAATCAAACCTGGGACCTTTCAGTCTGCAGGCCAACGCTCTATCCGCTGAGCCAAACCTGCTAGGGCCAGCATAAAATCTTCTAAAATATAGCCTAGATTTGCTAACCACAACCCAAGACTTTACTAAATAAGACTTATTTAGTAAATAAAACTTAACTCTAAAGGACAGAATATTGTTTGTCCCACTGATTATTTTAGCATGAGTTTCTTTTTATTTGTTTTAATTTAGTTTGTTTAATTAACCTGAGGTTTGGTGTGTGTTTTTTAAATCTTGATTATTAACAGTGAATTTTGAATCTTTACTAGAAACCTTTTCGTATCTAAAGATTACTGTGAGCTATATTGTACAGCCATTAGACTGATGACAGTGTAGCAGAGGAAGGAAGTGGGGGAGACAATCCAATGAAGAGATCATTATACTCTCCAAAAAGTTTCTTCACTGAAATTGGGACCTTTGCAGAACTCATTGTGAGAACATGTTATCTTTAAAATGCTAACAAGTACATACATATTTTGTCAATTTCAAGCCATCACTTGTAGTTGATATTTTCTCATTGTTAATTGATATGATCCACTTAATAACTAAATAAATAGCTCATCATCCAAGGTGGATTTTCACTTTCTCTATCAACAATAGAGAAAGCCCTTACAGCAATGATTTTCAGCTGGTGTGCTGCAAGAATTTTTAAAAATATGCAATATTTGACTATTTAGTCAAGAGCACTGACCTCCTTTCCCTTGGACTGTCATATTAAAAAAATAACAACAACCAACACAACAGTAACCATTAGTGTGAATGAGTAAATATTATACCAAGTTTTTTTGTCAGATTGGCAAAAAATATATTTTTGGTGTGCTGCAGATTTTAGTAATTTTTATGTGTGCCATGAGATGAAAAAGGCTGAAATTACTGCCATAGAATAATAGGTTTTTTTTCTTTAATTTTCAGTCTGTGTGTAAATGTCATGAAAATAACTTACTAAAGAATATAATAATATCATCAGTCATTTTGCTTATTTTGCCTTCAGTGTAGACCTAAACCTGTATGATCATCAAATCACCCAGGGAGCTTTTTAATAAAAATGTTCAAATACACAGAAAAGTAAAGAAAATAATATGTCTACATTAGTACATCTACCTATCTTCTCAATTTAACAGTTACTACTATTTTCCACATTTGTTTCATTCTTTCCTTAACATTTTGTTCTTTGTTGAAGGGTTTTCAATCCCTAAGTTTATGTAATTTTACCTCTGCATGTTTCAGTTTGCATCTCTTAGTACTATGAACATTTTCCTATATTTTCACAATGTTGTTAATCATACTTTAAAAATTTAGGAATAATCTTCTGGACTTTTCAAAAATAAAATGTGTATATATTTTTACAGTTTTGGGGTACCTGGAACAATGTAAATTCAAAAAAATTTTTCAGGTAATTTAGAAAATCAGTTTTGTTTGGGATCCATTGGTATACACACAGTTGATTTCATTGAACTTTCCAAAATGTTTGAATCATTCTGGAATACTTAAGTGATACCTAATGAGTGTTTTCTAGTGTCTTACAAGTTATTCTACATGCATTAGGTTTCAATTTTCTTAGATCTCAGTGGCCTAAAAGAAATAATAATGCATCTGAGAGTTACCTTTCTTTTTCCTATTCACTGAGAAAATCAAGTCATTTATATCATGGTAAAGGTACTATTTTTTAAGTATTATTTTTTTGTTACCATTCAATGAGATTAGGAAGGAAATTTATAGCTACTAAATAGTAGCCAACTGAAAGGATAGTAATATGCATTGACCCTTTAGACATCCTATATAATAAAAGCCTCATATGCTAAGTGTCTGGTCTTCTGTTCAACCAATCAAAGCGTAATATGTTAATGATATGCTAAGGCCGCTCAACCACTCGCTATGATGTGCACTGACTACGAGGGGGCAGACGCTCTGACTGGTAGGTTAGCTTGCTACTGGGGTCCAGGACTGAGTGAAATGGGTCGGACATTCCCTGGAGCCCTCCTATGGTCCCTCTCTGGCTGGCCAACCTCCCACGTTCCTCCCCAGCCCAGATTGTGCACTGGTGGGGTCCTTCAGCCTGGCCCGCGCCCTCTCGCAATCCGGGACCCCTCTGGGGATGTTGGAGAGCCAGTTTCGGCCCAATCCCACAGGCCAGGCCAGGGGACCCCACTGGTGTATGAATTCATGCACCGTGCCTCTAGTAGGTATAATAATGGTTTAATTGCCATTGTACATGTAATATTTTTATGTTTTTCGCAGTGGTTCCTAGTACTGAAATCCATGTATTACTACAGTTTTTTAAGGTCCTGTCATAAAAGAAACATGCATTTAAAAATCTACTTTATGTTGCTTTTTGCAGCCTTCTATTTAAATGTATACTGAACCTAAGTGCTGAAGTTGATTAAACCAACCTACCTGTCAAGAATTTTGTGATAAAATATTATAGTAGATGTGGAAATGCTTGTCAATATTTTCCAAAGTAATTGATGTTAATAGTTACAATTTAGGAAACGAACTTCATGATCTTGTAGTTCTTGAAAACACTGGGATGAGTGCTACTTCAAATAAGCTAAAATTTATTGTGATTTTCCAAGAAAACGCAGTCTGAGCACTGTCTAAAATTTAGACCATAAACCCTTCTGATGCTGAACATCTCATGAGACCAGTGCAATATTAATTTAGAAAACAATGGTTTAGATGAAAAACTCCATACAATTCTAAAAGATCACATTGATTTTATCACTATTGTAGCCCAAATATGGTAGGAAAAGAAGAGCATTTGAAGAAAGAGCAAGCAAATCTACACCCAGTAGATACAAGTGGTATTCAAGAAGATTCCACAACTGAAGGAAAGTTCTATAGCCTGGATGAATTGCATATTCTGGACATGATAGAGCAGGTAAGCCTGTTTGGAGAGAGGAGCGCTCTGCCTTCCTTCTTCCAGAAATAATTGTAAACTTTGTTCGCCCCATGACTCTTTGAACAGCATGTTAGCCTAGTGGTGAACAGGAAGGGTGGGGCAGAGGGATGAGAAAGGAAAAAAGTTTAGGAACTAGAAACTTTCATTTTACCCCTCAAGCCATTTCTTGGTTTTAATTATTGTCAGAGTTGATTACAACTGTATTTCTTGCAAAGGGGTTTCAGCTACCTCAGAAGAAGGGGCGAAACTGGCATAATCCCATTAGATTACATTTCATGAGAAAAATAGTTTTGCAAAACAAAGCTACTTTCATTGTTTTTTTAGTTAAACCTTGTTGTTACCATGAAATGTCAGTGTATAACAATCTTTTCTTTGGTTCCTTTCCTGGTAGTAATCTCATTGCTGGGGATGAGATACCTATATGTGAAAATGCATATGAATATGACTTAAGTACTTTACACAGCACTTAATCTGACAAAACATATGAAAGGTGTGTTTTTTTTTTTTGAAGAAATGCCTTGATTTACATACCCATGAGAATTCTATACTGAGATAATTTTATGATAACCTGATCCATGGTTTAAATATAATGATATGTATTATGTTGACCATATTGATTGTCTAAGGCAATGGTCGGCAAACTGCGGCTTGGCAAACCGTGGCTCGCGAGCCACATGCGGCTCTTTGGCCCCTTGTGTGTGGCTCTTCCACAAAATACCAGCTACTATGCATGGGCCACGAAGTTTCAATTGCACTGTATGTGCGCGCCCGCACGTGGTAGTTTATGGAAGAGCCATGCTCAAGGGGCCAAAGAGCCACATGTGGCTCGCGAGCCGCAGTTTGCCAACCATGGGTTTAAGGGTACAGTTATCACAAATGATTTCCTGGCTGATAGTACAGTCCTATGTAATAAAAACCCTAATATGCAAATTGACCAAACGGTGGAACGACCAGTTGCTATGATGTACACTGACCACCAGGGGGCAGACGCTCATCGCAGGAGCTGCCCCCTGGTGGTCACTGTGCTCCCACCGGGGGAGCTCCACTCAGCCAGAAGCCAGGGTCACGGCTTATGAGCGCAGCAGCAGTGGCGGGAGCCTCTCCCGCTTCTGCTGCAGATAGGTGGTAAGGAGTGAAGGTTCCTGGACTGCGAGAGCCTCTGACTGCAAGAGGGATGTCTGACTGCCGGCTTAGGCCCAATCCCTGGCAGGTGGACATCCTCCGAGGGGTCCCGGACTCTAAGTGGGCGCAGGTTGGGCTGAGGGACACCCCCCCCACCCCCCAGAGTGCAAGAATTTTGTGCATGGGGCCTCTAGTGTTCATATAATTGTCACACCTTTTTTCTTCTTTCCAATTATAATATTATATGATGTGTATATTTTCAGTGAAATGAAATATTCTAAGCTTTGTATGTGACACTATAATTTAAATGTGGGACCTTTGGTTTTCATTTAATAGCCATGCAAACTTATGAGAACTTGCAAATAGAATAAAATGTCATGCACCTTTTGAAAATAAATTCATGCTTTTACTCAAAAATCACTTAGCATCTGCTTTGTCTCAAGAGTTATACTATGACATGGGCCTATGATTAGAGTGTTTGTAATATAGTGGAAAATTTGAACATTAAACTAAGGTTTGTCATGTAATAATATTAAGTGCTTGGGTAATTAAGGTGCCTCCACTGCCTGTCTGTGTGACCTTGGGCAAGTTACTCTATTTTATCATCTACAAAATGGAAGTATCCATTGCCTACCTCATAAAGTGTTCTTGTTTTTTGGACAGTAAAAACATTAACTGCAACCCCTCCCCCCCCCCAAAAAAAAAAGCCTAAAAAGTGGTAAGCATGCCAGGAAATTTTATCAAATTGTAGCATCAGTAGACAAGTAACTGGTATTATTTAGTGAATGCTGTAATGAGGGAGAGATTGTGTTTATCTAAACTGATCAGAAGGGATGTTTGCATTGATACCTATACAGCATGAATAGGTGATAGATGAAAACTTTAAATCCCCTTTAAATAACTAAAATATTAATGCTTTTTTAAAATAGGAAAATAAAGCATGCATATTCCATTTGTTCAATAGGGCTCAACCAGTAAGATATCTGCAGAATATGGAGAAACTGTGAAGGAAAAGCTTGCTCGACAACAGCAGCTTTATAAATTGCGCTCTCAGTGTGAAGTAAGTACTTTTGCCATTAGATCTGAGGCAAGTCGGAGGTAATTCAAATGTTCACCTAAATGATATCTTTTTTTCTAAAGAACACAATTTTTTTTCTTTCAATGTCTGGTGACTTGAGCAGAATTAACTGAAATTGTATTTTTCTTTGAGCAGGGCTTTGAGAAGCAGTTGAAAAAAGTGATATTTCGGTTGCAAGAAAACCATCTACATATTAAAAAGAGAGATAAAATCATCGCATCTCTTAATCAACAAGTGGCTTTTGGAATCAATAAAGTTTCCAAGTAAGTATAAATCCTTTTAAAACAAAATTTTGGGTTTGCTCCATAGTGAACAGTCTTTAAAAGATAATCATAGGTGCCCACTAGGTGGCATTGTGACTGCATATCAGGAACTGCCAACCACAGACTGCACTTGCTTAAAAACCATTTCTATTTTTGCCTTGACAACTAAATGGAGAAATAAGCAACTGCTCACTCTATATATCAAGCTTTTCATGTATTAGATGAACAAGTGTGAAGATAATAGAATTTCATGAGGAAGATAATTAACTTTCAAATCATGATTTTAGTTTATAAAAATGTGATCAATGCTTGGCCTTTTCTTTATAACATATGATAAATATATTCCTCAAAGACATCATGGAATCAGTTGTATGTTTTTTTATGTTGGTCCCTCAGAGTGTTTGTGTTCCAAGACCATGAGAGTTAAAATAGATTAAATACCTGGAGACTCTTCACAACTGCACCAATTTCATTTCTCTTATAACTTTAAGGATTAAATGCCTAAGACTAAAAATTTTGACTTAATAGGAAAAAACAAGTGTCTTTATTTTATTCTAATAATCACTGCCTCAGATGAGTATTAGTTTAAAGAATAATATAATTTAATTATTTTAATGAGCAGTAGTACCACAAGATACCAGTCATCTAGGAAGTCTAATTTATTTTTAAATACATTCTTATTGATTTCAGAGGAGAAGGGAGAGGGAGAGAGAGAGAAATACCATTGATGAGAGAGAATAATGGAGTGGCTGCTTTCTGCATGCCCCACACCGGGATCAAGCCCAAAACCTGGGCATGTGCCCTGACCGGGAATTGAACTGTGACCTCCTGGTTCATAGGTCACTGCTCAACCACTGAGTCATGCTGGCCAGTCTAGGAAATCTAATTTGAAATCTTTCACAGTTCCTAGATTGCTAATAAGGAGAATAGGTAATTTCTAGGAAATAATCTTAAAGTGAGGAGTCCAAAATACTAATTTTAAAATTAGAGAAATACTTGGCAGAAATTTAGGTCTTAAATTTTTCCCTATATATCATCTCATCCATCCTGAAGATGTTTTTAAGAACTGATTGCCATAGCTCTGGCAACTTAATATCAGTTGAAAATACTTTGAGGAGATCGAAGATTGCGGCTTAGGGAGTAGACCTGTGCGGGCTGCCTCCCACAACATCATTGAAACTACCAACTATAAGACAAACAACCACCATTCAGAACCATGGGGAAGTTGGCCCAGTGGAAGTTCTACAACTGGAAGGAGAGAATGAAGCGCAGTGAAACTGAGTAGGAGCTACAGAGGCGCCAAAGACAGAGGTACACAGTCGCACGCCAGGCGGGCTGCAACTGGATGCATGGTTTTTTTTCAATCGGATTGCTTGGGGTGGGTCTCTGAGGCCCTAGACCCCATGAGGAGAGGCAGCACAGCCTTGCAGTGGTCGGAAAGCGAGCGAGGCTCTGGCGCGCAGCTGCTCGCTGGCACTGGTGGACGCGAAGTCCCGGTGTCCCGAGGAGGCGAGGAGCCGCGGAGACACCGCCATTGCTATTTGCTCTGCCATGGCGACTCCCTGAGACACCACCCTACTCAATTTACATCCCCATCAAGCTGTGCCAGAGGCACAAGAGGAAACGCCTGCGCTTTTACAAACTCTCGAATTCACTGAGCTGGTTTGGGCGGGATCATGAGGCCCCAGGCCCCACGGGGAGAGGCGGCATGGCCTTGCAGCTGTCAGAAAGCGATGGAGGCTTTGTAGTGCGGCTGCTCGCCAGCACTGGGGGACGCGAAGTCCCAGAGCCCCAGGGAGGCGAGGAGCCGCGGAGATGCCATTGCTATTTGCTCCGCCCTGGCGACTCCCTGAGACCCAGCCCTAATCAATTTACATCCCCATCCAAGCTGTGCCAGGGGCACAAAAAGACCCACCTGCGCTTTTGCAGCCTAACCCAACAAATTGCAGACTTCAACTCCTCGCACCATGGGAGACACACTCAAGAAGCAGACCCAGGAGAACCAAGATGGCAACGTAAGGTACAGACCGGTGCGTGCTGCCTCCCACAACAACATCGAGGCTACCAACTGTGGGACAAACAGCTATCATACGGAACCATGGGAAAGCTGGCCCAGTGGAAGCTCTACAACTAGAAGGAAAGAAAGAAGAGCATTGAGACTGAGTAGGATGTGCAGAGGCACCAAGGACAGAGCCCAACCCAGCAGGCTGCAGATTTCGGCTCCTCGCATCTGGAAGGGATGTACTGGGGGGGGGCGGAGTCGGGTTCAGGGCAGGCCGGGGCGGGCCCTGTCTGGGCGATGTGGAACCCCTGTACCAGCAGGCGCACAAATACACCCACCAGTTCCAGTCTCGCGTGGGACGCTGGGGGACGGCAGACGGGCAGTCTGTGCACTTGGTGGAGGGCGAAGTCCGAGCAGGCGTGCTGGATGTTCAGCCACCAGGAACACCTGGAGTTTTTGTCTGGTGGGGAGCCGCCCGGCAGGGGACAGAGTGCCAAACTTCGTGTTTCCCCGGTGAGGTCTGGACAGCCCCGGTGAGGCCGGGATGGCCCCGGTGAGGTCTGGACAGCCCCGGTGAGGCCGGGATGGCCCCGGTGAGGTCAGGATAGCCCCAGTGAGGTTGAGACAGCCCCGGTGAGGCCGAGACAGCCCCGGTGAGGTTGGGACAGATAATGGGGACCAGTATAGACTGATTAACAGGGGTAGATGCAGAGGCAGAGCAGCATTGAACAGACTGTCAAACTACATTTGGAAGCCTGGGGAGAGTTTGGTGGGCGGGGGGGGGGGGGGGGGGTTAAGAGATCAACTGAAGGACTTATATGCATGCATATAGGAATAACCGGTGGACACACGACACTGGGGGGTGGGGGCCGGGGGAAAAACGGAGACATATGTAATACTCTTTGTAATACTTCAAGAAATAAAAATTATTTTTTTTTAAAAAAAGAAATAAACTATGCCCTGAAAAAAAAAAGAAAATACTTTCAGGCCTGTCCCTGCTGGACTTAGAGAGATCCTTCAAGTTCACAAGTAGGTGAGTAAACTAAGATAGCATGGGCAAACTAAGCACTGCAGTCACTTAAGAAGGATTCAAAACTTTGTCTTTTAGCCTGGAAGATAATGACCAATCCAGAAATGTGTTACATAATACCAGAGATCAGTAATGTAATGTCATGCATGCAGATGAATTTCCTCTCTCCTTCATAATTTGAGGATATCCCTTCTCAACTCTGATAGCTGACCTAGGCACCCTTAGAGTCTGCTTGAGACTACAGACAGATCACTTTAGGGGATATATATATGTTCACTCAATAAGCATTCAGTGTTAAACATTCACCAAACATTTAAGTACTAACTGTGAGAAGAATTATGTAAGACATATGTAGAGGATACCAAGACGTGTTAGACATTAACTGTTAGCTAGTAGAGAGTATAGGTTACATAGGGGATTAAAATTACGTATAACAGAGGGACTTTCAGTTTCACCAAGATGTAGTTGCTCCATTACTTATAAGTCCTCCATCTTACAGTTAAAACACCCTGGTCCTAAAAGAACAAATAAAGAGGAAGACTCTGAGAGGTGGTAGAAGAAAGACCGTCTGGAGACCTTGGACTTGGGGAATGATACAGCAGTGATTGTCCTTATTGCCTCCCATATATCCTAGACAAGGTGCTGCAGAGACTGCCGACTGCCAATAGGCATAGGGTGAAAACTCCAAGGAAAACCTGTTCCCTCTAGCCAAAGGAACAGGTAAAGGAAAATGTAACAACTAAAAACCTTCTTGGCACTACCCACCTACTCCAGCCAAACACCAGCAGCCCCACACCACTCCTTGGAAGAAGGTAGTATGCTTTGACAAAAGCACATGGCAGGAATCAGATTCCCCTGCTGGGGTGGCAGTACTGAGCATGGTGGTTGATCTTGCATTCTCCACCAGGAGGGAGCAGATAGTGCTCATTTCCTCTCGCAGGATAGCATCAATGTGGTCCGTCTATGAGCTAAGCCTCTACCTCTACCCAGCATCTGTGGACTTAACAAACTGATTTGAGGTGGGACTAGTCAATGGTAGGTTTTATCCCTACTTTCCCTATGGGAAGCTGAGTCTCCACCACTCGTGTTAGTCTCCTCCACTCCTTTACCCTCGTCTCCCTAGTTGGTGCCAGAGCTCTTGCCTCTCTCTATCAAAGCAGTGTGAATCGGCCCTTCTACACTTTGCTAGAAATAGGAAAAGATCAATAGCAGTAGGCCATGTGTCCATATTATAATACCTAGTACAACAACTAAGAAAGCTACACAGAGATGGAATCCTAAAAAATGTTCACATAACCCAAAAGAAGGTAAGAAAAGAGAAACAGAGGAAACAAACAGAAAAACAATAACAAAATGGCAGACCTAATCACTAACATATCAATAATTACCTTAAATATACCAGTAAATGGTCTAAATACACCAATTTAAAGATAGATACTGGCAGAGTGGATTTCAAAGATATAACAAAAATGTGATAAAATAATCACTATTTACAAGAAACTTCAGTTTCAACATAGGTAGGTTGAAAGTATAAAGATGGTAAAAGATACATTATGTAAACAATAAAAAAACAGAAGTGTCTGTATTAAGATATATTAATATGATAAAATGAGCATCAGAGCAAACTACTGGAGACAAAGAGGGACATTACTGGTGATAAAAGGATCAATCCACCAGGAAGGCACCAAAACGAAGTTGTATGTACCAAAAACAGTGCCTTAAATATATGGAGTAAAGCCTGATAGAACTGAAAGAAATAGAAAAATGTACAATTTCAGTTGGTGACTTCAACACCCTACTCAGCAATTTATAGAACTACTAGACAGAATCAACAAGGATATAGACCACCTCTACAATACCATCAACCAGCAGGATCTGATCAATGTTTATAGAACAATTCACCAGATAACAGCAGAATCCTTATGCTTTCCAGTATCCACAAGAAGTACACCAAAATAGATGATAACCTGTACCATAAAACAAACCCCAGTAAATTTAAAATAATTGAAATTATGCAAAGCATACACTCAGATCACATGGACTCAAACTAGAAAACAATAATGCTAAGATAACAGGAAAATTTCCAAACACTTGGAAACTACATAATTATTTATGCTTTATATTAAACATACCTAATTACTCCAAGGGAAATAAAATACATTGAACTGATCTAACATGAAAATACAATATGTCAAAATCTGTGGGATACAGCTAAAGCAGTTCTGAGAAGAAGTCTCAAATGAATAATATAAGCTCCTACCTCAAGAACACACACACAAAAAAAGAAATGTAACCAAAATAAGCAGTGGGAAATAATACAGATTAGAAACAAACAAACAAAAAACTAGAGAAAAATCTGTGAAACAAAGCTGTTCCTTTGAAAAAATCAGTAAAATTGGCAAACCTCTAACAAACTGACCAAAAGGGAAGACACAAACACCACCATCAGGAACGAAGTAGTGATATCTCTACATATACTATAGACATCAGAGAACTCTGCTGAGCGAAAAATCCCAAACCCCAAAGCTTATATACTATATGATTCCATTTTTATTATTACATTTTTTAAGTGACAAAATTTCAAAAATGATAAAAATGGAAAAGAGATAAGTGGTTTAAAGATTTTAAGGAGGAGATGAGAGTGGAAAGGAAGTGGATATGGCTCTAAAAGCAAAATGAGCAATCCTTGTGGTGATAAAACTCAGTATCTTGAACTGGATCACTGTCAGCATCCTGGTTATTGTACTGTCATTTTGTAGGATATCATTGCAGGGAAGATGGGTAAAGAGTACCTGGGTTCTGACTGTATCATTTTTTACACCTGAAAGTGGATCTACGATTATCTCAAAGAGTTTAAATTTTTAAAAAGCACATAACTGTCAAATGGAGCAATATTTTATAGGGATTTTGTTGCGATAAGAAAGAACTTCATTGAAGGCATAATATTGAACCTAGGCTAGGTAAGATGAGATGGGAGAAAAGACAGAGTGCATCTAGGCAAAAAAAAAAAAAAAAAAAATATGAGCACTGTGTGTTCTCATATAAGCTTTTGAGCCTATTTTTAACTTTGATCATATCTCAAGAGTATGTGATAAAAATATAAATAATCTTTAATTGTAGAGTTGATTTCTTTCATCTTAGGATGTGGTGTTTAGTAGGAAGCAAAAAAATAAACTTTTTTTCTTTGTCCTAAATCAATGCCAATACTACAGTAAATGTTTGATAAATATTTATTGATGATGATTGCAATTTTAACAGTTTTACAGAAAAGTGACATTTTGTACAAATTACAATAAGCACTTAATAAATGTTAAGAAACTGCTGTCAATAAAGTCCATATAATAAACTTAATAGCCAGCCAGAATAAGCTTGAGAACTTTAGATCTTTTAGAAAAGAAAATCTAATTCTACACTATCATGTAATTCATGAGAAAAATAGGACTGAAGTTATGACTGCCTGAACATATATAGCTGGTTCATATCCAAGCTTTCTGATAAGAACTATGCATACCTTACCCTCTATTACTTACAAATCCAGGTCTTCTGTATTCCCTAGCAGCTCTGTCAACTCTTATCACCCACTGTAAACTGGAACTGGGTAAAATATGGATGTATCAAAGGAAAGGAAGATGCCAGTTTTAGAAATCTTACTCCTTTTCAACTCTCTCTCTATTCTCCTATATATTACAATAACAAAGCTTGTATTTCTTTCTTTCTTTTTTAAATATATATTTTATTGATTTTTTACAGAGAGAAAGGGAGAGGAATAGAGAGTTAGGAACATTGATGAGAGAGAAACATCGATCAGCTGCCTCCTGCACACCCCCTACAGGGGATGTGCCCGCAACCAAGGTACATGCCCTTGATCAGAATCGAACCCGGGACCCTTCAGTCCGCAGGCCGACGCTCTATCCACTGAGCCAAACCGGTCAGGGCCAAAGCTTGTATTTCTTATTATTTACTTCAGAACATGACCTCTTGTATAAAAAGAGATCTGGTTTCTTTCATTACATTTTCAGTCCAATAGAACATTGATTGTAAGTTCTATACACCTTCTAAGAAGCTTTGAATAAAGTTGAGTGGATAGTCTCTGAAATCAAGTAGTGAGCATTCTAGCCAACATTTAAAGTCATTGTTTTAAGGCTTTACTATTACAGTAATTTATATTAACCAATACTCCTATGTATCTCAAATGTCTCGCATATTAGAAACTTAAAAAAGAAATATGTTTTTGCTATAAATCTCTTCATACTGAAGCAGATTAACGGCAATATAAAAGCTTGGTTGTGAAGAGAATACAGCAGCAGCACAAGGGAGGAACATAAAAAATAGGATGTGAATATATGTTAACCAAAAGGTATTACTTTGCATTTTTCTTAATAGCTTCTTGCATATGAATTTTAAGCTATGACAGATTATGTTTTCTGATTTATAAAAAAATTTTATCCAGATTTCCCATGATTAGTTTATATGAGTGATTCCTAGTTTTAATTCATAGTCCTTATTAAAATTCTTACTTGAACATAGCTTTATTACTTCCATATTTAAGGTCTGGTTTCTTTCAGACTATAAGTCTTTAATAGTTTGCATGACTTGATATAATCTCTTTAAGGAACTTTAAATTCTCAATCCCACTACAGGCCTAGGCCAGTGGTCGGCAAACTGCGGCTTGCGAGCAACATGCGGCTCTTTGGCCCCTTGAGTGTGGCTCTTCCACAAAATATCACATGCGGGCGCGCATGTACAGTGCGATTGAAACTTCGTGGCCCATGTGCAGAAGTCGGTATTTTGTGGAAGAGCCACACTCAAGGGGACAAAGAGCCGCATGTGGCTCTCGAGCCGCAGTTTGCCGACCACTGGCCTAGGACATCAGAAGTTACCATCTCTGTTTTCTAGTGGGTAAACTGAAGTACAAAGAACTAAAGACATTTTTCCGAATCACTGAGCTGGGAATACAAGATAAAATAACTCTTGTCGCTGGCTTTCTAATTTATAGCTTAGTTAAAACTAAAGAGTTAAACTTAGTTCTTTCTTTGTGAAGTCAGTAAATTAGACATCAGAAATAAGATATATTTCAGAAGGTCTTGGTATCAGAGTTTAGTTATTTTCAGACTCAACAATTTGGCCCAAAATGGACATACTTAATCCTTCCTCATCTATAATGACAGATAATTTCTAACATTTTATGACTTTTTTCTTCGCTTAGATTGCAGCGTCAAAACCATGCTAAAGATAATGAGATCAAGAACCTTAAAGAGCAACTTTCCATGAAAAGGTACAAACAGCCGTTGCTTTGGTTGAGTGCACCCTCTCTGAAACTTTGTATTTCACTCAGCATGTTCTGGCTAGGACAGCCATATAATTTATCATCCAGCCTGGGGCACTATGAGCCTGAAATTGAGCAGTATTCATAATAACTGAGGCAACAGGTATAAACTAGAAGTGTCCTAGACAAATTCGGAGGTTATGTTCACTTTAGCTGAGAGAATAAATCAGCAAAATTATTGTCTCACATCACGCTATTGTCAGGGACTAGAGCTTATTGAGTTCTTATCTCTTTACCCTAATCAATACAACTGGGTGTGACTGCTTTATGAAACTGACTTAACTTTTGTTCTCATTCATAGATTTGCCTGCAGGTAATTTTTTTATAACAGCTTTTTTGAGATCTAATTTATACCGCATAAAATTTACACTGTTAAAATATATAATTCATTGGTTTTTAATATATTCACAGAAATGTACAACCATCACCACTATCTAATTCCAGAACATTTTTATCACCCTGAAAAGAAACCCTGGATTCATTAGAAGTCACTCCTCATTCTCTCTTCCCCAAGCTTCTGGCAACCAGTAGTCTATTTTTTGCCCCTGGATTTGCCTATTCTGGACATTTCATATAAATGGAACCATTTAATGTGTGGTCTCTTGTGATTAACTTCTTTCACTTAACATAATTTTTTTCAAGGTTCATTCGTGTTAGAGCATGTATCTGTACTCATTCTTTTTGTGGAAAAATAATATTCCATTGTATGGATATACCAAATTGTTTTTCTTTTCATCAGGTAATGGCAATTTCATTTGTTTTCATTTTGGGCTATAATAAATAATTCCGTTAGAACATTTGTGTACAAGTTTTTATGTGGGCATGTTTTAAATTCTCTTTTGGTGATGTACTAGTATATGTAAGAATGCAATTGCTAAGACATGTGGTTAACTCTTTTTAACTTTTTGAGGACCTGCCAAACTATTTTCTAGATCAGTTCACCATTTTACAATCTCACCACAATGGATGATAGTTCTGATTTCTCTATATCCTCACCAATACTTATTGGATTATCGGTCTTTATTTTACCAATTGCAATGGATGTGAAGTGGTATACCATTGTTCCTTTCATTTGCATTTTCCTAATGGTTAATTTTGTAGAGTATCTTTTTATGTGCTTATTGGCCATTTGTTTGTCTAATTAGAGAAATGTCTATTTATATCCTTTGACCATTTTTAAAATTCAATTATTTGTGTTTTTACTGTAGAGTTTTAATTTTTCTTTGTATGTTCTCCATACAAAACCCTTATCAGATATTTGCAAATATTTTCCTCCATTCTGTTGGTTGTCTTTTCACTTTTGTTGTTGTTTTTGTTTTTGTTAATCCTCACCCAAGAATATTTTTCCACTGATTTTCAGAGTGGAAAGGAGGGAGAGAGACAGAGAGAGAGAAACCTCATGTGAGAGAGGCACATTGATTGTTGCCTCCTGCATGCACCCTGACTGGGCCTGGGGATCGAACCTGCAACCAAGGTACATACCCTTGATAAGAATTGAACCCGAGACCCTTCAGTCTGCAGTCCAATGCTCTATCCACTGAGCCAAATTGGCTAGGGCTCTTTTCACTTTCTTGATGATGGCCTTTAAAGTACAAAAGTTTTTAATTTGATGAAGTCCAATTTATCTATTTTTTGTCTTATTCTTGTAGGCAAATTTTCTATAATATTCAATGGTATAATAATTCTCTTGGACATTTTATGATCCCCCCCCCACTCACCGCCCCCCACAAAAAACTCTCACCTTAATGGTATTAATAATATATTTATTTATCAAGCTTCTCTTCAGTGTTTGTCAGATACTCAAGTATCCAGATGTTTATAATAATAAAACATTGAGGATAGCTTTGGTGAAAGTTCCCTTTTACCATGTTATATTTCCAATTAATTGTTTCCATTTAAGACAGTGGTTTGTATTGCTCTGGAGTTCTGGAGCTCAAGGTGAAATGAGATAAGAAAAAGAGAAACCTTACAGGTAGCCATTTTCCATAATGTCCTTGATAAATAATGTCTTATCATCATCTCCCTTCCTCTTAAGCTGTAGGATTTGTTTTCATTCTGAGGCGTTGAATGTAATAACATTAAAATACTTTCATTCAGTGCCCTAACTGGTTTGGCTCAGTGGATAGAGCGTCAGCCTGCGGACTCAGGGGTCCCAGGTTCGATTCCAGTCAAGGGCATGTACCTTGGTTGCAGCACATCCCCAATAGGGAGTGTGCAGGAGGCAGCTGATCGATGTTTCGATGTATCTAACTCTCTATCCCCCTCCCTTCCTTTCTGTAAAAAATCAATAAAATATATATATTTTTTAAAATAAAATACTTTCGTTGCAGTGACCTAGCTTTAATGACACGGATAATAAAAACGTCCGCAGTTACTATTACTTGGATTAAAAGGCTTGTATAAAGAAACTTTAGGTAAAATTTATTAATTATGATAATACCTGACATTCATTATTTACTATGTGCCAAACACAAAGTGCTTTATGTATATTATCTGAAGTAACTTTCACTATAGCTCTTTGAGGTAAGTAATACAGTTTCCTTCACTTTTACATGTGAGAAAACTGAGGTACAAGGAAGGTCAGTAACTTGCCCAGGGTTTCACATTTAATAAACTGGAACTGAGATTCATCCTAAGACAACTTAACTCGAGAGCCAAGTTTTAAATCATTACCTCTATATTGACAACTTTAAGACTTCTAGTAAAGGATAATAATAAGGCTTAAGTATTGTCTTCTCCTGCTTTTATATGCTGTATACTTTTCAGAAATCATTATCTATTCATTGAGTAGCTTGTTACCTTTCTTCCTCTTGAATAAGAAAAGTCTGTTCTTGCTGCAATGTTACTGACTCTTTAATGATCACGTATTTCAGATCTCAGTGGGAAATGGAGAAGCTTAATATGGAAACCACAATTAAAACATATTTAAGCAAACTGAATGCAGAAACTAGTAGAGCTTTAACAGCTGAGGTGAGAGAGAGAGGGAGGGAGGGTCAGGGAAGCAAGTTTACTTGTGTACTAATGTAGTAAAGAATGTGGTGGTTTTTTTAAAAACTGTTTTGTAAATAAAGAGAAATAAGGCATTTTAGGATCAGCTTGAAAAAAATCAGCTCCAACCTTTGTGGGTTTTTTTGACTCATTGGCATTTTGTATGTGATTACTACAGTGTTACGATCTTATGTTGTTTTTCTCACATGACTCCAAGAAATGTGTTTGCTTCAATATATATAGCAAATGCAGACATCATGGAAACATTTTCATGAAGCCAGGTCACCAAGCTAAATTTTGAAGAATAATATTTCACTGCTGCCATAATCTCCCTTCTTTGCTTCTTACATAAATTTGTCAAAAGCACATATACATCATACACTCCAATGTAAAAAAACAGCTTATATTCTGGACCCAGAAAGTTACCCAGTTTCTTCTAGGTTAGCTTAGAACAGTGGTTCTCAACCTTGGCTGCACATTAGAATCACCTGGGAATCTTTTTAAAATCCTGATTTCTGGGCCTCATCCTCTGGAAATTCTGTTTCTTTGTTATGGGGTGAATTTAAAAAGATTCCTAGGTGATTCTAATGTGCAGCCAAGGTTGAGAACCACTGATTTAGATAGTCTGTTTCTTTGTTACTAATGTTGTGGCTTCACCCCATAACAAAGAAACAATTTCCGGAGGATGAGGCCTAGAAATCAGGATTTTAAAAAGATTCCCAGGTGATTCTAATGTGCAGCCAAGGTTGAGAACCACTGGCTTAGAACTTCACAGCTAGCTTCTCTCAAAAAAAAAAACACAAAAAAAAACATTGTATGTGTATAGTTTTTGTTTATAGATAACCAAACTTGATATACAATAAGATTCAAGTTTTAGAAAGCTCACTGACATTAAAATCATTACAGATCTCCCAAGCTCTATTCTTTAGCAGAATTCTTAGAAATTCAGAGGTCAACAATTGAGGAGTGATATCTGAAGAGTTAAAGTGTTGGAGTGCTAGCTTTAATGAAAAACAAAAAACTCAGAATAGCTTAAGTGCTCAAGTTTGCATTTGTTTTTCACTGTTTTAAGTGAGGAAGTTTCTAATTCCATTAATTTTAGAAACACTTAATGCTGTCCAAGAGAATAATAAGCTATTTTCAATAATGGTACAGAAGGGATTCTTGCTGTGGGTTTGGACTAGATTACCTCCAAGGCCCATTGCACTGCATGGTCCTATAGAGTCTGTTTATTTTCTTACCCCTTCATCTGTTAGAAAACAAACAGCATGGATTATTTGGGGTTTTCTTAACTCAATACCCAGGCTACATCTAGTATAAATTAAATTAGAATCTCTGGGACTGCCATCATTTTTTAAAGTTGGTTTAAAAACTTTTGAGATGGTTCCAGTGTATGTGCAGGTTTGGAAACTAATCTTCTAGAATGTTACAAACCCAGTAACCAATGAATAAAAAATTAGAATTGCAGAATTGACCAAAAAGCTTTTATAATGTAGCATCAAGGGTCAAGAAATTTGGTGCTATTGGAAGAGATTGAAAAATAGCTTAAAATTTATATGAAATGATTGAGAAAAGAATGTGTTCATTTATAAGGACACTTTTAACTTCTTTTTCTTTCTCTCAAAAATCTGCAGGTGTATTTCTTACAGTGTCGTAGAGATTTTGGTTTGCTTCATCTAGAGCAGACTGAAAAGGAATGCCTCAGTCATCTTGCCAGGGTGACTCAGATGGCAGCAAGGTAACTTTTCCCTCTTCCTTAATTCACAGACACTCCAACTGGTAGGTTAGCTTGCTGCTGGCGTCCAGCCAATCGGGACTGAGCGAGACTGGCTGGACATGTCCTGGAGCCCTTCCATGGTCCCTCCCCAGCTGGCCAACCTCCCTCATCCCTCCCTGGCCCCATTCATGCACCTGTGGTGTCCCTCGGCCTGGCCTGTGCCCTCTCTGAGGATGTCGGAGAGTCGGTTTCAGCCCAATCCTGCATGCCAGGCCAAGGGACCCCACTGGTGCACGAATTAGAGCAGCGGGCCTCTCGTTTTAAATAAATGACATTAGAGTCTTTGGAGTGAAGAAGCTCTTGGGTTTTTAAACCTCAAAGGTCACCTAGTCACTTGGATGTTTTTACTTTGTTGCTTCTGCTGCAGTACTGAGAAGTCTACTGAATGCAATAATAGCTTCTGACAGATTTTTTTCCCTTCCTCTGCTGTCAAATAGATCAAAAATATCAGTCAGACAACAATGAAGATCAGATATTTACAAACCAAGGTGGATTCTAAGTGGAAAATTTTTCTAATTGTTTTCTTTTCAATACCAATTTGATTTTTAAATACCTTCAGAGTACTTTGGGGGAGGGGGAATCCGTATTAACATATCTAAAATCACACGTTAAAGGCAATTTCCTGCTGTGCTTTATATGAGTGATTTTCAAATATTGGGCAGATTGTATGAGATTCTCCTTAAATTTATAATTTTATGAGGTATAAATTCAAACTTAAGAGAATTAGAATCTCTGGAACCAAAGCATCATTATTATTATTTTTAATCCTCACCCAAGGAAATGTTTATTGATTTTAGAGAGGAAACATAAGGCTATCAACCGAAACATCGATTGATAGCCTTATGTGCCCTGATCAGGGATCAATCCCACAACATTTTTGGTGCATGGGATGATGCTCCAAGCAACTGAACCATCCAGCCGGGGCACATCATCATTTTTCTAAAGAATTATTATTTTTTAATTATTAATTAAATCTTTATTGTTCAGATTATTACATTTGTTCCTCTTTTCCCCCCCTCATAACTCCCCTCCTCCCAGTTCCCACCCCACCCTCCGCCCTCACTCCCCATCCACTGTCCTCATCCATAGGTGCACGATTTTTGTCCAGTCTCTTCCCACACCCCCCTCACCCCTTTCCCCCCCAAGAATAGCCAGTCCATTCCCTTTCTATGCCCCTGATTCTATTATAATCACCAGTTCATAATGTTCATCAGATTATTCACTTGATTTTCAGATTCACTTGTTGATAGATGTGTATTTGTTGTTGATAATTTGTATCTTTACCTTTTTCTTCTCTTCCTCTTCTTAAAGGATACCTTTCAGCATTTCATATAATACTGGTTTAGTGGTGATGAACTCCTTTAGCTTTTTCTTATCTGTGAAGCTCTTTATCTGACCTTCAATTCTGAATGATAGCTTTGCTGGATAAAGTAATCTTGGTTGTAGGTTCTTGGCATTCATCACTTTGAATATTTCTTGCCACTCCCTTCTGGCCTGCATAGTTTCTGTTGAGAAATCAGCTGACAGTTGTATGGGTACTCCCTTGTAGGTAACTGAGTTTCTTTCTCTTGCTGCTTTTAAGATTCTCTCTTTGTCTTTTGCTCTTGGCATTTTAATTAATTGTCTTGGTGTGGTCCTCTTTGGATTCCTTTTGTTTGGGATTCTCTGTGCTTCCTGGACTTGTAAGTCTATTTCTTTCACCAGGTAGGGGAAGTTTTCTGTCATTATTTCTTCAAATAGGTTTTCAGTATCTTGCTCTCTCTCTTCTTCTGGCACCCCTGTAATTCGGATGTTGGTACGCTTGAAGCTGTCCCAGAGGCTCCTTACACTATCTTCGTATTTTTGGATTCTTTTTTCATTTTGCTTTTCTGGTTGGGTATTTTTTGCTTCTTCGTATTTCAAATCTTTGACTTGATTCTTGCAATCCTCTAGTCTGCTGTTGGGGGTCTGTATAATATTCTTTATTTCAGTCAGTGTATGCTTAATTTCTAGTTGGTCCTTTATCACAACCTCGAGGGTCTCATTAGATTTCTTGAGGGTCTCATTAAGTTTATCAGCAGTTTCTAGAAAATTCTTGAAAAACATTAAAAGTGTGGTTTTGAACTCTATATCCAGTAGTTTGCTTTCCTCCATTTCTGTCTTTTGTGTCCTTTTTCTTTGTCTCCACATTTTTTATGCTTCCCTGTGTTGATACAGTGGTTTTCTGTGCTGAGTGTCTTCTAGGGCCCAGTGGTTCAGCCTCCCCAATTACCTGAGGAAGACACTCTTGGTGCACCCCCTTGTGGGCTTTGTGCACAGTCTTATTGTAGTTAAGCCTTGATTGTTGTAGTTATCACTGGGAGGAATTGACCTCCAGGCCAATTGGCTGTGAGAATCAGCTGTGTCTGCAGTGGGAGAACTTCTGTGCTGCAAGTGGGGCAAGACTTGCTTCAGTGGGGCTTTGGTGCTCACTGAGTCTGCCCCCTGAGTGTGTCCTTTATGGTTCCACGGAGCTGCAAACTGGATGGTCCCACTCTGACCTCTGGGCTTCCTGGCTCCTGGATCTCTAGGGAGGTGCTAATCTAGCCTCTGCCTTAGGCTATCCAGCAAAAGCCTCCCTGCAGGGCTTGGGCGGGGAGGGTCCCACGGGATCAACAGGGCGGAGCTAGCAGTTATGGCTGCTCTCAGTCTTGCCCTCAGAGGCTCTGCTTCTCAGTGTCCTGGTAATCGCTGCAAGCCCTTCTGAGAGAAAGCTGCCCTTGAGTTCCGACCGATGCTAGACAGTCCCGCTTCTCTCGTATGAGTCTGCGTCCCTAGAGACTCGCCCGGAACTGGAGCTCAGAGCCTGAGACTCCCTCCCGATTGAAAGCGACAACCGCACCCTCAGCCGCCAGCCCGCTCCGCATGCACCTCCACACCTTTGTATTTTACTTCCATACTGCGCCTCCTCTGAGTCTCGGTATGCTTTTCTCTTTCCTTCTAGTTGTAGAATTTCCACTCAGCCAGCCTTCCTGTGGTTCTGGATGATGTCTGTTCCGTCTTTTAGTTGTATTTTTGAAGTGGCTTTTCAAGGCAGGAAACTCCGGTGTTTACCTATGCCGCCATCTTGGTTTCTCCCTAAAGAAATATTCTAAGGGTCATCACTCTTTATTTCCAAGAATCAGAATCTCTGAGACTTAACAAGATTTCCAGGATATACTGATGTGCAGTCAGGTCAGGAAAGCACTGCTTTAAGTAATCAGTCCCTGCTTGGTAGAGGGAGAAAAATGCTCTGTAAATGATATTATCAAGCCTCTGTGTGTGAGATGATCCCAATAGCAGCTTGTTCTCTTCTTTTAAAATCGTTGTACTGGGTGATACTAGGCTGGGGATATTTGAACAGCCTCTTGAAATCTCTCTTCTGTAGATGGCAGACCCTAAACACCACAATGCTATTCCAACTTAAGTCATTTGGTGGGTATGTTTGGTAGAGCTGCTGTGTTTGGGCAATTATACACTGCATAGAAGCAACAATGTAATTTATCCTTGCATAAGAGATACTTCTTTCTCATTTGCCCTCCCATATGGAGTATTTTTTTCTAATTTGCAAAAGAGCCTGGTAAGCCTACTATGGCCTTGTGATGTTAGGGTTCACGTGGAGACAGTCCAAAACCTGCTTTCAAGATGAGAGAATTCTCAACATCAGATGGTTAGGGCAATTTCCTTCTTTGGCTTTTACTGCCTTCCCACTTTGCAGAGGAATTCCTGTGCAAAGGTTTTATAATATGTCCTAAATAATATTGCCACTCTAGAAAACAAACAAACAAACAAACAAAAAACACACCTGGCTGTGCTGAAGAAGTTATATTTTCTCTTGGGAGAAAAAAATACCTATGTCTCTAGTCCATGTTTTTATTTTTAATACAACTTTGTGCCCATTTGAGGTAAGTGTTGGTGATAGAGATAACTTTGTTGTTTTACATTATTTACATATTTGCTAGAGAACATAAAGGAATTTTTGGAAACATAATTCTTATATAAAAAGAAAGAACTTACTCTTGTGTCTCCTTTCTACAACAGCAACCCAGAATCACTTCAGTTAAAGGCTGCAGTAGACAGTTGGAATGCCATTGTGACAGATGTCAGAAACAAGATTGCATTCCTTAGGGTAAGTTGTAAAGTATATTTAGAGTAAATTGACTGAATGTTGTAGGTGGTATATACTTAAAGAAAACATTTAACATTAAAAACAATTGCTAGAGAAAGTTAAGGAAGAACATAGATTTCATTTCAGTTACTAAAGTTTATGCCTTTTTGAGGTGTGAGATCTATTAGTTCCACATAGTTGGTTGTAGCTAGCAACCAACTTAGTATAGTAAATGATAAACTCAGTCTGCCTCACACCTAACTTTTCTAGAATTTCAAAGCTAACTCTGCTCCAATAAGAAATAAATGCCTAACTTGGTTTTAGTAATTGTGTGTTTACAGAATTAAAAGGAAGATCAATGCACTGGCTGGTTTGGCTCAGTGGATAGAGCGTTGGCCTGCGGACTGAAGGGTTCCGGGTTCGATATCGGTTGGGGGCACATGCCCGGGTTTCGGGCTCAATCCACAATGGGGGGTGTGCAGGAGGCAGCTGATCAATGATTCTTATCATTGATGTTTCTATCTCTCTCCCCTTCCCCCTCCCTTCCTCTAATAAAAACCAATAAAGAATATTTTCTTTTTTAAAAAAAGGAAGATAAGTAGGCCCCTATTATTTTTCAACTAGGGGCCCGGTGCACGAAATTCGTGCACTGGGTGTGTGTGGGGGGGAGTGTCCCTCAGCCCAGCCTGCCCCCTCTCACATACTGGGAGCCCTCAGGTGTTGACCCCCATCACCCTCCAATCACAGGATCGGCCCCTTGCCCAGGCCTGACGCCTCTGGCCTAGGCGTCCAGCCCGGGCAGCGGGGACCTGCAGTGGCAGTGGGGGGCGCCGCGATCACGCGGGCTCCGCCCCTGCCCCTGCAGGAAGCCTCTGGCTGAGGCGTCCGGCCCGGGCAGCGGGGACCCACAGCTGCAGCGGCCCTGCGATCGTGGGCTTCGCTTTAGGCCCAGGCAAGGGGCCCCTAGCTCCTGGGACTGCCAGCTTCGACCGTGCCCAGCTCCCACGCTGGCTCCACCCCTACTTCCTGCTATCACTGGCCAGGGCAGAAAAGGCACCTGATTCTCCGATCATGGCTGGGGGGCAGGGCAAAGGCGGCCCCAGGGCCGCCTTTGCCCTGCCCCCCAGCTCTTAGCTCCCCCCTGGGTTTCCGATCACTGTCAGTGGCAGGGGGCTTCTTCCTGCTTTCCCTTTCGCCTCCCTGCATTGTGCCTACATATGCAAATTAACCGCCATCTTGTTGACAGTTAACTGCCAATCTTAGTTGGCAGTTAATTTGCATATAGCCCTGATTAGCCAATGAAAAGGGTATCGTCGTACGCCAATTACCATTTTTCTCTTTTATTAGTGTTGATGTTAACTTTTTATGTAACTAGTAGAGGCCCAGAGCACGAAATTCATGCACTGGGGGTGGAAGCCCTCAGCCCAGCCTGCGCCCTCTAACAGTCTAGGAGCCCTTGGAGATGTCAGTCAGTCAGACATCCTTAGAGTTGCTGTGGAGGCGGGAGAGGCTCCCACCACTGGCGCTGCACTCACCACCCATGAAGCCGGTTTCTGGCTGAGTGGAGCTCTCCTGTGTAGGAGCACACTGACCACCAGGAGGCAGCTCCTGCGTTGTCTGCCTGCCTCGTGGTGGTCAGTGCGTGTCATAGTGACCAGTCATTCTGCCCTTCGGTCAATTTGCATATTAGCCTTTTATTATATAGGATTCCAATTGCAAAATAATGAATTCTTAATTATTGGTTTAATACTATTAGGACTATGATAAAGGTAATGTAAAAGAAACAATCAACGGAATATTAATTTGGTTTTGGGTATTTTTGTATTTCTAAAAGTTTATATATAATGTTGATTGTTTTGTGACTTCACAACACAAACTATGACATTCAATTGTGAAAAGCTGCCTCAAAGCATTACTTATTTACCTAGTTTTTTCGTTGGTGGTCTTGACTGTTTTTTTCCTGGACTCTTTAGTACCAGTCTTTACTATGCTAAATATCTCTGTTGGGTTTATTCAGAGTTCTAGTTCAAAAGAGGTACTCCTTGTTCTGTATCCTTGTTTTCTTTCAAGCACACACCAGTATTTTCTGTGTGGAGATTTCTAAAAGACTTTCTTTTCCAGCTCTTGGGTTGTTTGCAAAATAAAATGTAAAGCAAAACAGAGACAATGCCAACAAAATGTTAAAAGCATGTTAAGCTTTAGAGATTAGTCTTTTGGCAAATCCAGGAGAATAAAACAAGGGTGTTGTGGAACTGGAGAAAGCTAGAAGTATAACTTGAGATAAACAAATATGAATATTTGATAAATATTCTCTAAAATTTTTCCTCTAGGTTTTAAAATGAATATTTGCAAGTAATCCAGGTCTTGGTTGCAGATACTTTCCTCCCATATTTATCAGCCAGTGTATTATTCATAAGTTCTCCAATCTTTAGACTCTATTCATTTTATACTAGTGGCCCGGTGCACGAAATTCGTGCACATTGAAAGGGAATTAATTAGAGGAAATATTTTAATGTTGCTATTTGCCCTTTCTCTATAATAAAAGTGTGAGAGATAAAAGGAAATGAGTACAATGTATATGAAAATAATACATAATTTTATTAATAAATAAACAATAATAAAATGATATAACAAAAAACTCATGATGTAAAAACAACACTGATGCAAATAATGACTGATAAAGTGATTAAACTTATTCTAATATCTCCCTGTATACCACATTAAGGGCTGGTTGGGGGCGTGACTGGTGACTGACAGGCAGCGGTCGCCCCAGCAGGGCCGGATCTCCCGTGGCCGCCAGCAGTCTCCCCGCCAGTCCGGATATCCCGTTGGGAGGCGTGACTGATGGCTGATGGGCAGCAGTCGCCCCACCAGCCCGGATCTCCCGGTGGGAGGGCCGGTTGGGGGCGTGACAGCTGGCAGACCGCCAGGGTCACGCCTGCCAGCCCTGGGTCGGGTCGCACAGGGGTCGCCTGCCATCCAGGTCACAGATAGCAGGCCCAGATGGCGGCGGGGCAGGCAGAATGGCGGTGCCCCATCCTGCCTGCAGTATGCAAATTAGCCACCATCTTTGTTGGCGGTTAACCACCATCTTAGCTGGCAGTTAATTTGCATATTGCCCTGATTAGCCAATGGGAAGGGTAGTGGAGTGACACTAATTACCATGTTTCTCTTTTATTAGATAGATAAGTGGTTCCAAGTTTGGGGCTCAAAATTATGGAAACATGGAAGAGTTATCTCAGGAATCTATGAATTATGTGTCTTTGTATCTTGTCAATCAACAACTTCTAAAAACAACTATTTATATTCAGGGATGATGTTCTATAGAACTGTTTTTATGTCAGAAATTGTTTTTATATATTTTTGACAATAGATTGAGAATCACTCTTTTTTGCTGTATTATTCAAAACGCATTAAGTATTTTTTTTAAAATATATTTTATTGATTTTTTACAGAGAGGAAAGGAGAGGGATAGAGAGTTAGAAACATCGATGAGAGAGAAACATCAATCAGCTGCCTCCTGCACGCCCCCCACTGGGATGTGCCCGCAACCAAGGTATATGCCCTTGACCGGAATCGAACCTGGGACCCTTGAGTCCGCAGGGTGACGCTCTATCCACTGAGCCAAACCGGTTAGGGCATTAAGTATTTTTATATGCTATTTTTTTGAAGTTGACTTTGCTTTAAAATAGTGTTTCTCTTTTTCTACTAGACACAATACAATGAACAAATTAACCAGGTGAAGCAAGGATTTGCCTTGAGTACCTTGCCTCCAATCCAGCTTCCTCCCCCACCACCCAGTCCTGAGATACTGGTAAGAAATACTACGTTTTGAAAAATTCCCATCTTCATCGTGATAAAATGGTAAGGGCTATAAAACACTGACTATGCAGTTTGTTTATTGTGTATTCAAAATGGAGAGGCACATAATGTGCATATCATTTGTAAATTATGTCTATTTCTGCTATATCATCGTAAGATGATAAAACTAGTTGCCTGGCTCACCTGAGGTCACATACCTATATTGTATCACTGGATTTTGGTGATGCATTTGATATCTAAAGAGGTAGTATATTTTCACTCATCTTGCATCTTGTCACTCCTCTACATCATGGGAGAAAACTGATGAGTGCTCAGAATTTCCATTGCTTTCCAGTTAACCCTAGATGACTGAAACACTTCAGCCTAATACCCTAGCAGGCTTATTTCACCCCTCTACTTCTACTTTGGACTTTCTTTTCCTTAAATTTTATCTTCTATTCTACCTTTAATAGGAAGGACACCTTCCATTTTATGCCCCTTCCCTGCTTGTTGTAGAATCAGTGAGTCTTAATCAGATATACTAATATCTATACTATACTATGTATGTTATCCTTTGGGGAAACATAGTGCCATAACCCAAGAAACACATACAGCTTTCCAAAATACCTTTTAGAACAGAATCATTAGGTGATAATTTTTATTATCATAACAGATCTGGGGATAGGAAAAGAAAAAAGGTATGAGAATTTAGGGGCATATCACTTTTGATGTCAGCACTTCTGCTTGTAGGAAAGCTTTGAAATGTTATTTCAATAAATAGTTGAATAAATTAAAGAATTTAAAAATTACATAAATTATTTGGATTTTCACTGTGTTTCAAAAATAAATCCAAAGCTAAAAGTATATATGACACACACTCTGGATTTTGTTTATAATGATAGTATTGCCTTTTATATTTTGGTCAATCTGCTTTTTATAGATGTACTATATTATGGACATTATTATCTTTGGCTTAGAGCACCATCATACCCAACTACCCTGATAAGGAATGTGTTACATAAATGAAAGAGAAACCCCAAAGATTCACTGTAATTCTACAGGAAGTAACACATATTGGGCACTGTTCCAATTTAGCCCATTATTTTTTTAATGTGTTTCATTATATTTTTATGTTTGTATCTCAGCTATCTAATCCTCAAAGTAGTGTTATGTAATAGTTGTCCTCAAAGAGAGCAGGACTGTTAAACTTAGTACCCACCATTTGTTCATTATTTAAAAACTTTATATTATGAAAATATAAAATATGTATGAAAATAGAATAATATAATGAGCCTCTGTGAACCCAAGAACCAACTTCAACATTATCAACATTTTGTTATTCTTGTTTCATGTCATCTCTTTCTTCCTCCCCACTGGAATATTTTAAAGTAAACCTTTAAATATCATGTAACATCATCCATATATAATTTAGTATGTATTCCTAAAAGATTGAGGACTCATATTATTGGGTATTATCATAACACCATTTTCTGTTTAAGAATTGTAAATTATTTTTAACTAGAGGCCCAATGCACGAAATTTGTGCAAGAGTAGGCCATCCTTCCCCAGCCGCCAGCACCAGGGATCTGGGCTTCCCTCCAGCCACCAGTAAGCACCCGGGACCTGGGCTTGCCTCTGGCTGCCGGCAGGCACCCAGGACCCGGGCTTCCCTCACAGCCCTGGCTTCATCTGGAAGGTCGTCTGGAAGGATGTCCAGTCTAATTAGCATATTATGCTTTTATTATTATAGACTAGGGGCCCGGTGCACGAAATTCGTGCACTGGGTGTGTGTGTGGGGGAGTGTCCCTCAGCCCAGCCTGCCCCCTCTCACATACTGGGAGCCCTCAGGCATTGACCCCCATCACCCTCCGATCGCCTGATCGGCCCCTTGCCCAGGCCTGACGCCTCTGACAGAGGTGTCAGGCTTGGACAGGGGACCCCCATCTCCCCCTGATCACTGGCTCTGGCCCCCGCCCAGGCCTGAGGCCTCTGGCCCAGGAATCATGCCTGGGCAGGGGACCCCCATCTCCCTCTGATTGCTTGCTCCACCCCCCGCCCAAGCCTGACGCCTCTGACCCAGGCTTCAGGCCTGGGCAAGGGGACCATCATATCCCCCCAATCCCCGGCTCCACCCCCCACCCAGGCCTGATGCCTCGGCCAGAGGAGTTGACCCTCATCACCCTCCGATCACCAATCACCGGATCGGCCCCTTGACCAGGCCTGAGGCCTCCGGCAGAGGTGTCCGGCCTGGGCAGCGGGGACCCACAGCTGCAGCGGCCCCGCGATCGTGGGCTCCGCTTTAGGCCCAGGCAAGGGACCCCTAGCTCCTGGGACTGCCAGCTTCGACCATGTCCAGCTCCCATCGCTGGCTCCACCCCTACTTCCTGCTATCACTGGCCAGGGCGGCAAAGGCGCCTGATTCTCCGATCATGGCTGGGGGGCAGGGCAAAGGCGGCCCCAGGGCCGCCTTTGCCCTGCCCCCCAGCTCTTAGCTCCCCCCTGGGTTTCCGATCACTGTCAGTGGCAGGGGGCTTCTTCCTGCTTTCCCTTTCGCCTCCCTGCATTGTGCCTACATATGCAAATTAACCGCCATCTTGTTGGCAGTTAACTGCCAATCTTAGTTGGCAGTTAATTTGCATATAGCCCTGATTAGCCAATGAAAAGGGTATCGTCGTACGCCAATTACCATTTTTCTCTTTTATTAGATAGGATAATATCCAGTTGAATTTTGTATTACCCCAGTTGTCTCAAAATTTATTTTTCTTACCTCGCTTGACAATATTTCCAGTTTAGTTATAATTACCCTTACTTTTACAACCCTTATTTTTAAAAAGCAATCCAATAAGTTCCTCATTAACCTTTTACCTATTGGTTTTAGGATAATTACTTAAGAGCTATACTGATACTCAATTTTTTAATTCAACAAATAGTTGAACTCCTACTTTATGCCTGTATTAGACTTGGAACATATAGATGCTCAGTAAATCTGTCCTTTTCTGTGGTCCAGCCAATAATCTATTCATCTTTTTGGTAGATACGAAGAATAGCTTGCTTTCCACAACTCTGTGGGAAGTGCAGTAACACTCATAAGCATGTCTTCAAGTCATTGCAGACACACATAAGCATGTCTTCAAGTTATTATCCTCCAGGCACACCCCAGTTTAACTTGCTACTGTTCTTGGATAGAGCTAAACATAAAGTCAGCATTCCATCAGGTGTTACAAGGTCTCTCCAATACAGAATAGCAAAAGTAATATTATCTATAGACAACTTTGATTCTTTCATGGAATTTGAGTGTCAGTATTGCTCATCAACAAGGACAGTACTCATGGAGGAGCTCCTTTGAATAGTTCTATAATATTCCTTTTGGGAGAGGACCTCAAAGATCACCTAATCCAACTCTCTTATTTTATAGACTAGAGGCCTGATGCACGAAATTAGTGCACGGCGGGAGGGTGTGTCCCTCAGCCCAGCCTGCACCCTCTCCAGTCTGGGACCCCTCGAGGGATGTCCAACTGCCCGCTTAGGCCCGATCCTACTGGGCCTAAATGGGCAGTCGGACGTCCCTCTCACAATCCAGGACCTACTGGCTCTCAACCACTCGCCTGCCTGCCTGCCTAATTGCCCCTAACTGTTTCTGCCTGCCAGCCTGATCGCCCCCTAACCACTCCCCTGCCAGCCTGATCAATGCCTAACTGCTCCCTTGCTGGCTCGATTGCCCCCAACTGCCTCCCCTGTTGGCCTGGTCGCCTCCAACTGCCCTCCCCTGCCAGCCTGATTGCCCCTAACTGCCCTCCCCTGCTGGCCTGGGCCCCCCCCCCAACTGCCTTCCCCTGCAGACCTGGTCGCCCCCAACTACCCTCCCCTGCAGGCCTGGTCGCCCCCAACTGCCCTCCCCTGCTGGCCATCTTTGACCACATGGGGGTGGCCATCTTGTGTGTTGGAGTGATGGTCAGTTTGCATGTTACCTCTTTATTAGATAGGAATTAGTAACTTGGCATTCAAAATTATGCAGCTAGATGGAGAGAAGTGGGAATAGAACTCTGTTTTCTTCTCTCTCTCTCTCTCAATGTTCTTTAGTATATTTCACTACCCTCTGCTATAGCCTATTCATATGTTTAAATAATTTTATGATACCATTATTTCTCTTGTGCTTTGTAACTAGATTTTAAATCAGTCCTTTCCCCAAACATTGCTCTCTGAATGTTGATCATTGCTCATATGAATAGATGTTTTTATTTTTTACTGTTTCTATTTTAGATGCAGCAGTTCTTGGGAAGACCCCTTGTGAAAGAATCTTTCTTTAGACCCGTATTCACTGTTCCTCAAATGCCTGCCATTTGTCATGGAGCCATCTCTGCACCTGGCCAACCTAGACGCCCCCTGGTACAAAGCTTTTCTTGGTGGAATAGATATTAACTAGTTCTTTATCATGACAGTGGACTTCCAGAATGAATGTCCATCTTCTCTTTTTTCATTTATGTGATAAATGGTGATGATGATGCTGCTGGTGGTGGCGATAACTGAATGATAATTGAATAAATATGATCACTGCTAAGGACATTGCATATTTATTTCATTAACTGATATTAGCTTTGTTTATGGATACAAAGATAAGTATATTTTCATAGTAGAGAATTTTTACAGTTACTCTTTGCTTCAATAGCAGGCACCAATGTCATGTAGATTGATATTTTAATAGATAATTTATATTTAGCATGATTGATGTGTAGGTTGAAAAGCAAAGAAGCCAAGTTACAACAAACTAAATTATGCTATAAAGCTAAAGAAAAAATTTAAACACACACATGTATATATTCAGTAGGACACTGTTTATCTCCAGACAGACAATATAAATAGCATCACCTTGGAACGTATTATTCTGTAAAGTTATAAATCTTTTCTAGCTATTAATGGCTAGATAAGCCTTATTCTAATGTAAAGACACAATAGAAAAATTTAAAGTGAATAGAGTTATTAGTTATAATATTGGTTAAGGTAAACATTTTTATTAAAAGAAAAATGTTTTCCTAGAAGATGATAATACTAGAGGCCCGGTGCACAAAATTCATGTACTCAGGGGGGGTTCCCCAGGCTTGCCTGTGCCCTCTCACAGTGTGAGAGCCCCGCGATCGATCTCCCCAAAGTGGTAGACACCACCCACCCATCTGGGGCTCCTCGATGGATTGCCCCAAATAGGTAGGCCAGAGCCAGGGCTTCCGCCCCTGGCATTGCCACATGAGCTACAGTACCCCTGGCATCACCACGGGACCCACCTCAGCGTTGCACATGCAACGTCATGTCCCCGCTCACCCACACAATACCCGCTACACATGCAGCCTCCTGGTGATGGATTGTTATGGCATGACGGCATGAGGGTGTGACGATGACATAGACTTTTATTAGTATAGAAAAGCATAAAATGCTAATTAGACCGGACATCCTTCTGGACGTCCTTCCAGATGACCTTCTGGACAAAGCTGGGACTGTGAGGGAAGCCCAGGTCCCGGGTGCCAGAGGGAAGTTGGTGCTGGCAGCTGGGGGAAGGAAGGCCTAGTCTTGCATGAATTTCGTGCATCGGGCCTCTAGTGTTAAATATAATTAATGAAAAATTTTCTAATTTAGACTTTCCCATAAGTATATTCTAGTCAGCTTTTTTGTACCTACATGTGGCTAACAGTCTCCCTTTGAAATATATAGTCCAAGGGACTCTGCTTATTTTTGTTTAGGCTGCCTCTCTCTAAACAAATATGTTAATTAAGTACCACATCTTTTTATCACCATGATTTCACAGTGTTACTCATGTGGTTTGTTCCTGCACCATTCTATAAGGAACTATGGTAAAATTTTATTGAAAAAACATTAAATTACCTCAACCTTCTAATAAAATTACGTTCTTATTGTCGGGAAAAAGCTTGATACTGAGGCAAACTCCAATTTCTGATTAGTATCCTGCTCCTTCTCTCATCTCACTAGGCTTTGTATGAGTTATACTAATGGCTCTTAATAGTTGTTAGTTTTTGTGAGTAATAACCTGTAGGACTTTAGGTAAAAGATGCCATGTTTATTATTATCATAGCAATCAGAGTAGTACTCCAAAAATATTCACTTGATATTAATTAGAATCTTAATGGTTCTAATAAGGAACTACCATAAAATATGGGAAAAATTTTGTTCTATGTTTTCATGGCTCAAGGGATGTCACTACAATTTTCATACCACCTTTGTAACATTCATGAGACATTGGGTAGACATTTCTAGTAGTATTCTCATCTTTACTTAGTTGTTTGAAAATTCAATTTTATTATTTTTCTAATTATAAAAGTAGTAAATGCTAATCATAAAACAGCAAATAATATAGAAATACACAAATATATACAAAATCTATAATAATAAGAGCATAATATGCTAATTAGACCAGACAGCCAAATGACTTTCCAGACGACGAAGCCGAGGCAAGCTGCCGGCCATGGTTGCAAGGGCCAAGGCAAGCCACCGCGACTGTGAGGGCTGAGCCCCTTGCACGAATTCTGTGCATCGAGCCTCTGGTATATGATGAAGAAATACACAAAGCAGAAAGTAAAATTGCCCTGCAATTGAATCCTAGGAAATAATCACTATTTACAGATTGCTTTTTAACTTACAGACCTTTTTCTGTACCTATAGAAATAAACACCCTATATGTATTTCTGTACATGTTTGTAATTACTGAGACTATTATGTCCCATTTTTAAAATAAGGGTAATATAAACAATTAGAAATATTGTTAAGAAAAAACTAAAAAGGGTACAAGCATATCAGTATTCCTCTTCTTTATTATATCCATTTTCTGAAGTATTGAAATATGTTGGCATGGAATTACTTCCTAATAATTGAAGCTGATAGTTTATAACTCTGTGTTCCTTACAGATGTCTGGCCTAGCCTGGACTGTGCCGGCGCCTGTGGGAGAGGCTGTGTCTCCTAGTGCAGGTCTGGGAAGTGATCCTCCCATGATGAATTGGGAGAGGATTATAGATAGATTGAAAACTGCCTTTCCACAACAGAGCAGGTACCTTAGTTTATATTTCCTAGTGAGTACAGATCATACTTTACAGTCTGTAGTCATAATTACAGCAATGAAGTATTTCAGAGAAACATATCACATACACATACACACATTACAGATATTTCCTTACCAGGGGCTTGGTAAGGAAAATGAAATGTATCAGGAAGGAATTGTGTTCGGTATAAATGCTAAACCTCTTCACTGAAGTTATTAGTGATAAGTCATGAGAGAATGCATTTTTAAATTTAGCTTTGCTCATTTACTGAAAGTGCAACTAGTTGTAAACTTATCCAATTTTAATGCCACCGGCTTCAATAATTATCTTAAAACCTATTTCCAATGTGAATTTTAAGTTGATAGTATGCCATTTAAACCCAAACTTGATCAGATTTTGCTTTCCTATTTTCTTAATTTCATTGAGGGTCCTTACAGTTTCTTTATTAGGCAACAGAGTTAAATGCAAGAAATCATAACTTTACTGTTCTTTTCACAATTCTGACTTTAGTAGAAAGATAATTAATTCCACCTCTCAAGAAATGAAGTTTCTTTTCTCTTTACTGTCATATCCAAGGAAATAATTCTAGTTTCACCAGTATTTTTACTTTTATTTTATGTACATACTGTTATGCTTCAGGGTAGATTATGTTTTTATAAATACTACCATGAATAGATAATAGAATTGTAATATAATTGTTATTATTGTACCAAAAATTTATGTGCAGACTTTGGGTCAGTAGACTATAAGAATTGAAAAAGAACTTATCAATTAAAATATTCCTAGGGTTTTAAAAAAATTAGTGTTTTAATCTTTGCTTTCCTATTCCATTTAATATTTATTTACTGTGTCTGAGTTTTACAAAAGTGAAACTGTTCAGAGTGATAAAGGAGAGAAAGACCAATGGTTACATGGTTAAAAAAAAGAATATTTAGTCCCAGCAAGAGATATTTGAGAGATGTGATATAAAGAGTTCAGTACATAAATAAGTAGATAACAAATTTCACACAGTGACCTTTCAAAAACAGTTAAAATATATTTTTAGTGTCTTAACACATTTAGTATCTTAATAAAACATTAGGGCTTTTCATTATGGTTTAAGATAAATGTAGATGTACTTGTGATCACTTTTTAGATCAAAGATCATACACTAGGATTTTATATTTTGTTTGGGGAGCACATCCTCAGCACAGTAAGGAAATCACCATTGCTCTTTCCTTTATTCCAGAAAGGAGCTTACAGATTTCTTACGAAAAGTGAAAGATGCTCATGGGAACTCCTTACCTGGTCTGACATTTGATGACATTGTTTACAAGATTTCTCAATTTATTGAGCCCAAGAGATCTCAGGTAAAAAAAAAAAAAAGAAAAGAAAAGAAAAGAAACAAACAAACAAACAAACAAACAAACAAACAAACAAACAAACAAAAAAAAAAAAATATATATATATATATATATATATATATATATATATATATATATATATATAAATGCCCCATATCTCTCTGCCCTTTACTATAGTAGTTAGCTGGTTTTTTAAATATATATAAATTTATATTGTTATTGAGGCATAATTGGAACTTTACTAACTGCATATATTTAAAGTGTACAGTGTGATAAATTTTGACATATTACCATAAAATCATCTCCTTAATCAAGATAATGAGTATACCTATCATCCACAATAATTTCCTCATGCCCCTTTATAGTGCATCTCTGCTGCCCCTCCCAGTGTTTATTAGAAAAAGCATATTTCTATGTAATAAGTCTCTTTGAATATCATCAAGGTCATTTTTTGGGGAGGTACTTTACTGTCATGTAGTTTAAGGTAACTTTAATATGTAGTTAAAAACATGAAGGTTGGGAGTCTTGAATTCAAAGTTGTTTTTACTTCTGCTCTACATCTTAAAGGCTTTTTATTTTTGTTGTTTTAAAATAATAGGTGACTTAACAATATTATATTAGTTATAGGTGTACATTTAAATATCTTACAAAATGATCACCATGTTAAGTCTAGTAACCATCTGTCACCATACAAAAATTTGCAATTTTATTAATTATATTTTATATGCTGTATATTATATCACCATAACTTAAATCTAATCCCCTTCACCTATTTGCTCATTTCCCCTACTTTCTCCAGCAACCATCAGTTCTTTTGTATCTATGAATCTGTTTTGTTTTGTTTGTTTGTTTATATTACATTTTGGATACCATATATAAGTGAAATATTTGTCTTTATCTCTCAGACGTATTTCACTTAGAAAAACATCCATGTTGTCTCAAATGGCAAGATTTCATTCTTCTTTATGACTGATATCCCATTATATGTGTATGTATGTGTGTATGTATATACACCACATCTTTATCCATTTATCATTCAGTGGACATTTAGTTTGCTACTGTATCTTGGCTATTGTAAATAATTTTGCAGTGAACATAGGGGTGCATAAATTTTTTCAAATTAGTGTTTTTGTTTTCTTCCAATAATACCCAGAAGTAGAATTTCTGGATCAGAGATCAGATGGTTATTCTATTTTTAATTCTTTAGAGAACCTCCATATTGTTTTCTATAGTGGTTGCAACAGTTAACATTTCCACCAACACTTCACAAGGGTTCCCTTTTCTCCGCATCCCTGCCAACAATTGTTATTGGTTGTCTTTTTTATAAGCCATTTTGACAGGTGTGAAGTGATAGCCCATTGTAGTTTTGATTATATTTACCTGATGATTAGTGATATTGATATCTTTCCATGTCTATTGGCCTTTTGTATGTCTTTTTTGGAAAAATGTCTATTTAGGTCCCCTGCCTATTTTGTTGTTGTTGTTGTTATTGCTGCTGTTATTGTTACCCAAGGATATTTTTTTCTATTAATTTTTTTTTAAGAGCGAGTGGAAGGGAGAGAGGGTAGGAGGAGGGATGGTGGGCGGGAGTGAGAAAGATAGTGAGAGAGAGAGAGAGAAGAACATCGATGTGAGACACATCACTTGGTTGCCTCCTGGACACACCCCACCACGACTGGGGCCAGGGATCAAACGCACAATACAGGCACATACTCTTGATCAGGAATTGAACCTATGACCCTTTTGTCCATGGGCTGACACTTTAACATTTAGCCACACTGGCTAGGGCACCCTCTCCCTATTTTTAATTGAATTGTTTTTTTGATAGTGTATTATATGGGCTCTTTATATACTTTGGATATTAACCCCTTGTGAAATACACTCTTTGCAAATATCCTCTGCCATTCAGTAGGTTGTCTTTTTGTTTTGTTGATGGTTTCGTTCACTGTGCTGCAAAAGTTTTTAGTTTGATGTAATCTCATTTGTTTATTCTTTTGTTGCCCTTACCTGAAGAGACAGATCCATAAAAATATTCCTAAGAGCGTTGTCAAAGGTTTACTACCTGTGTTTTTTCTCTAGGAGTTTTATGGCTTCAGTTCTTACATGCTAGCCTTTAATCTATTTTTAGTTTATTTTTGTATATGGTGTGAGAAAGTGGTCCTGTCATTTTTTTTGCATGTATCTGTCCATTTTTTTCAACACCATTCATTGAAAAGACTGTTTTTCCCATTGTATATTCTTGCCTTCTTTGTCATATAAGCATGAGTTTATTTCTGGGTGCTCTCTTCTTCTCTTCCATTGATCTGTGTTCCTATTTTTGCCAGTACCCTACTGTTTTGATTACTGAAGCTTTGGAATATAATTTGAAATCAGAGTGTGTGATACTTTCAGTTTTGTTGTTCTTTCTCAAGATTGCTTTGACTATTTGGGGTCGTTTGCTGCTCTGTACAGATTTTTGGATTATTTGTTCTAGAATTCTGTGATTTGTTTTTGTTCTGTGAAAAATCCCATTGGTACTTTGATAGGGATTACATTGACTCTGCAGATTGCTTTGGGAAGTATGGACATTGTAATAATATTAAATCTTCCAATTCATGAACATTATATATCTTTCCATTTATTTGTGTCATCTTCAATTTCTTTTATCAGTGTCTTACTGTTTTCAGAGTATATAGTTGTTTCACTCCTTGGTTAAATTTATTTCTAGGTATTTTATTCTTTTTGGTGGAATTGTTTTTATAATTTCTTCTTTTGATAGTTTGTTTTTAGTGTATAGGAATGCAACAGATTTCTGTATATTAATTTTGTGTCCTGCAAAGTTACTGAATTTATTTGTTCTAATACAGTGGTTCTCAACCTTCCTAATGCCGTGACCCTTTAATACAGTTCCTCATGTTGTGGTGACCCCCAACCATAAAATTATTTTCATTGCTACTTCATAACTGTAATTTTGGTACTGTTATGAATCGTAATGTAAATATCTGATATGCAGGATGTATTTAGGCGACCCCTGTGAAAGGGTTGTTTGACCCCCAAAGGGGTCGCGACCCACAGATTGAAAACCACTGTTCTAATAGTTTGTGGTGAGCCATTTTCTAAATATAATATATCATCTAAAAACAGTGAATTTTAATTTTTCTTTCCAAATTGGATGCCTTTCATATATTTTTCTTTTCTGATTGCTGTGGTTAGGAATTCCAGTTCTGTGCTGAATAAAAGTGGGAAGATGGGGCATACTTTTCTTGTTCCTTATTTTAGAGGAAAAACTTTCATATTTTCACTGTTGAGTATGATGTTAGCTATATGTTTATCATATATGGCCTTTATTATGTTGAGGCATATTCACTCTATACACACTTTAAGATTGTTTATCATAAATGAATGTTTAATTTCATCAAAGGCTTTTGCTACATCTCTTGAGTTGATCATGTAATATTTAGTTATTTTGTTAATGTGGTATATCACATTAATGGATTTGTGGATATGGAGCCATCCTTGCATCCCTGGAATATCCTCATGGTGTATGATCCTTTTAATTGTTGTATTGTTGAATGAGGTTTAATAATATTTTATTGCGGATTTTTGCACCTGTGTTCATCAAGGATATTGGCCTATGGATTTTTTTGTTAGTGTCATTGTCTTGTTAATATTAGCCTTGAACAATGAGTTTGGAAGTGTTTCTTTCTCTTCCACTTTTTGGAATAGTTTGAGAAGGATAGCTATTAACTTTTCTTCACATATTTGTTAGAATTCACCTGTGAAGTTGTTTGATCCTGGACTTGTGTTTGTTGGGAGTTTTTTTCATTATTTATTCACTAGAGGCCCGGTGCACAAAATTAGTGCACTGTGGTGGGGGGGGGACCCCTCAGCCCAGCCTGAGCCTTCTCACAGTCCAGGACCCCTTGGGTGATGTCCAACTGTTGGCTTAGGCCCGCTTCTCGACTGTCAGCTTAGGCCCACGGGGAGCAGGCCTAAGACAGCCAGGTGGACATCCCTCTTGGATTCCAGGACCCCTCGCTCCTTACCGCCTGCCTGCTCGCTGCTCCTTACCTCTCGGCTTGCTGCTCCTTAGTGTTGCCACGCAGGCAGGAGAGGTTCCTGTCACTGCCTCTGCGCTCTCCAGCTGTGAGCCGGTTTTTGGCTGAGCAGCGCTCCCCCTGTGGGAGGATACTGACTACCAGGGGCAGCTCCTGCGTTGAGCATCTGCCCCCTAGTGGTCAGTGCACATCATAGCAACCGGTTGTTCTAGTTGTTCTGCTGTAAGGGTAGCTTAGGCTTTTATTTTATAGATTAGTAGCCCGGTGCACGAAATTCGTGCACATTAAAAAGGAATTAATTGCCCTAACCGGTTTGGCTCAGTGGATAGAGCATCTGCCTGCAGACTCAAGTGTTCCAGGTTCGATTTCAGTCAAGAGCATGTACCTTGGTTGTGGCCACATCCCCAGTGGGGAATGTGCAGGATGCAGCTGATCGATGTTTCTCTCTCATCGATGTTTCTAACTCTCTATCCCTCTCCCTTCCTCTCTGTAAAAACCAGTAAAATACTTTTTTTAAAAAAGGGAATTAATTAGCAGAGATATTTTAATATTGCTGTTTGCCCTTTCTCTATAATAGAAATGTGAGAGATGAAAGGAAATTAGTAAAATATATATGAAAATCATATATAAATTTATTAATAAATAAACAGTAACAAAAGGATATAACAACAGAGGCATGATATAAAAACAACAAAAACATGATATAAAAACAACAGTGATGCAAACAATGACTGATAAAGTGATTAAACATATTCTAATATCTCCCTGTACACCACATTAAGAGTGAAAACACTAAGAGTGCTTGACTAATTTCCCTTGTGATGAAGTACTTAGAACTTTAACTGTAACGTCACGTGCTCTTCAAACTCGAGAGAAAGCAACATATAACTGACCATGTGCAAAAACGGGTTCAGGTAGGAACATGCCTACTTTGTCTAGAGTTTGTCCTTGTGATTTATTAATAGTCATCACAAATGCTGGCATCAGGGGAAACCGTCGTTGAATCAATTTAAATGGGAGCCCATTGTCAGATGGGGACAAATTAATTCTTGGAATCAGAACAGCCTCTCCCTCTGCAGATCCTGTTAATACTTCAGCTTCGATAATGATAGGTCATAATCTTTTGATAATCAATCTGGTACCATTACAAAGACCCCATTTACTATTGAGATTTCTCAATAGCATGATGATTGCACCCACTTTCAATTTTAATTCATGACACGGCATTCCCGAAGGATTAATACTAAACTTAAGAAATTCGATGGGAAAATTTTCCTTTTCAGCATCATCTGTGGAATCAATGGAATCATCACTCAAATATGTGTGGAAATCTTTGAGTATATCCAAATTTTCTTCATTTAATTTTTGAACATGCACATTTTTTGGACAAAGAATTGCACTTTTAGATATATTTTTAATATTATCTATTGCAGTGGTTCTCAACCTTGGCTGCACATTAGAATCACCTGGGAATCTTTTTAAAATCCCGATTCCTGGGCCTCATCCTCCAGAAATTGTTTCTTTGTTATGGGGTGGGGCCACAACATCAGTAACAAAGAAACAGAATTAAAACTGTTTTGGACAGGTTCAAGCCTTGGACTAATGAGAGGGCACAGTCCTCTCATTGCCACGTGCAAGTCCCAGCCTTGAGGCCAGGGTCCTCCCAGCACAATTATAGCCAACAGCTGTAGTTGTAAGCATGAATCTATGGCAGCCGTGGGCAAACTACGGCCCGTGGGCCGGATCGGCCCGTTTGAAATGAATAAAACTAAAAAAAAAAGACCGTACCCTTTTATGTAATGATGTTTACTTTGAATTTATATTAGTTCACACAAACACTCCATCCATGCTTTTGTTCCGGCCCTCCGGTCCAGTTTAAGAACCCATTGTGGCCCTCGAGTCAAAAAGTTTGCCCACCCCTGATCTATGGTCTGAACACGTGGACCCACATGCCTGAGTGATGTAGGCTTGATAGAGTTCAGGTGCATGTAGTTGAGTAGGATTGAAACCCAGGAGAATGTTGTAAACATTTTGGTCACTCCCTTCCTTTGCCTCGTAGCATCTGCTATAAAATAAAGGCATGGCTGTGGGCATGGTTGCTGTCTCTCAGAGAAGCAGCTTCCCAGCGAGACCCAGCTTTCATTGTTTCGTCTGTCTTTTCTAAGCCTTTCAGCCACCCCCACTCAGGTTCACCCCTGGCCGTGCTGGCTCAGGGCACACTTTAGAAAGATCTGCCTCCACACTTGAGGGTGGGTTTCTGCCTCAGACCCGCCCTTATAGGAAACAGCTCTGGGAAACAGCTCGGGGGAGGGTGCAGCCATTGCCAAGACAACCCCTGCAGGACTGACTTCCTTCCGCTTGTGTGTGGCGGTTGTGGTCATGATGAACATCACCCATGGTTTTTATATAAGTAGATGATATAGACTTGAGGCCCGATGCACGAAATTCGTGCACGAGTGGGCCTTTCTTCCCCTGGCTGCCAGCACCGGCTTTCCTCTTGCACCCAGGACCCAGGCTTGCCTCCAGCTGCCAGCAGGCACCCAGGACCCAGGCTTGCCTTCAGCCACCAGTAGGCACTGAGGACCCAGGCTTCCCTCACAGCCCCTGCTTCGTCCAGAAGGTTGTCCAATAGGATGTCCAGTCTAATTAGCATATTACGCTTTTATCATTGTAGATTATTAGGAACTATTCTGTTTAGATTTCTATTTCCTCATGATTTAATCTTGGAAGATTGCATGTTTTTAGAGATTTATTCTTTCTGTGTTGTTCAATTTGTTGGCATATAATGTTTTTAGTAATAGCTTATGATACTTTGTATTTCAGTAGTAATTTCTCTTTCATTTCTGCTTTTATTTATTTGGGACCTCTTTTTTCTGAATGAGTCTGATTAAAGGTTTAATAACTAGTTCTTAGTTTCCATCATCTCTTCTATTGTTTTTTTTAGACTCTATTTTATTTCCACTCTGATTTTTATTATTTTCTCCTTACTACTAATTTCGTTTTGATTGTTCTTCTTTTTCTGGTTCCCTTTAGGTGTAAAGTTAGATTATTTGAGATTTTTCTTGTTCCTTATGGTAGGCCTATATTACACCATAAATCTCCTTCTTTGAACTGTTTTTGCTATAGCCATACATTTTGGATCATTATGTTTTTATTTTCATTTGTTTCAATATGTTTTTTAAAATTTTCTCTTTGACTTCTTCATTGATCCATTGGTTGTTTAGTAGTATGTTGTTTGGCTTCTACATGTTTGTGTTTTTCATATTTCTTGTAATTGATTTCTAGTTTCAAACCTTTATAGTCAGAAAAGATGCTTTATATAATTTTAGTTTTATTAAAATAATTTAAGATAAATTCAATTCTTTGTCTCTTATCACAATCTTTGTTTTAAAGTATGTCTTGTCTGATATAAATATTGTTGCTCCAGATTTCTTTTTATTTTAATTTGCATGGAATATATTTTTTTATGTCTTCACTTATTGTTTGTGTGACTTAGATGTGAAGTAAGTCTATTGCAGGTGGCATATATATGGGTCTTGATTTTTTATCCATCATCATATGCCTTTAGTTGGAGCATACTTTTCATTTAAATTTAAAATAATTATTGGTAAGTATGTAATTATTGCCTCTTCCTGTGTGATTGATTACTTTTTTTATGTTCTGTTTGGATTCCTTTTTCTTAATTTTTGTGTATCATAGGTTTTTGGGTTTGGGTTACCATGAGGTTCATAAAGAAGAATATACATATGTATAGCAGTATTTTAACTTGATGGCAACTCATGTTTGAATGCATTTAAAAAGAACCATGTTTGTACCTCTGCACCCACATTATATGCATTTGCTGTCATAGTTTATGTATTTTCATTTCGTTTATCTCTTAAGTAATTCTTGTAGATATAGATTATTTTACTACTTTTGTCTCTTGGCCTTTATACTAACTTTATATGTGATTAATCCACTACCTTTACTGTTTATCTGCTTTTACTAGTGATATATTTTTCATTCATATATTTTCTCTTTTTAGAAGTTTTTCAATTATAGTTTACATTCAATATTATTTTGTATTAGTTTCAGGTGTACAATATAGCAGTTAGATAATTGTATACTTTACAAAGTGATGCCCCTATATTTCAGTTATCCACTTGGCACCACACAAGATTATTGACACTACTCCCTGTGCTGTACATTGTATCCCCATGACTATTTTGTGACTACCAATTTATACTTCTTATTCCCTTCACCTTTTTCACCCAGTTTCCCTACCCACTTCCCACTGGCAACCATCAGTGTGATCTCGGTATCTACAAGTCTTTTTCTGTTTTGTTTGTTCATTTATTTTGCTCTTTACATTCCACTTGTACATGAAATCATATGGTATTTGTGTTTCTCTAACTTATGTCACTTAGCATAATACCCTCTAAGGTTTGCCCTGCTGTCACAAATGGTAAGATTTTATTCTTTTTTATGGCCAAGTAATATTCTATTGTGTATATATATCATGTTATTTTTATACACTCAACTATTTATGGGGACTTGGGCTTTGTCCATATCTTGACTATTGTAATTTCCAGAAGTGGAATCACTGGGTCATAAGGCAATTCCATTTTTAATTTTTTGAAGAAACTCAATAATGTTTTTCATAGTAGTTACACCAGTCTGCATTCCCACCAACAGTACATGAAGGTTCCCTTTCTTCACATCCTCGCCAACACCTGTTTGTTGATTTACATTTTCTTCTAGGAGTTTTATAGTTTTGAGTGTTACATTAGAGTTTATTCTTATATATGGAATGCAAAAGTGGGGTAGTTTAAATTTTTTTGTATGCATATGTCCAATTTTCCCAACACCTTTTATTGAATAAACTAGGGACCTGGTGCACGAAATTCGTGCACTGGGTGTGTGTGTGTGTGGGGGGGAGTGTCCCTCAGCCCAGCCTGCCCCCTCTCACATACTGGGAGCCCTCAGGCGTTGACCCCCATCACCCTCCAATCGCAGGATCGGCCCCTTGCCCAGGCCTGACGCCTCTGACAGCGGCGTCAGGCCTGGGCAGGGAACCCTCATTTCCCCCCATCACTGGTTCTGCCCCCAGCCCAGGCCTGATGCCTCAGCCAGAGGCGTAGACCCCCATCACCCTCCGATCGCCTGATCGGCCCCTTGCCCAGGCCTGACGCCTCCGCCAGAGGTGTCAGGCTTGGACAGGGGACCTCCATCTCCCCCTGATCACTGGCTCTGGCCCCCGCCCAGGCCTGAGGCCTCTGGCCCAGGAATCATGCCTGGGCAGGGGACCCCCATCTCCCTCTGATCGCTTGCTCCACCCCCCGCCCAAGCCTGACACCTCTGACCCAGGCTTCAGGCCTGGGCAAGGACCATCATATCCCCCCAATCCCCGGCTCCGCCCCCCACCCAGGCCTGATGCCTCGGCCAGAGGAGTTGACCCTCATCACCCTCCAATCACCAATCACCGGATCAGCCCCTTGACCAGGCCTGAGGCCTCCGGCAGAGGTGTCAGGCCTGGGCAGGGGACCCCCAGCTCCCCGCGGTTGCAGGCTCCGCCCCTGCCCAGGCCTAACGCCTCTGGCCTAGGCGTCCGGCCCGGGCAGCGGGGACCTGCAGCTGCAGCGGCCCCGCGATCGTGGGCTTCGCTTTAGGCCCAGGAAAGGGACCCCTAGCTCCCGGGACTGCCAGCTTCGACCGTGCCCAGCTCCCATCGCTGGCTCCACCCCTACTTCCTGCTATCACTGGCCAGGGCGGAAAAGGCGCCTGATTCTCCGATCATGGCTGGGGGGCAGGGCAAAGGCGGCCCCAGGGCCGCCTTTGCCCTGCCCCCCAGCTCTTAGCTCCCCCCTGGGTTTCCGATCACTGTCAGTGGCAGGGGGCTTCTTCCTGCTTTCCCTTTCACCTCCCTGCATTGTGCCTACATATGCAAATTAACCACCATCTTGTTGGCAGTTAACTGCCAATCTTAGTTGACAGTTAATTTGCATATAGCCCTGATTAGCCAATGAAAAGGGTAGCTCGTACGCCAATTACCATTTTTCTCTTTTATTAGATAGGATTATCTTTATTCCATTATATGTTCTTGCCTTTTTTGTTATATATTAATTGACCATATACATGTGGGTTTATTTCCGGGCTCCCTATTCTGTTCCATTGATCTATATGTGTTTATATGCCAGTACCATGCTGTTTTTATTACTGTGGTATTATAGTATAGTTTGATAATAGGCAGTGTGATACCTCAAACGTGGTTCTTCTTTCTTAAGATTGCTATGGTTATTCAGGGTCTTTGTGGGTCCACATACATTTTGTGATTATTTATTCTACTATGTAAAAAATGCCATCAGTGTTTTGATAGGAATTGCATTAAATATATAGATTGATATAGATTGCTTTGGGTATAATGAACATTTTAATGATGTTAATTCTTCCTATCAATGACATGATATATACATCCATTTATTATATCTTTTTTCAATTTTTTTCTTCAGTGTCTTGTAATTTTCCAAATATATACATGTCTTTTACCTCCATATTTAAATTTATTCTTAGATACTTTATATTTTTGATGCAATTATAAATGAATTGTTTTCTTAATTTCATCTTCTGATAGTTCATCATTGGAGTATAAAAATGAAACCAATTTCTGAAAATGTATTTTGTATCCTGCGACTGTACTGAATTCACTTATAATTTCTACTAGTTCTTTAGTGGAATCTTTAGAGTTCTCTATATACAGTATCCTGTTATCTTCAAATAATTAGTTTTACTTCTATTTCTATTTTTGATGTATTTTATTTCCTTTTCTTATCTGATTACTGTGGCTAAGACTTACAGTACTATGTTGAATAAGAGTGGTCAAAGTGGACATCCCTGTCTTGTTCTTGATCTTAAGGGAAATGCTTTTAGTTTTTGCCATTGAGTATGATGTTAGCTGTGGCTTTGTGATATATGGCCTTTATGTTGAGGTATGTTCCCTCTGTTCCCAGTTTGCTCAAATATTTTATTATAAACCAGAGCTGGATTTTATCAAATCCTTTTTCTGCATCTATTTTATATAATCATATTTTTATCCTTTATTTTGTAAATATGGTATATCACATTAATTCATTTGCACATATTTTTTAAATTAAATCTTTATTGTTCAGATTATTACAGTTGTTCCTCTTATTTCCCCCAATAGTTCCCCCCCCACCTTCTTCCCTTACCCCCCCACTCAGTCCTCATCCATAGGTGTACGATTTTTTTTCCAGTCTCTTCCCACACCCCCCACACTCCTTTCCCCTTGAGAGTTGTTAGTCCACTCCCTTTCTATGCCCCTGATTCTATTATATTCACCAGTTTATTCTCTTCATCAGATTATTTATTCACTTGATTTTTAGATTCACTTGTTGATAGATATGTATTTGTTGTTCATAATTTTTATCTTTACCTTTTTCTTCTTCTTCTTCTTAAAGGATACCTTTCAGCATTTCATATAATACTGGTTTGGCGGTGATGAACTCCTTTAGCATTTTCTTATCTTTGAAGTTCTTTATCTGACCTTCAATTCTGAATGATAGCTTTGCTGGATAAAGTAATCTTGGTTGTAGGTTCTTGCTATTCATCACTTTGAATATTTCTTGTTACACCCTCTGGCCTGCATAATTTCTATTGAAAAATCAGCTGAAAATCATATGGGTACTCCCTTGTAGGTAACTAACTATTTTTCTCTTGCTGCTTTTAAGATTCTCTCTTTGTCTCTTGCTCTTGGCATTTTAATTATGATGTGTCTTGGTGTGGTCCTCTTTGGATTCCTTTTGTTTGGGGTTCTCTGCACTTCCTGGACTTGTAAATCTATTTCTTTCACCAGGTAGGGGAAATTTTCTGTCATTATTTCTTCAAGTAGGTTTTTCAATATCTTGCTCTCTCTCTTCTTCTGACACCCCTATAATTCGGATGTTGGTACACTTGAGTTGTCCCAGAGGCTCCTTACACTATCTTTATATTTTTGGATTCTTTTTTCTTTTCAGGTTGGGTGTTTTTTGCTTCTTTGTATTTCAAATCTTTGACTTGAATCCTGGGATCCTCTTGTCTGCTGTTGAATCTCTGTATATTATTCTTTATTTCAGTCAGTGTATGCTTAATTTCTAGTTGGTCCTTTCTCATATCCTTGAGGGTCTCACTAGATTTATCAAGGGTCTCACTAAATTTATCAGCAGTTTCTAGAAAATTCTTGAAAAACCTTATAACCGTGGTTTTGAACTCTATATCCAGTAGTTTGCTTTTCTCCATTTCTGTTATTTGTGTCCTGTTTCTTTGTCTCCGCATTTTTTTATGCTTTGCTGTGTCGATAGAGTGGCTTTCTGTACTAGGTGTCATATAGGGCCCAGTGGCTCAGCCTCCCCAATTACCTGAGGTGGACACTCTTGGTGCCCCCCTCTGGGGGCTTTGTGCACAGTCTTATTGTAGTTAAGCCTTGATTATTGTAGGTATCACTGGGAGGAATTGACCTCCAGGCCAATTGGCTGTGAGAATCAGCTGTGTCTGCAGTGGGAGAACTTCTGTGCTGGAGACACCCTTCTGGGGCAAGACTTGCTTCAGTGGGGCTTTGGTGCTCACTGAGTCTGCCCCCCTGAGTGTGTCCCTTATGGTTCTGAGGCGTTGTAATCTGGATGGTCCCACTCTGACCACTGGGTACACTGGCTTTTGGATCTCTAAGGAGGTGCTAATTTAGCTACAGAGAGATCTACAGATTCCTCTTCTTTGTTTGGGGTTTGGAGGTGTTGAGATGAGGCCCCGCTGTGAAGCAGTGCAAGCTGCTTTGGGGCCTAGGGTCTTCTTTTGGATGTTCTGGGTCTCTCTGATCCAGCTGCAGTTTGTTAGGTGAATAAATCCCACTTGATTATGTTGTATGATTTTTTTAACATATTGCAGAATTCAGTTTGCTAATATTTTGAGGATTTTTGCATTGATGTTCATCAGGGATATCAGCCTAATAGTTTTATTACTTGAGAGTGTCTTTATTTGCTTTTGGAATTAGGATAATGCTGGCCTCATAAAATGAGCTGGGGAGTCTTCCCTCCTTCTGAATTGTTTGGAATAGTTTGAGAGGACAGGTGTTAGTTCTTTGAATGTTTTGTAAAAGTCACTGATTTTATGCGCTACCTGTTAGGAGCTATAAGGTGAACCACAGCTGGTAGCTGCCTCTGCTGGTCCTGGATACACATTGTGGGGCCAGCTTGTGTGCCAAGGCCAGCTTCCACCAGAACTGAATCTCGGGCAGGTTAACAGAAGGCCCAACACACCCTGAGATCTGGCTCCGTCTTCCACTGCCAGTTTGGCTCAGCCATTGAAAGCACCTCTGGCGGTACATGAGTTGCATGAGGCAGGGTCTGAATCACTAGGTAGGGGTAAGTGGTGTTCGCCAGGTTGGTACAGATTCAATCTTCATGTCAGTGCTGTGTCTTACAACGAACACCAGGTGGTTCAGGTCAGTTGCCACCCATCTGGGACCTGCATATCTTTGTTGCGGGGCAGTATGATCTCAGGGAGTCATAAGGGTGAGGCCAACAGATTTCATCAGGCTATAATAACAGGATTTGGCTTTGTGGCAGGAGGCTTTTCACAGGATCACTGTTGCTAGTCCGGGTGTGTGAAGGAGGAGGTGGGAGGCAATGACTTTGCCCCAGAGTCATATAACTTCATCTCTCCCATGCATCTCTGACATGCCCTGAAACTTCTGGACCTCCTTCATAGCCTTTCAAGAAAAACTGTAGCAGGCCCAGGCTGCCTGCAGCTGGCTGATTCCTCAACAGTATGTCAGTTTGGCAGGGTGAGTCCACAGGGAATTGGGAGGGTGGGGCTACTGGGTCTCCCCAGGCCAATCTATGCCATATAGAGGGGAGTGCTCTAGCCATGAAAATGCTGTCTGTGGACAATGTGGAAGAGGGTTTCAGCACAGGGACAATGGTAGCTACAACTTTAGCCTTCTCCCTGAAGTCACATAACCCAGTCTCTCCTTATATGACTCAAATTCTCTCAGAGCTGCCATCTCTCTGCTAGATCTAGGGTGAGTACCCATAAATGTGATTTTGTGTGTTGGCCCTTTAAGAGGGCACCTGGGTTTCTAGCAGACTCCTGTCTGTCCCTGGCAGTTGGAATCCCCACTGATTTTCACAGCCAGATGTGATATGGGCTCCTATTTCCTGTTCTGGTTCTCCAGCCTGGGAGCCTGCCATGGAGTTGATACCCTCTGCTCTTCAAGGTGAACCTTTGCAGCTGAGATACTTTTTTGGATTCTCAACCACTAGGTACATTTTTTTTCACATCTCCACTCTTCTTCTGTATGGTCTTAGTTATAAGACTTTTGTTCAACTAGTCTTCAGTTGATTATTCAAATTTATTGTTCTACTAGAGGCCCAGTGCATGAAATTGGTGCACTAGGGGGGTTGTCCCTCAGCCCAGCCTGTACTCTCTCCAATCTGGGACCCTTTGGCTCCCAACTGCTCACCTGTCTGATTGCCCCTAACCACTCCCCTCCCAGCCCAATCGCCCCCAACTGCCCTCCCCTGCCAGCCTGGTCACCCTCAACTGCCCTCTCCTGCCAGCCTGGTCGCCCCCAACTGCCCTCCCCTGTTGGCCATCTTGTGTGAGGGTGTGACGGTCAATGTGCATATTAACTCTATTATATGGGATAATTTAATTATAATTCCAGTTTGATCCTGGTCGAAGCTGAGTGTAACTTCCCCTAATTAGCTGCCATCTTGGATCTTTCTCATTCATATATTTTTTTTATGTCTAGTTACCACTTTTTCACTTTCTACTTAAGGAAGTCGCTCTTCAACATTTCTTGTATGGCTGATTTAGTGGTGATGAACTGTATTAGCTTTTGCTTATTTAGGAAACTCTTTATCTCTCCTTTAATTTTGAGTGTTATCCTTGCCAGGTAGAGTATTCTTGGACGTAGGTTTTTTTGCGTTTAGCACTTTGAGTATATTGTGTCTTTTCTTTCTGCCTTGCAAAGTTTCTGCTTAAAAATTAGCTGATAGTCTTACAGGAATTTCCTTATTTAATGCTACTTGCTCTTCAGATTCTCTCTTTATCTATAATTATTGACATTGTGATTATAATGTCTTGTTGTGGACCTCTTTGGGTTCATCTAGTTTGGGACTTTGTGCTTTCCTGACCTAGATGTCTGTTTCCTTTCTCAGGTTTGGGAAGTTTTCAGCTGTTATTTCTTCAAAGAAGTTTTCTTCCCCTTTCTCTTATCTCCATCTTGGACCTCTATAATACAAATGTTAGTGTGCTTGATGTTGTCCCTGAGGTCCCATACATTATTCTCATTTGAAACAAATTTTTTTCTTATTTTTGTTCTTATTAAACTTGGGTAACTTCCACTACTTTATTTTCCAGATTGCTGATCTGTTCTTTTATGTCATCTACTCTTTTGTTTCCCCTGTGTATTTTTCATTGCAGTTTATTGTATTCTTTAGCTCTGATTGGCACTTCTTACATTTTCTATTTCTTTATTGAAGTTCTCATGGTATTCATTAATTTTTCTCTCAAGTTTTGTGAGCATCTTTATGACCTTTGCTTATCTTCATTTCATTTAGTTCTTTTACTAGGTTTTATCTTGTTCTCTAGTTTGGAACATATTCCTCTGTTTTCTCATTTTACCTAATTCTCTGTGTTTGTTTTTATGTATTAGGTAGGTCATCTATATCTTCCAGTATTGATGAAGTGCCTTATGTTGGTGATGTTCTGTGGGGCCCAGAAGAGTAATCTCCTCTGGCCACCAGAGCCAGGTGCTCCATGGGTGTCCCCTATTGGGCTGTGTGCACCCTTCTATTGTGATGGGCCACCATTGCTACTGGCATGTATAAGTGGGACAGGCTAGGTAGCAAGACTGAGCTGTAGGGGTGTGTGGGCTTTCATCAGAGTGTTCCACTGGTGTTACGAGGCTAGAGGGAGAATTTTTAAATGGTGTCTAATAGTACTAGCATCAGCACAGCAGAATTAGATGGCAGAAATGGCTGCCGCCAGTGTTACAGAGAGTCCCTGCTGCCTCCTGCTTCTTTGGCAGGCATTTCAATAATAGTAAATGCGTCCCTTTCAACTATGGTCTATGTCAGCAATTTTCAACTGGTGTGCCATAAGAATTTTTAACACTTGCATTCCTATTTAGTCAGGGCACTGAACTCTTTTCCCTTAGACTGTCAAATAAAAAATATCAGGAAACAATAGCCATTCGGTATGAATGAATCAAAAGTATACCTATTTTTATCTCAGATTTTTTAAGAAAAATATATTTTTGGTATGCTTCAAATTTTTTTTTTATTGTCTAAAGTTTTACATATGTCTCCTTTTTCCCCAATTGACCCCCCCCCCCCCACGCGAGCCATTCCCACCCCAGGCAGGCCCCCACTGCTCCAGTGTCTGTGTCCATTGGTTATGCTAATATGGTGGCTCTCTAACCCCCCCCCCACCATTACTCTCTGTATCTATTCTTGTTCATCATATTATATTGATCATTATATCCCGCATATGAGTGAGATCATGTGATATTTATCTTTCTCCAACTGGTTTATTTCGCTTAGCATAATGCTCTCCAGTTCCATCCATGCTGTTGCAAATGGTGAAAGTTCCTTCTTTTTTATAGCGGCATAGTATTCCATTGTGTAGCTGTACCGCAGCTATTAGTTTATGTGTGCCATGATATGAAAACGGTTGAAAATCACTGGTCAATGTCCTTTTCATCTGGTGTTTTTCCCTGGATTCCAGATTGAGTGAGTCTGTGCATGAGCCTTTAAGGGCAGAATTTCTTTTCTACGCAATTTTATAGTTGTCCTAGATATATTCCCTGTAGGTTTTCAAAGCTTGTTTGGGGGCTCATCTATCCTGTTCATGTAAGGGTTGGGGTGCCTGATGTGGAACTTCAATTTCTCACTCCTCAAAGAAGAGTTCTATCCCGTTAAGATCCCTCCTGACCACAGAACACTGCAGTCTCCTTAATGGGACCGTATCTCTCCTATTTTTCTCAGTACTGTGTCTTGTTGTGCTCATCCAGTTTCCATCTTAAGCCCCCTCAGGCCCTCATCTCCAGTAGTTAGCTGTCTTAATTAAAACCATAACATATTTGGAAAAATCAATAATCTGTAATTGTATTAAATCCTCTCTTAATAAAAAACTTAATTTCAGCCGGACAAATGGCATGGGAAGTCTTTTTGAAATACTTTCAGATCATTCTAGAATAAACTGACCTTTTTGAAATTTATTCTAGGTCAATTTGAATGATTCTAATGGAGGCATTTTCCCCCAAATTTTCTGCAAACATTTATTTAAATTAAAAGAATACATATAGTTATTTTTGTTTTACCTAATTCTCAGTATATAAGTAATATTGCCAACATTTTGTTTCAAGATTTATCATGAATCTGATTGACCTTTATCCTTTTGCTAATTCTTACTATATCACATTCTGTGCTGTTCTGTTCATCTTCCTGTTTTAGAACAAGTCTAAAAAACATCGGTGTAATATTTTTCTTTTCAGAGTCAAGGAAAATCAGCCCCAAGTGGTAGTTGTGTTTCACATAGCCATCCTCCACCACAGTCCAATGCTGCCCAGCCCCCAAAACCAGCCTGGAGGCCTCTCAGTTCACAAGGTCCTGTCACGTGGGAAGGAGCCAATAATTTGGTGAGATTGAGACTGCTGATTATAAATTTAATTTGGGAGAAAGAATTGAGCTGAATATATCTTACGTGTATTTCCCCTAGGATGATGAGGGAGAGGAAGATGAGCCTTGTGTGATCTGTCACGAGAATCTCTCTCCAGAAAACCTCTCAGTTTTGCCTTGCGCTCACAAATTTCACTCTCAGGTAAACTAATCCTTTTAATGTTTACCATTAATCAACTAAGGGAGATTTATACTGCCTTATTTGAAATCATATGCATCCACTGCTGTTTCTTGAGTGGATATAGTGCTGGGCTTTTGGGTACCACACAGAAATACACCTGTTTCCTCGGCTACAGATTGCACTGTGCTTTCTCAGATCTCCATATACTTTACAGGAGAAGGTGACATGATGGTAGAGAGTAGGCAGTCACTTGAATAGAACTGGAAAGAATGTTGATTGACATGGCAATTCCGTGACAATTTAGCAGCATGCAACTTCACCTTGATGTGCTATAAATAACATAGTGTCCTTTGTCCACACTAATGATGGCCTCTACTGTTATAATGCATAAGACTTACCTTAGTAGTGTGATCAGGCTCCGGTATTTGTTTTTGAAGATGCTTAAGCTTGAGTTTTGATGTTAGAAAAATGTGAGGCAAGCATAACTTTTGTTGATTCTTGGCATTCATATCGATAACTTCTGGTGTTACTGCTGTGCAAATGCTATTGATAGACAGTTTATAACCCAAGTCTTCTGTTGCAGAGATGTAATTTGACACTGGAAAAGTTAATCTTGTATAAAAAGACTTTTCAGGGAAGTGAACAATAGCCAGCTCATTGAAGCCATATCTGTAAAGCATCATTTCAAAGATATGTGATACATGCTATAGAATTATATTTGCATCTGCTCTGATATGAAGAGATATACACAGAATGGCTAACCCTAAAAGATCTCAAAGACAGATACTTAGCCACCTCACTTTGCTATCTAAAGTTTTAAAAGTCACATTCATTTAGAAATTAAATGTTTCATAAAACGTTTAATTTACTTTATTCTTTGCCATAACCCATTGAATAGAAAGTAGGTAATTCATCCAGATTACAGGTAAAAAAAATGTTTGCAGAATTAATTTTCAAGCAAATGACTTAACAGATAGTTCATAGCCAAATGTACTACCATTGTCACCAAAGAAAAAGCAATCTGAAAAGTATTCCATCATCTAGGGATTTTAACTTCAAAACACCATAAGCACTTGACACAAGGTGTTGGTGACTTTTGTATGTTTAGTTATGATGTTTTTCTAGGTTATAAATGAGGACGATCTATAATAAATTAGGGAAAAAACTATAGAAGCTTTCCTCTATGGAGGGGTCTCTCTTTTCCACGTCCAGCGCGGCTAGAGAGTGGTCCAGTTCTTTGAGTAGGGGCGGCTGGGGATTGAGAAAATGAAAGAAAGAGACAGACACAAAGATGGAAGAAAAAAGCTGGGACCAGGTGGGACCGCTGTCCTCTTCTGATGGAGAGACAGAGACCCAGCACTGAAAGAGCGTGTTTATTTTATACCCCCAGTACAAGGAAGATTCACCAAAGGTCAAGACAAAGGAGATTATTTGCATTCTTGTAATGTCAGTTCTGGGTCGGCCTGAGTCCTATTCATTCCTGGTATTTGGCTGGATTTACATAATAAAACCCACTCCCAGGCACCTGGGCAGAAATGAAGGTCAAGCTGAGAACACTTCTGCCTTTTTGGCAAAATGCTTATCCAGGACATGACTCTGCCTACCACCGTGGTATCAGCTGACAATTTATTAAAGAAATGCCCATGTGCCTTCCCAGGGGCCCTCTACATTCCTCAACCTTTTTGTTAGGAAGGAAGAACTGCTAATCATCCTATATAATAAAAGGGTAATATCCAAATTTTCCCCTTAACCCGGAGTTCCACCAGAGTTTGACCAGGGGCAGAGCCAGCCCACCAACCGCCCAAGGCCCCTGCACCCCCCAGTGGGCTCTGCCCCCAATCTGCCCCCCACACGCCAATTGGGGTGGGCCAGACCCCACCCGTGCACAAATTTGTGCACTGGGCCTCTAGTCCTGAATATTTGAGGTTAGGGGAAGGATCCTAGTAGAATAAATTGTATGAAAGGTGTTTTATTACCAGCTATATTATTCAGCAAACCATAGAGAAGATGCCTTCATTTCAGCAGTTGACTTGGCAATCCACCAGATAAGGCTTTAAGACCTACTGACAAACATGTTGGTTGACAATCCTGATATATAGATTAACTAGAGGCCCGATGCACGAAATTCCTGCAAGAGTAGGTGTTTTTTTCCTCCGGCTGCGCCGGCAGGCACCCAGAACCCGGGCTTCGCTCCGGCCCCAGCTTAGTCCAAAAGGACATCTGAAATGACATCTGGTCTAATTAGCATATTACCCTTATATTATTATAGACTATAGGCCTGGCACATGAAATTTGTGCGTGGGTACAGTCCCTAGGCCTGGCCTGTGATCAGGGCCATCATACCCAGCTGCTGGCAGCCGGCCCTGCCCTCTGCCACCACCCTTCCCCAGTTCCCCATTCACCATTGGGGAATTGGAGTCTGCCAGGCTGGGGGAGGGACCAGGAGGTGGTCAGTGCACCTCATAGTGACTGGTCGAGCAGTCATTCTGGTTGTTCCGCCGTTCGGTCAATTTGTATATTACTCTTTTATATATAGAGATGTGCTTCAATCCTTCCACTTCCAGGGAAATGGGCAAAGGAGAGTTGCTGAAAGTGATAAGAGAGGCAGCAGGGTGATCTTTTGGGGGTGAGGGGGAGAGTTTCCTCCTGATGAGGGGCTTCAAAGGGCAGCAACCTACTTCTGCTACCCTCTGTCTCCAGAGACACAATTTCTGATTGGCATCTGGCAGGAAAGAGTAGTTGCAGGTACAGGACTAGGAACACCTTTCTGCATGCAGCTCCCTGGAGAGTCTCTTCTGGCCAAGGAAAGCTTTGTTCTAACCATTTCTCCTAGAGCCAGGGCTTCTGGGTGGTCTGGAACAGGAGGGCAGAATGGTGGTGGGGCAGGGGAGGGCAGGGCAGGAAGAAGTATGGGGTAGCAGACTTGGGGGTGAAGGAGGGAGAGGGTGAAATCTGTGTGGGTGGGAGAGGGCTGGTACAGAAGGAGAATTGGGGTCAGCATAGAAAGGTTTGGAGGTACTGGGGGAGTAAGAGGGACCAGCAGATGCCAGAACAGAGGAAAGGATCTAGGGAGTCAGGTGGGGGTCCGAGAGGGTGAGTATAGACTAAGTCACTTCCCCAGACCCTGCCATCCCAGGTGGCTAGTGGGAGGGGTCCATAGCAAGGTGTCTGAGACTCCAGAACATGTGGCAAATCCGCCCCGCCCCTGGCACCCCTGCCAAAGTGCTGCCATTTGGAACGCATTTGCAGACACATGGATTGTTTTAAAGTTAATGCTTTCCAATTCACTCTGTTTCCAGCTTGTCGTTTTTTATTGAAAAGGCAGATGCTGCTGGTGTGTGTTCCTTTACAGGGGTGGCAGGAGTGTTCTCCACGGCAGAGATCCAATGAGAGACAGAGACATAAGACCCAGGCAGACATGGACCCAGGCAGACATGGGGAATGAGTAAACAGGATCAGAGAGCAAGGAACAGGGAGAGTGATGCACTGGGAGAGACAGACACATGACACAAGGTGCGACAGATACAGGACACAGGGTGCTGTGGGCTGGGATAGAGCTTCCCAGCCTGGTAAGAGGGCTCATTCAGTGGAGCAGTGGCTCCCTGGGCAAGTTCACTCCAGACACAGCTCCCAGGCCCATAGTTGGCGAACTGAAAGCCCGGAATAATTAGAGCTAATTACATATGTGCAAATAGCTGCAGTGGAGGCTGAGGGCCGGCCACCCCTCCCCCGACTTGCCCCCTGTGATCCCGCCCCCAGCAAAGGGGCTTTGCTAGCACAGCTGTGCTGAGTGCCTGGGGGAAGGGTGCATAGGCAGTGAGCCCCTTGGGCCCAGGGGTTGGGGTGGGCCCTCTGCCTCCAGAGTGCTCCCCGTGATTACACACCCCAGCACTCCCCAGGATGGCAGGTCTCGAACAGGTTAGGAATTGAACCAGAACTTGGTCTGAGCTCCTATTGGCCTTGTGCTAAGCGGGCCCTGGCGGCACAGGCCCCAGCATTTGGGTCCTTAGGTTTCTATTATCTTGGCCTCCTGAGCATTCCTGTCTTTGTGAAGATTTGAGAAAGTGCTCTCCTTATATCCTGCCACAGGGAGTGCCTGTCTGGAGCTGAGGCCGCAGGATGAGGAAGGGACAGAGTCTGGTGCTTGGCTTTTGGTGATTAGTTTGTCTGCCTGGATGCGCCACGAGACCCCAAAAGGGTGACTTTTCTGAGCTTTCATTTGAGCTCTATACTGTGCATGCCTCCTCTGAGCCTCGGAGTCCAAGGGGAAGGAGAAAGGTGCGAATTCCTCACGTGTGAATGAGGCTTTACAGTTTGAATTGCTAGCCTGAATCAGTGGTCTAATTTTGTGGTTTCAGGAGCCGTTGGTAGGTTGGGTTGGAGTGGTGGCGGGGGTAGGGTTTTATATTTCTACTAGTGGCCTGGAGCACGAAATTCATGCACATTAAAAGGGAATTATTTAGAAGAAATATTTTAATATTGCTATTTGCCCTTTCTCTATAATAGAAGTGTCAGAGATGAAAGAAAATTAGTAAAATGTATATGAAAATCTCCCTCCTGTCAGAGTCTGGTGCGCACTGAGGGACCCAGAGTCAAGTCCCTGCCCACCCATGTGCACCTTGAAATCACGCGAGACCCAGCCCCAGCCGGCTCCACCCTCATCAAGCCCCACAAGGTGGGGGGCACGGCCTCAGGTCCCCTGGCCCTGGCATGAGGGCTTGATGACCATTTGCATATTAGCTCTTTATTATATAGGACAGAGGCCCGGTGCTCAGGTGGGGACCAGCTGGCCTGCCCTGATGAGGGCCCCGATCCGGGTGGGGGTCCCCGCTGGGGGGCGGGGCTGACTAGGGCAAAGGGCCGCAGGTGTTTTGCGTGCTGGTCATGCCCTCCAATAGGGGTGGGGGTCCCCACTGGGAGGCGGGGCCAGCCAGGGCAAAGAAGCACAGGTGGTTTGCAGGCCGGCCATGCCCCCAATCAGGATGGGGAGTCCCTGCTGGGGGGTGGGGCCAGCCTGGGCAAGGGACTGCAGTTGTTCTGGTCTCTGGTCATTCTGCCATTTGGGTTGCTGGGCTTTTATTATATAGGATAGCTGCCTCTGCTAGGCTAAATCTGAGGGACTAACATGAATCTTTTTGCTCCGTAGTGCATTAGACCTTGGTTAATGCAGCAGGGGACATGCCCAACCTGCAGGCTCCATGTTTTGCTACGAGAAGACTTTCCTGGTCACTCCAGCCGGCAGTTGTCTAAGATCTGATACAAGGGACTATGCAAAGGGAGTTTTTAGACTCCACAATTTAGTTTTGCCTTTTGTTTTGAGCTTACAGTGTGAAGCAGTACACTCCTCAGTTTTGTACAAAAGAAGCGAACTAATCTGATCAAAGCTGCAGCCAAAGAGGACAGGACAAATCTTCAGGACTGTGAACTGAATGGAAGGGGTTAAAGACGATGGAATTTTACATTTGATCTTATCTTAGTAGGTATTTTCTTCTACATGAACATGGTTACTTAGCATATATCTCAGGATGTCTTTTCTTGTCATTTTTCTTCCCTTATTCCACTCATACTTTACTTTCCCTCATTATACTTCATTTTAATTTCCTGAAATAAATTTAAGCAAGAGAAAAACTGGAATATTAAAATGAGAAGTAGGAAATTTGCACAGATTTTAGTGTTTTAATTTTTGAAACTGCTTACAAAAATATAATTATTTAAATTTTATCTCTATCTTCCCTATTCTTTTTTATTCTCTAACATATGTACCCATGAAGAAGTTATGAGCTACTTGTGGACCATACAGTGGTGTGTTGGAACTGTCTTACAATGGCTTGTGAGAGATGATTGTTAAAGTTTCAGGAATTTTGTGAGCCAATTGTCAAATTGTTGGTAACTTGAAATTTGTCTGTAGTGGGAGTGTTTACCCCATAGAAATTGGCAAATGCTCTAATCACATGCTTCTCCTCTCAAGAGCTGGTGGTTAAACACAGTACACCATTGGGACCATGTCGGACCCTTCTTTGTGTTCCCAGTGTCTTGCCCAGTAGGTGCAGCATAAATATTCCCTGAATCAGAAATAAGGAAGTAGTAAGAAAAGGAGTTAATGTGTGAATTAACTCACTTGCTCAGTTGAATAATTGAGATCTTATATCCATTTGTTGTAAATATGGTCTTATGCCTTAATCATTTATGCTTTGTAGGAATATTGTTTTTCTGCCTTAAGTATCTAATTTCTCTTTCTGATGCAGGGGGTGTGGGGCACTGTTTGTGTATAGTTGCTTCTTGTGACAAACTTGATACCCACTGGGTTAAGTTGCATATCTAAAGCTTGTCACTGAGAGCTTGTATTCTTAGAATCAAAACCATATTGTGTAAATGCTGTATGTTTACATGTCTCCAGTTACAAAATTAGAATAAATCAGTTACTTTGTAAGACAAATATCACTTGATTCATATTTTTCCATAATTAGTGAAATAGAGACTGTACATGTGTTCCTGACTCAGCAAGTGTTCTTTTGAATATTTCAGTGTAAATGTGTATCTTGAAGTTACTTCAGATCTCTATTTAAACTTCTTTCTGTAATGATATGCTGTTTTCTTCTGTAATGAGAACAGACTGTAAAATGCAAAGGAAAAATCCAAAAATGAAGGCAGTCATCTAGACATGTAAAATGCCAAGAGTGTATCAGAATTGCAAAATTCAGAACTTGTAGAGCCTTTAATAATTTTCTTATCTAAATTTCAAGGTCATGGTAATGTAGCAAATTATCTTGTAAAACAAATGTTTCTTAGTTTATGTTTACAATTGCAATTTCATTTTCACGTGAGAAAGAATAAATATTTCTTAAACACATTTTATTTTTGTGAATCTGTTTAAATGTATACTGAAACTACTTTAAAGCTCTATTTTAAAGTCTATTTCTGTTTAATTGTGCTTAAACTTTTTCTTCTGTTATGAGAAAAGATAGGAAAAGATCTAAGAAGAAGGCAGTTTTAAGTCTTCTAGACTTGTAAAATGACAAGAATGTCTTGGATATTGAATGTTAGAGCTTGTAGGTCCTTAATGGTCCTCTAGTCTATCCTTATTTTCAGGGTTAGTGAGGGACGACCAAACAACCAAACTGCAGGCTGTGTGGGGTGACCAGACTGGCAGGGGTCCCAGATTAGAGAGGGTGCAGTTGGCGGCAACCAGGCCAACAAGGGGGGTGGCGGGGGCAGCAAGGCTGTGAGGGGCGACCAGACCAGCGGGGGGGGGAGGGTATTTGGGAGTGACCAGGCCAGCAGGGGGCCAGTGAAGGGCGACCAGGCTGGTAGAGAGGGGCTGTTGGGGGTGACCAGGTTGGCAGCGGGGGGGCGGTTGGGGGCCATCAGGTCGACAAGCAGAGGCAGTTGGGGGTGATTAGGCTGGCAGCGGGGCCAGTTAGGGGCAATCAGGCAGGCAGGTAGGTGAGCAGTTAGGAGCCAGTGGTCCTGGATTGTCAGAGGGATGTCTGACTGCCAGTTTAGGCACCCGAGACCTGGGCTTCCCTCGCAGCCCTGGCTTCATCCGGAAGGTCATACAGAAGGACATCCAGTCTAATTAGCATATTACACTTTTATTATTATAGATGGTTAATTCAGGAAAGGTAGGCTTATTTTTTATTAGATTCAAATTTAACAAGAATACTCAGCATTTATAAAATGTTCCTGTAATGCCTTATCACATAGCCCTTGGGTAAGAATTCTAGGACTACAGTAACTGAGGAATGTTCTGGTTTATAGCCAGAGCAAACAAATGAGCCCTGGTTGGTGTGGCTCAGTTGTTTGGAGCATCATCCTGGGCACAGAAGGGTCGAGGCTTTGATTCCCAGTCAGGGCACATACACAGTCCCCTGGGAGGCAGCCAATCAATGTTTCCCTCTCACATCTCTCTTTCTCTCTCTCTCTCTCTCTCTCTCTCTCTCTCTCTCTCTCTCTCTCTCTGTCAAATCATTTACAAGTAACAAATGAATACTAATTTGTTTTAATGATTTCTGATTTTTTTGAGTAGGCAGTTTTCAGAGCCAATAGGCTCTTGTCTGTAAATAGGCATCCTGGGCCACATTTACACGGTGTATTTATAAATATGCATGTTCCCAAAGGCTATCTGGGGATCTGCATTTGGAATTAGCACCCTATGTATTCTGAAGTATGCCAAAATTTGAAATCATTGGTACAGTAGAAAGTGGTTTTCTCACGCAAACCTAGGTTTAAATTTTTGAAATCCATCTCTGATATGTGGTGTGTTGTAAACAAATTGCTTAACTTTTCTCAACCAAATCCTTTTCTGTAAAATGAGAGAAGCTACTTGCCTCACAATTATTATTGTTAAACAAATATATTATTCTTTGTTTCCAAAATAGCAAGCCTTCCATTAATCATCTGACCTGTTTGAGTTTACTCTGATAAAATTCTTAAAAGTTTTTTTCTTTAACTGCTGTAGTAGGATGAAGGGAGAGATCATAACCATCCGTCCTACTTCCAGTTTCACATGGTCCCAGAATCTTGAGTAGTAAATTTATTGCATAAAATGTCACACTCTTAAAACATTTGATTGAACTATTTGAACTACATGAACTTTAATAATCCTTAATACTACCAAGCAAAGTTGAATAACTGGCAATAATCCAGGAGACTGAAAATTTTGAAGGTGTATAGGAATGATATCATCTCCATTTGAGAGACAAGAATACTGAGGAAGTAATTTGTCCAAGGTCACCCAACTATTGAGTAGTAGGGCGATGATTCTGAGATTCCCAACATCAAAATTAGTGTTTTCTCTCCATAGCACCATATTGCTTAAAAAAAGAAAAAACTGACTACTTTTAAATCACCATGTTGTTTCTTTGGATAAATGTGGAAGTAAAAGAAGTTTAGAGTAATCTAATTACAGGAAGAGATTATTCAATTCAAAGCCAAAATTACAGTATTCTTATTCTAAGGTTGATGGTTATTTGATCAATATTTTTAAAAGGAGAAGTGTAGGTGTTTCACCTTTTTAATTACTAACATCATATTGGTGTTCATTTAGAACATGTCTTCAGGTTTACATCATTTTCTTAAACTATGAAATTTTACAACCACTATTAGTATCATGTAACACACTTCCACAGTTTAAAACCTCTCTCAGTGTGCTATCTCAGCTCTGGGAAAATAGCAGCAGTGTAGTAAACTGGTATCAAGGCCCTTTGGCTTCTCTCTTGAAATACTATTATACGACAAAAGGAAAGACTGATTACGAACAGCAGCTATGAAGTTTGCATTCTTTTAGTGTAAGACTTAATTCTAAAGGCCTGAGGCAAAAGTCATTCCTCAAGAATTAAAGGTGAAGTATTTTATTTGTAATTTCAATTAAGAAGAGTGAATTATTTTAATAAATTTTGAACATATTTACAACATTTTCAGTGTTAGGTCTGATCCAATAATCAGCTGGGAAACTGACTTTTAGATCATTTCCTAATCAACATTCCCTTTTGCTTAGACCACATTTCATTTGCTCTGACCAGTAACTTTCCCCTCTGGACTTGCCCAGAATCTGGACCAGCTCAGAGAATTCCCTGCTGAAAAAGCCTTCCTAGAGTCCTTTAAAATCTCTGACTCCCTATCTCTGGGTGCTGGTGCTACTTGTGGGCTCAGCCCATCTGGTTTCCAGATTATCTATTACATATGTAATTCTTTACTACTTTTGGCCTCATGCATACCTTCTTTGGTGACTCTAACAATCAGTTCATGACAAAATAAATCTAATAAGTTCCAAATCCACATACATACAGTTATTGGATCTATTTTTTAAAATAGCCAGAACCTCTCACACTCCTCTGCCCATCTTTACCCTTTGCGAGAGCATGGATGGACCTGGAGAGCATTACAGTAAGTGAAAGAAGCCAGTTAGAGAAAGACAAGTACATGTCGTTTCACTCATTTGTGGAATTTAATGAATAAACAACTACCAAGCAAAATAGAAATAGACTCAGAGAGAACAGGCAGACAGCTCTAGAGGTGTTGGAGCAGGTGGAGAGATTGAGCAAAAAAAAAAAAAAAAACTCATGGAGATGGACAACAGTCTGGTGGGGAAGGTGGAAGAGGGTATACAGGGGATAAATGGTGATAGAAAAAATAAAGTTGATATGATCCTTGCAGGCATGACAATAACACAAATCATTATACCATAATGATCATTGTGTTTACTGAATGCTTGTTACAGGAGAGTACTACGTGGGGCTTTGGGTATATCAAGTAGCATAGACAAAGGTCCCTAGCCTGAAGGAGCTCAGTCTTAAGTGGACAGCTAACATTATAATGCAACATACATTCAGGGCCAAATTAATTACACAGGCAAGTGCTGTTAAAAGAATTTGGTCATTGCAAGCTTAAGGAATCAGAGCTCTGCCTGAAACTGGAGGAATGGAACTGGATCTTGCTGACAATCAAGATCCTACCTTAGGTACTCTTTCCTTGGAACATTCTTTTAGACCACATGCTTCATTCTCTTTTTTCAGTCCTCTGCTCAAATGTGACCTCGGGGTAGCTCTTCCTGACTATGATGTAATAGACCTCTTCCCCACCACATATACCATTTGCTATCAGAAAATCAGTTGTTTACTCATTTATTATCTTTTTTACAATTCACCTTGTATATCTGTTTACCATTGTCTACCCATTGCCTAAAACATTATCTGGCACAAAGTAGATATTCAATAAATATAGGCAAAACTAGGTTTACAGTTGTGAGTACATGAAACAGAGTTTATTCTTGTATTATTATTTATTAATTGTATTATGCATTTGTATTGTTTATCTTTTATTATTACTAGAGGCCCAGTGCATGAAATCCATGCATGAGGGTGGGGGTGGGGGAAGGGGTCTCTCAGCCCGGCCTGCATCCTCTCCAATCTGGGATCTCTCTCACAATCTGGGACCACTGGCTCCTAACCACTCACCTGCCTGCCTGCCTGATTGCCCCTAACCACTCTGGCTGCCTGGCTGATCACCCCTAACCCCTCTGCCTGCCTGCCTGATTTCCCCTAATTGCCCTCCCCTGCCAGACTGATTGCCCCTAACCACCTCTGCCTCAGCCCCCACCACCATGGCTTTGTTTGTAAGGAAGACCGGACGACTGGAAGATGTCCAGCTGACCCAGTCTGATTAGCATATTACCCTTTTATTAGTATAGATTTTGTATCCTTACTTACATTTATCTTTTACATAATGACAGTAGGTGGGTGCCTACTGTTGCCCACCCCTGTATTTGTTGAGTAAATGGGCCTTGTGAACCAAATGGAATTTACTTAAGAGGACAGAGTAGCCATTCTCAGCAAGTACAATGGCTTGAAAAACATGTGCTCTGTAGAGCAGGGGTCCTCAAACTACAGCCCGCGGGCCACATGCAAATATTGTATTTGTTCCCGTTTTGTTTTTAATTCAAAATAAGATGTGTGCAGTGTGCATAGGAATTTATTCATAGTTTGTTTTTTTTTTAAACTATAGTCTGACCCTCCAACGGTCTGAGGGACAGTGAACTGGCCCCCTGTTTAAAAAGTTTGAGGACCCCTGCCTTAGAGAGTTGTTTTTCTATTCATAATCTGTACATGACTTTCTATTCTCTATGTGGAAATTTCAGTAATACCTGGATAATGATCTCATTGATAGTGCAAATGGTTGGGCTTGCCACTATTATAATAATTCCCAGTCAGTTAGCCTTTTTCTGGGTCTGCTAATTTTTCCTGAGCACATAATAAAATTGGTCTAAAACAGTGGTTCTCAACCTTCTGGTCCTTTAAATACAGTTCCTCATGTTGTGACCCAACCATAAAATTATTTTCGGTGCTACTTCATAACTGTAATGCTGCTGTTATGAATCATAATGTAAATATCTGATATGCACGATGGTCTTAGGCGACCCCTGATAAAGGGTCATTCGACCACCAAAGAGATCACGACCCACAGGTTGAGAACTGCTGGTCTAAAAGGACTTGGTTGGATCCCTAGAAATAAAGTTTTAGAGTCCATATGATAAAACTTGATAAGACTTTCAAAACAAATTAGCTTAATTTTTCCGGGTTTCCATGAACCAAAATAGAAATACTAAAAATTGTGATGAAGAATGAAAATGAAACCAAGGTATAATTTATTAAGGTTTATGAACACTTCTTTCTTTAAAAACTGTTTTGACAGTTTACTCAGATTTCTCATCAACTGCTTGACAAGCAGGTGTCTGCCAAGGCCTGAGTAGACAAGATCTTACAAAACCACCAAATTGAGTTTGCTTGTAAGAATGTAAATTGACCTAATCACTGGAAAACTGATTTGTAAGGCTTACAAAGCTAAGAATAGGCTGACTTTACAATCCAGCGTTATTCTAGTAATAGACACAATATGTTGTGTACACATGTATACCAAAGACATGTACAGGAGTGTTCATAACAATATTCATAACTCTGAACTGGAAATAACCTTATCAACAAGAGAATGGGTAAATAGTTGTAGATTCTTACAATGGAGTACTACAAAGTAATGAAAAAGAAAGGACTACTTCTCCCCACAACAATATGGATAAATCATGTAATTTTGAAGGAATACATACAAAAAATGAGTACATACTATATTATTCCCTTTAAATAAAGTTCAAAAAAGGTAAACTAATGTCTGATGGAAAGGACATGTTTGAGGATGTGCTTGAGACGTCAGGAATTTATATAATATTATATGTATCTTGAACTGTATACATAAGGTGTATGTATTTTACAGTGATTATGTCATCTAATCTAATAAAAGAGAAACATAGTAATTGGCGTACGACCACTACCCTTCCCATTGGCTAATCAGGGAGATATGCAAATTAACTGTCAGCCAAGATGGTGGCCGGCAACCAGGCAGCTTGAAACTAACATGAGGCTTGCTTGCTTCAGTGACGGAGGAAACCAACGTTCCCCGCCTGCCGCTGCAGGCCTCTGAGCCTGCAGTTTAAAAAACATTGTAACAAATATAGAAGGTAAACAAAACCCCAGAAACCAGCTTTCAGCGAGCTGGGATCTCAGAGCTGGAGTTATACATTGTTTTGATTACCTACTTTCAGCAGCGGAGGCCTAAGAGCTGGAGCCTCAGAGCTAAAGCTGGCCCAGAATTAAAAAAGAAAAAAGAAAAAAAGGAGCGGTTGGGAGCTTCCGTCACCTGACAGCCTGAAAACAGCCTTCAGCCCCTCACCCAGACTGGCCAGGCACCCCAGTGGGGACCCCCACCCTGAAGGGTGTGTGACCAGCTGCAAACAGCCCTCAGCCCCTCACCCAGGCTGGCCAGGCACCCCAGTGGGGATACCCACCCTGAAGGGTGTGTGACCAGCTGCAAACAGCCATCATCCCCTCACCCAGGCTGGCCAGGCACCCCAGTGGGGACCCACACCCTGATCCAGGACACCCTTCAGGACAAACCAGCCAGCCCCACCCATGCACCAGGCCTCTATCCTATATAGTAAAAGGGTAATATGCCTCCCAGCACCGGGATCAACGTGACAGGGGGCAGCGCCCAAACCCCCTGATCACCCTGTGGCTCTGTGTGTGACAGGGGGCGGGGCCACAACCTCCCTATCCGCCCTGCTCTGTTCGTGACAGGGGAAGGTGCCCCAACCCCCTGATCAGCCCTGCTCTGTGCCTGATACAGGGGAGCTCCCCAACCTCTGATCACCCTGCGGCTCTGTGTGTGACAGGGTGTGGCGCCCCAACCCCCCCCCCCCAGGGGCCCTGCTCTGGTGTGATAGGGTAGAGCCATAATCTCCCCATCGTCCCTGCCCTGAGTGTGAGAGTGGCGGCACCCCAACCCCCTGATCAGCCCTGCTCTGTGGGTGACAGGGGGCGGTGCCCCAACTCCCCTATCGCCCTACTCTCTGAGTGACAGGGGGGAGCTCCTCAACCCCCTGATGGGCCCTGCTCTGTGCGTGACAGGGGGCAGCGCCCCAACCCCCGGATTGGCCCTGCTCTGTGCGTGACAGGGGGTGGCACCACAACCTCCCCATCGACCCTGCCTTGAGTGTGACAGGGGGCGGTGCCCCAACCCCCCAATCGGCCCTACCCTGAGCGTGACTGGGGGTGGCATCGCAACCTCCCAATCCGCCCTGCTCTGTGCATGACAGGGGAAGGCGCCCCAATTCCCCAATCGGCTCTGCTCTGAGCCCGACCAGGGGCTGCACCTAGGGATTGGGCCTGCCCTCTGCCACCTGGGAGCAGGCCTAAGCCAGCAGGTCGTTATCTCCCGAGGGGTCCCAGACTGCGAGAGGGCACAGGCCAGGCTGAGGGACCCCCCCCTTCCCCCCGAGTGCACAAATTTTTGTGCACCGGGCCTGTAGTTTTATATAATAAAAGCCTAGTATGCTAAGTGTCCAGTCGTTCAGTCGGCCGTTCCACCAATCAAAGCATAATTTGCTAATGATATGCTAAGGCCACCCAACTGCTCGCTATGACGTGTACTGATCACCAGAAGGCAGACAGTCGACCAGCCAACCTGTTGCTATGATGTGCAGTGACCACCAGGGGGAAGATTCTCCAACTGTAAGTTAGCTTGCTGCTGGGGTCTGGCCAATCGGTACTGAGCAAAACAGGCCAGACACGCCCTGGAGCCCTCCTATGGTCCCTCCTGGCTAGCCAACCTCCTGTGTCCCTCCCTGGCCCTGACTGTACACCGGTTGGTTCCCTCAGCCTGGCCTGCACCCTTTTGCAATCTGAGACCCCTTGGAGGATGTCAGAGAGCCGGTTTCGGCCTGATCCTGCAGGCCAGTCTGAGAAACCCCACTGTTGCATGAATTCGTGCACCGGGCCTTTAGACTATAATAAAACAAGCATAATATGCTAATTAGACCGGACAGCCAAATTTCCTTCCAGATGTCATTCTGGACATCCTTCTGGATGACCTTCTGGATGAAGCCACAGCAGTGGGGGCCGAAGCAGAGCTGGCCACCATGGTGGGCGAAGGCCGAGGCAGAGGCAATTAGGGGCGATCAGGCAAGCAGGCGAGCAGTTAGGGGTGATCAGGCAGGCAGGTGAGTGGTTATGGGTGATCAGGAAGGCAAGCAGAGGGCTTAGGGGAGATCAGACAGGCAGGCAGAGTGGTTTGGAGTGATTAGGCAGGTAGGCGAGTGGTTAGGACAGGGGTGGGCAAACTTTTTGACTCAAGGGCCACAGTGGGTTCTTAAACTGGACCGGAGGGCCGGAACGAAAGCATGGATGGTGTGTTTGTGTGAACTAATATAAATTCAAAGTAAACATCATTACATAAAAGGGTATGGTCTTTTTTTTTTTTTTTAGTTTTATTCATTTCAAATGGGCCGGATCCGGCCCGCGGGCCATAGTTTGCCCATGGCTGGGTTAGGGGCAATCAGGCAGGCAGGCAGAGTGGTTAGGGGTGATCAAAAAGGCAGGCGAGCAGTTAGGAGCCAGCAGTCCCGGATTGCAAGAGGGATGTCCAACTGCCAGTTTAGGACTGATCAGGTCTAAATTGGCAGTCGAACATCCCCCAAGGAGTCCCAAATTGCAAGAGGGTGCAGGCTGGGATGAGGGACACCCCCCCCCCATCCACCCACGCACAAATTTTGTGCACCAGGCCTCTAGTATTTTAATAAAAATTAAGGCAAAAACTACATAATGAGAATGGCACAAAGAAGAAAATAAATCACCCAGAGTCCATCCAACAATCACTGCAATATTTTTATTTGTAGTTGTTCATGCTTAAAATTTCTTTTAAACTGAGGAATATGATCTACCTGATATAGTCTTTGAATGATATCTGCCACTTCCAAGGTGTTATCTAGTCTGTCTTAAGCATCTACTGCTAACAAGCCCTCCCAATTTCCAGATTCTCAATATATAATAGAATTCTTGCAGTAAAGAATCTGATAAGCTGACACAGGTTATCTGTCCTCTACTCAAGCACTTCCACTAATAGAGGACTTCTACCTCATAGGACTACACCAGTGATGGCGAACCTATGACAAGCGTGTCAGAGGTTACACACGAACTCATTGTTTTGGTTGACTTTTCTTTGTTAAATAGCATTTAAATATATAAAATAAATATCAAAAATATAAATCTTTTTTTTACTATGGTTGCAAATATCAAAAAATTTCTATATGTGACACGGCACCAGAGTTAAGTTAGGGTTTTCCAAATGCTGACATGCCAAGCTCAAAAGGTTCGCCATCACTGACCTAGAGGGTATTATGCTAAGTGAAATAAGTCAGATGAAGACAAATACCATATGATTTCACTTGTACATGGAATATAAAGAACAAAATGAATAAACAATCAAAACAGTTTGATTGTTGGCTGCCAGAAGGGAGACTGCCAGAAGGGAGGGAATTTCAGGGACAGGTGGGAAAAGCTGAAGGTAGTAAGAAGCACACATTGCCAATTATAAAAACAGTCATGGGGATGTAAAGTACAGCACAGAGAATATTGTCAATAATACCGTACTCCGAGAGGTTTTGATTTGAGTCTGTGGCACACTGCTCAGTGGGATATTTAAAAGCTTCCCAAGAGATGTTAATATGGGTTCAAGGCTACGAAACACTGTTCTAATGCTGCTCAAATCTTAATGTGCATTGAATCACCTGGGATCTTGTTAAAATTCAGATCCTGATTCTGCATTTCTAATAAGCTCCTAGCAGATGCTGGTGCTGTTAGTCCTGGGATGACACTTTGAGTAAAAAGGCTCAAACCAGGTGAGCATCCGAATCACCCAGGGATCTTCTAAAGCTGAGGGTTCCCAGGTCCTGCTCTGGGATGTGGGCCCAACCCCGTGCTTTTTATATATTGATCAAATAAGTCGGGTGCACTTTTCTTATTGAGAACCATGGATTTAGTCTGACCTTTTTTTACAAGTGAGGACACTGTATCCTCAAGAAGCTGTGTGATCTTTGTCCTGATGGAACCTTCTCCCAGGAAAGTTCATTAGTGAGCAAAACATATGTTCAACTGGAACATTTTCTGCTGTGTAAGTCCCCAAGTGCTGATTGGAGACTGCAATCTGCATCGTGAGTGGAGCATGAAGGTTTCATTAACATACAGCTCAGAATCTAGCAGAGGAGCAGCCTATGTGATGAATGGGATCCTGGGTTCTACTTGAAGCATTATCACATAATATATCAGTTTTATGTGACATGAACTGATGGTTTTATGGCCTTTCTATTCAATTTGATAAGCCCCTTGCCATGGGCTCTTTTTAATATGGCTAGAGGGCATTTTTTTGGTGGTGATGTCATAATGATTTATTTATAAAACCCACTACATGCATCAGCCACATATATGTAAATGAGAAACATTTCTTTCGGGAAAAATTGCCATTGCCATTGTGTGATAAATAGGTGTATATTCAATGAGCAGGCATTCATCCAGACACTGATTTGTATTCACTTCTCTGCATAGCATACAGCCAAGCAATTAGCACCATGTCTAGAAAATTGTCTTGTGCAGCAGGATCCTTCTAAATGGGGGGCATGCAGCAATTGAGCTTGGTGCCAGCTTGGGTTTGAGGTGACTGGGGACTCACCTGGAGACACCTGAGCATCAACCTAAAGGTGGAGGAGGAAGACAGGCAGCTTTAAAAAAATCTCTAAGTTTCAATATTGTGACCTAACATTCTTCACATTACTTAGTCCTCAAATATGCTGGAGGAATGATTATCTCCATCTTAAAGATAAGAGAGCTAAAGAGAAAAGACTCATCTAAAACTTGAAGCCAGGTAATGTGACTGGAAGGCCACGTTCCTTCTGCTATGCTACAGTGTTGTCACAGAGGAGCAGCGCCTGCAGGTCAGCGAAGTGAACAATGTCACCGTGATGCCAGCTTTGCTGAGACCAGACTGCTACTCTCAGCAGCTGTACCCGCCGCTTGCTTTCTGTGTCCGGCCTTGAACCTGTAGAGTGCTACATCAGCAGTGCTAACGCTAGAGCCCAAAGGGTTAAACAAAATGAAGCTCACAAAAACTCTCTCATTGATGGATGAAATCAAATCTGTTAAATATTCTTAGCTGCTCATGTGAAGTAAAATTGTAATTAAATTTAGAACATCCTAGAAATAATTGGTTATGTAAATACAAATAAAGTAAAATTGAAAGCAATATATCTTCTAAATATTTGTGAAATTTGTGGGAGACTTATAACATTTCTCCATGAACTTCTTAAGATGTTATACCTAACAAAGACCCACCTTATTTAAAAAGATAACTTTTATAAAACTTTCAACGTTTGTAAGTCACTTTCACAAATATGTGAGCCTCCTGACATTTCTGTGATGATGGCAGGTTATTATTTGATCCATTTTTAGATGAGGACATCAAGGTTCTGAGACCCACAAACTGGGATCCCACCCTCAGAAATGATCACAGTGCCAGTAACCTGGGGACAGATTTGCACACTCTATAACTCATAGGCTTCCCACTGCTCAAGAAAATACCTTCTTATTTTATTTTTTAATTTTTCAATTATAGTTGGCATGTGATATTATATTAGTTTCAGGTATACAACATAGTGTTTAGAGGTCCATATAACTTACCAAGTGATCACCCTCATACGTCTAGTACCCATCTGATACCATACATAGTTATTACAATACTAGTGGCCCAGTGCACGAATTCATGCACATTAAAAGAAAATTAATTAGAAAAAATGTTTTAATATTGCTATTCTCCCTTTCTCTATAATAGAAGTGTCAACCAAATTCACCATCGACAATGACAGATCAAAACACATGTGTGCGATTGGCACCAGTAAGATCTTTATATGTAGCACGTATGTGCAAGTTAACTTAGCCTTTTATAGATATAGAATAAACTTGCTTAATTAGACCTGCTTTCTGATGTAGCTAAACTTTTACCAGCCCAGTGAAGCACCCCAACTTCTCTTTCAGGTATCTGTCAGCAACACAGCAGTAAATATCAACATGAAGCAGATTATTATTTTAGATCACACGGGGAAAACAAACGGTAAAATATTCACCAGTAACTGCAGAAGTGTTTGATTATATTCTGCGCAGTGAGAAAACCTGAAGTCATTTTCAAGGTCCACCATTTCTTACTTTTTTTCAGTTGGGTCAAGTTTCTAACCTCTCTAAATCTCTGTTTTCCTGCTAATGAAAAGAAAATAGGATTCCATCGAGTCTCCTATTTACCTAATCCAGGACTCCTGTGAGGATCAAATGAGATGAGGCATGGGAAAACACTTCACAGACATTTGGTTAAAGTATGAAATGTTTGCACCTGGCTATAAAGTAAGTCGTGTTCCTGGGCTGAAGAAACTCCAAGGAGGCTAGTCGCTAGGGAGAGGAAGCCAGATGTTGCTATGTGATGTTATTACTGGACAGTCAGACACTTAGCATATGAGCCTTTTATATAGAGAGAGATAATTGACTATATTCCCTATGCTGTACTCATGATCACAGACAATAGGGTGGTGAAGGCAAGGGATGGGGGTGCGCGAGGGGGTGTCAATGGGGGAAGAAAGGGAACATATGTAATACTTCCAACAATAAAGAATTATTTTTAAAAAATGATAGTTCCTACCCCTTGGGTTGTGGGTAAATCAGTGAAAGCCTGGCCAGAGGTTAGAACAGTGCCCGCAAATAGTGGGGTTTTTTAAAAAGGCAACTGGTGGATTCAGACCTCTGTGTGGAAGGGCCCAGGGGAGATGTATAATTTAGCTCCTGGCATTTTGGAGCACAATTTAGCTCTTTTGTTGACAAATAAAAATTAACTTTCCCCAGAAAAATAATAATAGTAATAAACTATTTTTAGACTCTACAGAGTAGGACTGAGTCTGCTCCAAATGTGAAGAATGATGAATGAGTAACCCATATAGCAGTGCTCATCTGACCCTTGCTCATGTGGATCTCAGAGATAGAAGCAAGCTCAAGTGTAGGGCAGGTTAGGAGAAGAGAGAAAGGAGCTAGGAGAAAGAAAGGGAGGTATAGAATGAATTGAGGGAAAGAGCATCAGTGAGGTAGGGAATAATCCAATTATTTGAAAGCTTAAATAATCAAGGGACAGAGTCAAGCCTTCTTAATAATTCTTAATGAATACAGCGATGATTTTTTAAATTAAATCTTTATTGTTCATATTATTACAGTTGTTCCTCTTTTTTCCCCCCATAGCTCCCCTCCACCTGGTTACCACCCTACCTTCTGCCCTTACCCGCCCCCCTCACTGTCCTCATACATAGGTGTACAACTTTTGTCCAGTCTCTTCCTGCGCCCCCCCACACCCCTTTTCCCAGAGAATTGTCAGTCCACTCACTTTCTATGCCCCTGATTCTATTACATTCACCAGTTTATTCTGTTCATCAGATTATTTATTCACTTGATTTTTAGATTTACTTGTTGATAGATGTGTATTTGTTGTTCATAATTTTTATCTTTACCTTTTTCTTCTTCTTCCTCTTCTTAAAGGATATCTTTCAGCATTTCATATAATACTGGTTTGGTGGTGATGAACTCCTTTAGCATTTTCTTATCTGTGAAGCCCTTTATCTGACCTTCAATTCTGAATGATAGCTTTGCTGGGTAAAGTAATCTTGGTTGTAGGTTTTTGCTATTCATCACTTTGGATATTTCTTGCCCTCTCTTGCTCTCTCTCTTCTTCTGGCACCCCCATAATTCGGATGTTGGTACACTTGAAGTTGTCCCAGAGGCTTCTTACACTATCTTTATATTTTTGGATTCTTTTTTCTTTTCAGGTTGGGTGTTTTTTGCTTCTTCGTATTTCAAATCTTTGACTTGATTCTTGCGATTCTCTAGTCTGCTGTTGGATCTCTGTATATTATTCTTTATTTCAGTCAGTGTATGCTTAATTTCTAGTTGGTCCTTTCTCATATCCTTGAGGGTCTCACTAGATTTATCGAGGGTCTCACTAAATTTATTGGCATTTTCTAGAAAGTTCTTGAAAAACCTTATAAACATGGTTTTGAACTCTATACCCTGTAGTTTGCTTTCCTCCATTTCTGTCATTTGTGACATGTTTCTTTGTCTCCGCATTTTGGCTGCTTCCCTGTGTTGATAGAGTGGCTTTCTGTGCTAGGTGTCCTATAGGGCCCAGTGGCTCAGCCTCCCTAATTACCTGAGGTGGACACTCTTGGTACACCCCTTTGTGGGCTTTGTGCACAGTCTTGTAGTTAAGCCTTGATTGTTGTAGGTATCACTGGGAGGAATTGACCTCCAGGCCAATTGTCTGTGAGTATTAGCTGTGTCAACAGTGGAAGAACTTCTGTGCTGGAGACACCCTTATGGGGTAAGACTTGCTTCAGTTGGGCTTTGGTGCTCACTGAGTCTCTGTCCCTTATGGTTCTGATGAGTTATAATCTGGATGGTCCCACTCTGACCACTGGGTACACTGGCTCTTGAATCTCTAAGGAGGTGCTAATTTAACCTCTGCCTGAGGCTACCCAGCAAGAGCTACGGAGAGATCTGCAGACTCCTCTTTTTTGTTTGGGGTTTGGAGGTGTCCAGATGAGGCCCAGCTGTGAAGCAATGCAAGCTGCTTTGGGGCCCTGGGCCTTCTTTTGGATGTTCTCGGCCTCTCTGACCCAGCTACAGTTTGTAGGTAATTTTAGATTGCAAGGGGTCAGGCCATTCATATGCAAAGCCTCTGCACACAGCTTGGGTGGGGCGGGGTCTCAGGGAATCAACAGGGTGGAGCAAAAAGCTATGGCAGATCCTCAGCCCTGCCCTAAGAGGCCCGTCAGTGTCCCAGGGTAATCACTGCAAACACCTCTGAGAGAAAGCTGCCCTTTCCACCCGATGCCAGACAGTCCAGTTTCTCCCCGTATGAGTCTGGGTTCCCAGAGACTCGCCCAGAACTGGAGTTCAGAGCAGTCGGGAGCTTGTGTCTCCCTCTGCATTGAAAAATACAATCATGTCCTCAGTTGCCAGCCCTTTCCACGCGCCTCCGTACCTCTGCACTTAATTTCCGCACCTCCTCTGTGTCTCAGTGTGCTTTTCTCTTTCCTTCTAGTTGTAGAATTTCCACTCAGCCAGCCTTCCTGTGGTTCTGGATGATGTCTGTTTTGTCTTTTAGTTGTAGTTTTGAATTGGTTGTGTGAGGCAGCAATTTCAGGTGTTTACCTATGCTGCCATCTTGTGATGATTTTTTAATTTATCTTTAGATCATTAAATAAGTTCAGCTCAAGGCAAAGGGGTGGTGACCTATGACTTACTGGCTTTGTTAAATATCACTAGCGTCAACTTTTTATTCTATTATGTGGTTCACACATCACATAGAAACATGTGGTTTCTTAGCTTTCTTGATTAAAATTCTAAGATTAACTAGGGAAAATAACTTTCAAATTTCACACTTTTTCCTAACACTTAGGGGTTTGCTGTTTAATTGGCTATAGAGAAGTATTTGATAGTGATTCTGAGCAAAGAAACATGAAGAAAAAAAACACAGAGAAGAAAAGAGTTATTTCTAGGTCACTAAGGCAAATGATATTTCATCTCATTTGTTTGCCTATAACCCCACAGTAAAAGAAAAAAAAAAGTCAGAAAGACACAAAGCTCTGATTTCTGATTTCCTTTGAGAGTCACAGGGACCATTTATCTTTTCATCAATAATTGGTAAATCTTTTACAAATACTTTGAAAACTGTTTTAAAAGAGAAATCAAGGTACTGAAAGTAGAAGGATAAACCCCATCTTTAATCATCACATGAGTCCTGGGCACCTGGGCCCATAAGTTTACCCAGTTGATGAGACAATAATAAGAGCTCCTGTTAATTGGGAACCTGCTATGGGAGAGACTTCATATCAATCACCTTATGTAAACTATTTCTCATAAACACAACCACTCTTTCATGTGGTAAAGTCAATGATTGATCACAGTTGATCACTGTAGAAAATTTCAAAAACAGACAAAGAAAAATATCTATAGTCACTCAAAATTATTCTTCTCCATAAGACAGGAAACTCTTAGACAGGAACAGATTTACTTTGTTCTTTGACTCAGAAAGTCCATTTTCCTTTGGGATTCTAAGACAGACAGAGCCACCCATGGATCTCTTGCTGTATATCTGAAAAGAAGCCGAGTCACCTGACAGCTGGCAGGACAACTACATTTGCTTTCCTAAGGCGTGCTCATGTTTTATCTCCACATTTTATGCCTCTACTACGGGGACCAGAAGCCCCGGGAGTTCAAGTAACTTCTTCAAAGGTGAAAACGAATTAGAGTCAAGATCAGAACTCAGGTATTTTGCCCTCTTGTGAATCTATCATTATCTCCTGTAATCTATGTCGCCTCAGATCTGAACCCAAATGATGGCTTTTATTTGCTATTTGCTCTTTATTCTCCACTTTAATTACTGTGCTTGGGTTGGTGGTAGCTCTGCAGGCAGAAGTTTAGCACTTCCAGGAAGGAATCACGCCATACTCTGTTGGTTCTTCACTCCGTGGTGCCTAACGTGGTATTGCCAGGCCAGCGACCTTCAGGAAGTACTTGCTTGGAGGAGGGCGTGTCCATGCTGACTGCTCTGCCACAGTTCTTACCCTTTCCAGCTTGAAACCCCCCCACACATCTCCTAGAAAGTTGTTTTTTAAAATATCAAAAATCAGTCACATTTCCAGTTATCGAATTTCAGAATTTTTATGCGTTCGTTTTAATCAGAACATTAGGAAGTTGTTTTGTGCCATTAGTTTAGCTTGAATTTTAAGGGAAATGGGCTTTCTTCCCAAATGCTGAGGCATTTCTTTAACAGCCACTGGTGATGTAGAGTGTGCTCAACTTGGTCTGAGCTTCATTTGGTGATTTAAAAAATTCAACATTAAAATCTATAGATTTCTGCCCTAACCTGTTTGGCTCAGTGGATAGAGTGTCGGCCTGTGAACTCAAGGGTCCCAGGTTCGATTCTGATCAAGGGCATGCACCTTGGCTGCAGGCACATCCCCAGTGGGGGGCGTGCAGGAGGCAGCTGATCGATGTTTCTCGCTCATCGATGTTTCTAACTCTCTATCCCTCTCTCTTCCTCTCTGTAGAAAATCAATAAAATATATTTTTAAAAAAATCTATAGATTTCTCCTTGGAGGGCAATTGATCTTTTAAAATCCCCTGTCCCTTTTTAGTCACTAACAAGACAGCTTGATCTAAAGGAAAATAACATTTTTTTCTACTGTAACCAACACTATAAAGCAAATCCAATTTTCTTCTAACACTGTAGACCTACATTTAAACCTCCAAAGGATGTTACATTCCCTAAGAAGGAGGAAAGAGAAAACTAAAACCACCAATAAGGTGTTAAAAACAACCCTGCTAATCACAATTGCTTTTCCTGTGGGGAAAAAAATACCACCCCTGAAAACTACCCAAAGCAAACATAATAAACTATGACCAGAGAATTTCCTGTGGGTAGCACTCTAATTTCCTATCTGAATCACACCACTGAGATTGTCGCCAGATAAAATACCTGGGACTGTGTGAGAGTGGCCGGTGCTTCTTCAGCAGTGTGGATGATCAGTGTTAATTCTGGGCTCTCAAGTCAGATAATAACAAGTGTTGGAGAGGTTGTGGGGAAAAGGGAACACTCATTCACTGCTGGTGAGACTGTAGACTGGTACAACCACTATGGAAAGCAGTCTGGCGATTCCTCAAAAAATTAAGCATAGAGCTACCATATGACCCAACAACCCCACTCCTAGGTATATACTCGAAAAACTCGAAGTCATTTATACACAAAGATATATGCCCCCTATGTTCATTGCAGCATTATTCATGGTGGCCAAGACATGGAAACAGCCAAAGTGCCCTGCAATAGAGGACTGCATAAAGGAGATGTGGTACATATATACACAATGGAATACAACTCAGCCATACAAAAAGATGGAATAGTGACCCTTCAGTCCACAGGCCAATGCTCTTATCTACTAAGTTAAAGCAGACTGCTGTCTCATCACACGGTCATCTTCAAATTGTACCCTCCAAATATAAATGATCTCAAATATCTACCCTACCAAATAACCAGCCCTCTTTGAGTCCAGGGTTCAAGAGGCACCTCAAAGTGCCCATGCAGTTAAGAGCAAGATTCTTTCAAAAAGATCCCATCTCACCTTCGGAGGATTCTAATGTCCTTGGTGTTTTGGCCAGACTTTCATGCCCCTCATATTACCTACATCATAGGTGAAAAATTGTGCTATTCTATAGCTGGATCCCATGATTTCCCTGTTAAGTACTTCATCTTTTATTTATATTTTTAAAAATATATTTTATTAATTTTTTACAGAGATGAAGGGAGAGATAGAGAGTTAGAAACATCAATGAGAGAGAAATATTGATCAGCTGCCTCCTGCACAACTACTGGGGATGTGCCCGCAACCAAGGTACATGCCCTTAACCGGAATCGACCTGGGACCCTTTAGTCTGCAGGCCGATGCTCTATCTACTGAGTCAAACCGGTTAGGGCAAGTACTTCATATTTTAAAGGGCAGTTTATTTCTTCCTCCATCCTGGGGGTTTTTGTGACTAAGTGTTTTGTACAACCAGTCAGACTCAAAGAGGCCAGTTTTGAAACTCAAAGCTGAGAGATGATCACTTGGCTCTAAGGCTATATTGTCACTACACCTGCACTGGGAGTTTATCAGGCATAAATGTTGTTTGGATGATTAGTTAAGTAATATATTGACTACCGCAGTGTTGAATTTTCTCACACCTTCCAGTTTGTATCGCTTTAAACCTTGGTCAGTAGATGTCTACTTGAGGTGAGCATAGACTAAGCTTCCATCAGTCTCTCTCCTCACTGTGAATGCCACTTCTCGCCTGTCCAAATGCTACTTACGGACTTCACAGACTTCTTTGATCACTTTCTTTTCTTCATATATCCTCATGTGAGCCTCACTCATCAGAGCATTGCCCACAGATAATTTCCTTCCGCTTGTATATTGAGGAAACCCACTCTTTTCATCTAAGGTACTTTCATTATGCACATCCAGTCTCAAACAGATCTCACAGCACTAACTGTACCTTGACTAACCCAGTCCTTTTCTCCCAAACACATCCTTTCTGTCTCATATTTTTCATTGTCTACTCCTTGGAGTACCTTCTCTCAGGAAGTTCATGCTTGTACACATCTTTCCTTTCCCATCTTCCCTCTAGGGCTTGACTCCATGGTTGACAGAATAAATAGTGACACAAATAAAAGTTACCTTTGTGATGTTTTTTTTCACCTTAAGTTCCATTACCTTTCCCATTATATATATAACACTGCTTGATAAGGCTCAAAGTATATGTGTGCCTTTAATTAGAGAGCTCAGAGATTTCTAGACCCATCCAAATTAAACTAGTGGAAGAATTTGAGCCAGGAAACGTAAGAACATTGAAAGAAAGGATTTTCTCATAATCCCTCAAATTATACCCCTAGTCATGAACTAATCTTTGTTCAGAGAAGTGGAGTGTCTGTGGAAGTCTTTACTCAGTAGAGAAAAGCCTAATCATAAACAGTAATTCCCACTTCTAATTCCTCTCTACATCCTAAGGGATTGTGTTCTGGTTTTAGTGATTTACATATATCCTGTCCCCACAGACCATGTGGCTTGATTTTTTTCTTAAGGGTTTGGAAAAAGGTAAAATAACAACTCCAACTACCTGTCATTTCAATAAAAGAGAATTATTTAATAACAAAAGACATTTATTACAACAGAAATAATGTGTGTTAACTGAAGACAGGACCCAGCAATGGCTGGTAGATTATCGGGGCCTTCTCAAATCCTCTGTACATCTTCAACTTACAGTTATAATTATTAATATGTATACACAAAATCTGAAGAAAAAGTAAGTCAGCTGTCACATAATTGATGAGAATTCTTTCTTATGAAAGTTCTAATAATTTCCCCCCATAAAAAGGAAGCCAATGTTAAAATTTCCAAACATGATTATGTTTCTCCTAAAAAATGTATCATGAATTCAAAGTGACTTTGTATTGTCATTGTGTCCCAGCCAGAAAAATGTTTTGATTTATTGGGTGACATGAAATATTTAAACAATGATACCCCTACACTTTTGAGTCTTTGGAGGAAATGAGCCAATGATGGTTAAAGTTTACTTCTAATATAACAGCCTAGAAGAGAGGGATCTATGGGCAGATGGCACTGGCCTGATGTCCAGGAAGGCACATGATGAGATAGAGGAGAAGGGACAATGTCTATGGGAGATCTAAGACCAGAAATGACACACAACTCTCTTCCCCCAGTGACAACCCTCAGGGATGATGCCCTCAGACCCAAACCTACTTTCCAGTTCTTCCCAGTATAAGAAAGACAGGTACTTAAGCAATAAAAACTGTGTTTAGGAGGAGACAACACATGCCTCAATCACATCATTTGAAGAACAATGTCCTACGCTATAAGAATAATATCTCTGTGTGTATTTTTTTGTGACAGAATAGAGACATGGCACATCAACTTTTGGTAAAGTTCTAGGACCAAACTTTGGATTTCTATATAAAAAATATTTTTTGAATTTAGTTTAAATTTGCTTTCACAAAAGTTTAATTTTAAACATTATGTTCTCCCCAAGGATTCAAATAAGTCAGTTTTCAGACTCAAATCTAAGAAACAACTTCATTTATTCAATGGGTGGGGAAACGATGGGAAAACTAGGAACTAGCTACTACTGAGAGCAAAATAGTTTTAATAACTCAGGAAATCTGTTACATCAGTAAATTTTTAAAGTGTCTTCATAAATTATATGTGTGCTTTTTTATATAATTAAAACAGCTATTGGGCTCGAACGTACTCTTAAAGGTAATGAGTCTATTTAGAGGAAACCACACCCAAGGCAGTTTACCAATATGTGTTTTCTCTGGAAGTCTGAAATTTTACCCAAGCAATAACAATTAATGAGTTACTCACCACTAGATGTGGCGATTGATTTACACAAACTGTACTTATCCTAGTTATAATAAACCTCTGGTACTAGTTGCTTACAGAAGACAAGCATATAATTAAGTGGTACATTGTGTCTCTCACTTGTGAATTCTGCTGCTTATCTGTCCTAATCCTGCCAACCATATGCCAATTAGGGCTACATAAATCTCTTCTCTCAAGATTTTACATAATTAGTGAAACCCCTAAGCCCCACTCATAATAATTTTTCTTGAAAACCAACTCTCAGCCTATGGTGGGAGGAAACCAACCTTTGTTATCTAAGCACTCCCATCTCAGGCAGTCGTCAACCTCTCATCCCTTTCTTTTAAGCCTTTCTCTCCTGACACCTACACAAACATATCCTCATATCCTACTATTTCTACCATTTACTCCTCAGCTATGGTGCCCTCTCCCAGGTAGATCTTTCTAGTAGAACAAACTCTTTTTCTTCTTCCTTCTACTTCCCCCCTCCAAGGTTGAGTTCCATGACTGACTTACCTTTGCTTAGTTAATTTTCCACCTTAGATTATATTTTGCTTCCCATTATACAAACAACACTGTATTGTATAATGGGAAGCAAAATGGAACCACTCGTGTGTGTGTGTGTGTGTGTGTGTGTGTGTGTGTGTGTGTAAATTAGAAGGCTCAGAGATTTCTGGTAACCTTCACTCTCCAAATTAATCTGGTGATGGTATTTGAGGCAGGAAGAATAAGAACATTTGAAGGAAGCTTTCTTAGAATCTCTCACATTATATCATAAGTCATTCATTGCTCAGACAAGCACTGTCACTGTAGAGTCATAGACTTGTTATCTTGTTGTTGTTTTTTTTCATCTATGTAGGGCCTGAATAGAGTTTCTACTCATAATCAGGGCCTTTCTCTTCTATCTTTATTCCATTACTAAAGGCTTAGATCCAAGTCTTAGCACTAACATATTCTTTCCCTTGTAGATAATGTGGTAACATGTCTTCTATATGGTACCTGCCCAAAAGGAAAATAACAATTCCTCTAACTTAAGTAAGAAAGTATTTATTTAGCTAGATACATATGGCTTACTAGATAACCAATGTCTTCCCAAATGGTCTACATTGTGTTTCTGCTGCACAAATGTGAAAAAGTTTTGTTTTCTGAAATTCAGAAGGCACACACATAAATAAAAGTAACCGGCATATAGATTTATAATACATGATACACTGGTAGCTTCAATGTCTTCCTCTCTTAAGGTTAATTTTATGGTTTCTGTAGACTAGAAATCTGTCATTCAAAATATCGCCCAGATACTGATTCCCTGGTCAGTTTGAACACCTGTAAGAAATGTGCTTCTTATTGCTGGTATGTGAGGAAGAATTCTTAACATAAGTTAATGGGAAAGCTGGGGTTCTCTATTACTATCATGCATTGATTTAGGTGACAAGCAGCTCTATTGGGAATGATAGAATGGAGATATATATTTTAGCTTAAAAATAGTGATATAGATTTTGTGCCTTTAAATCAACGCAGCAGATCCAAACAACAGCAGCCTCCTGAGCACCACACCCTCTGTCTGAGGAACAGCAGCTGTACGTGAAACCTCCCCCTACCAGCCAGAAGAGCTACCACAGCTGTGAACAGCACCCACCAGAGGAGCTGCTGCCAACTGAGAAGCAGCTGCTACCGCAACCGCCCGAAGAGCAACCACAGCCCAAGGAGTCACTGCCACTAAGGGAGCAGCCACTGAACGACTCGACATCTAGATATGTCAGTGAGATCAAACATGGGTAGACAAAGAAACCCCGAAAGGAAAGAAAAAGAGGACTCGCCAGAAAAGCAGCTAAGTGATACAGAGGCATGCAACATGACTGAAAAAGAATTCAGAATAAGGGTCCTAGAGTTCATAAACTGGATGGAGGAAAAAATCAATAACATATGCAAGAAGCTAGAAGAAACAGATGAAAAAATCAACAACTTAAGTAAGACCCAAGAAGAAATGAAGAGTGATATAGCTGCAATAAAAAACACCATTGAAAGTATCAACAGTTGCCGAAACCAGTTTGGCTCAGTGGATAGAGCGTCGGCCTGCGGACTGAAAGGTCCCAGGTTCGATTCGGGTCAAGGGCATGTACCTGGGTTGCGGGCATATCCCCAGTGGGAGATGTGCAGGAGGCAGCTGATCGATGTTTCTCTCTCATCGATGTTTCTAGCTCTCTATCTCTCTCCCTTCCTCTCTGTAAAACATCAATAAAAAATATATTAAAAAAAAAGAAAGTATCAACAGTAGACTAGGAGAAGCGGAGGACCGAATTAGTGAATTAGAAGACAAGGAAGCAAAACACACCCAAACTGTACTGCAATTGGAGAAAAAAATTAAAAGACAGGAGGAGAGCCTAAGGGAGCTTTGGGACAACATGAAACGAAACAACATACGAATAATAGGGGTGCCAGAACAACAGAAAGAGGAACAAGGATTAGAAAACCTACTCGAAGAAATAATATCAGAAAACTTCCCTGAGGTGGGGAAGAAAAAAGTCACACAAGCCCAGAGAGTCCCAAACAAGGTGAACCCGAAAAGACCCACACCAAGACACATCATAATTACCATGGAAAATGTTCAGGACAAAGAGAGAATCTTACAAGCTGCAAGAGAGAGACGGAAAGTTACATACAAGGGATCTCCCATTAGATTATCAAATGACTTCTCAACAGAAACACATCAGGCCAGAAAAGAATGGACAGAAATTTACAAAGTGATGCAAAGCAAAGGACTGAATCCAAGAATACTCTATCCAGCAAGGCTATCATTCAAAATTGAAGGGGAAATAAGAAGCTTCACAGACAAAAAAAGACTAAGGGAGTTTATCACCACCAAGCCAGCAATGCAAGAAATGCTAAAGGGACTTGTGTAAAAAGAAGAAATAAAAAGCTCAGAAAGAAAACAGCCACACAAAAAAGAAATGGCTACAAACAAGTACCTTTCAATAATAACTTTAAATGTAAACGGACTAAATGCTCCAACCAAAAGATATCGAGTGGCTGAATGGTTAAAAAAACATGACCCATACATCTGCTGTCTACAAGAGACCCACCTCATTAGAAGGGACGCACACAGACTGAAAGTGAAGGGATGGAAAAATATCTTTCAGGCAAATGGAAAGGAAAAGAAAGCTGGGGTAGCAATACTTATATCGGACAAAATAGACCTCAAAGTGAAGGCCATAACAAGAGATAAGGAAGGCCACTTCATAATACTAAAGGGATCAATACAACAAGAAGATATAACCCTGGTAAACATATATGCACCCAATGCAGGAGCACCCAAATTCATAAAAAAAACTCCTGGAAGATATCAAAGGAGAGATTGACAACAATACAATCATAGTAGGGGACTTTAATACACCACTGACAGCACTGGATAAGTCCTCTAGACAAACAATCAGCAAAGATACAGCAATCCTAAATGACTCACTAGATCAGATGGACTTAATAGACATCTTCAGAACACTTCACCCCAATGCCATGGAATATACATCTACTCAAGTGCTCATAACACATATTCAAAAATAGACCACATATTGGGTCACAAGCAAAGTATCCCCAAATTCAAGAATATTGAAATCATAAAAAGCATCTTCGCAGACCACAATGACATAATATTAGAAATAAACTACAATAAAAACAACCCAAAATACTCAAACACCTGGAAGCTGAATAGCATGCTATTAAATATTGATTGGGTTACCAATGAAATAAAAGAAGAAATTAAAAACATCCTGGAAACTAATGACAATGAAAACACAACAATCCAAAACCTATGGGACACAATGAAAGCAGTCCTGAGAGGGAAGTTTATAGCTCTACAGGCCTATCTCAAAAAACAAGAAAAAATGGTAGTAAATCATCTAACTCTACAACTCAAAGAATTAGAAAGACAGCAACAAGAAAACCCCAGAGTGAGCAGAAGGAAGGAGATAATAAAGATTAGAGCAGAAATAAATGACATAGAGACAAAAAAAAAAATACAGAAAATCAATGAAACCAAGAGCTGGTTCTTTGAAAGGATAAACAAAATTGACAAACCTCTAGCCAGACTCACCAAGAAGCAAAGAGAGAGGACCCAAATAAACAAAATCAGAAATGATAGAGGCGAAATAACAACAGACCCCACAGAAATACAAATGATTGTTAAAAAATAATATGGACAGCTCTACTCCAACAAACTAGACAACATGGAGGAAATGGACAAATTCCTAGAAAAATACAACATTCCAAAACTCAATCAGGAAGAATCTAAAAATCTCAACAGGCCAATAACTATGGAAGAAATTGAAGCAGTCATCAAAAAGCTTCCATCAAACAAAAGCCCAGGACCAGACGGCTTCACAGGGGAGTTTTACCAAACATTCAAGGAAGAACTAAAACCTATCCTCCTCAGACTACTACAAAAAATTCAAGAGGAAGGAACACTTCCAAGCTCATTCTATGAAGCCAGCATCACCCTAATACCAAAACCAGGTAAAGACAACACAATGAAAGAGAATTACAGGCCAATATCCCTCATTAACATAGATGCCAAAATCCTCAACAAAATCTTAGCAAATCGGATCCAGCAGTACATCAGAAAGATCATACATCATGACCAAGTAGGATTTATCCCAGGGATGCAAGGATGGTACAATATCCGCAAATCAATAAACGTGATACATCACATAAACAAATTGAAAGAAAAAAACCACATGGTCATATCAATTGATGCAGAAAAAGCATTTGACAAAATTCAACACCCATTTTTGATAAAAACTCTCAGCAAGGTGGGAGTAGAAGGATCATACCTCAACATAATAAAAGCCATATACGACAGGCCCACAGCCAACATCATACTCAATGGACAAAAACTAACACCATTTCCCCTAAGAACAGGAACAAGACAGGGATGCCCACTCTCACCACTCCTGTTCAACATAGTACTGGAAGTGTTAGCCATTGCAATTCGGCAAGAAGAAGAAATAAAAGGCATCCAAATTGGAAAAGAGGAAGTAAAACTGTCCTTGTTTGCAGACGACATGATATTATACATACAAAACCCTAGAGACTCCACCAAAAAGCTACTAGACTTAATACATGAATTTGGCAATGTAGCAGGATACAAAATTAACCCAAAGAAATCTGAGGCATTTCTATACACCAATAGTGAACTTTCAGAAAGAGAGATTATAAAAACAATCCCGTTTACCATCACACCAAAAAAATTAAGCTACCTAGGAATAAACTTAACTAAAGAGGTAAAAGACCTCTACTCAGAAAACTACAGGACGTTGAAAAAAGATATAGAGGAAGACATAAACAGATGGAAGAACATACTGTGTTCATGGATTGGTAGAATCAACATCATTAAAATATCCATACTACCCAAAGCAATCTATAAATTCAACGCACTTCCCATTAAAATACCAACGGCATACTTCATAGATCTAGAACGAACTCTCCAAAAATTCATCTGGAATAAAAAAAGACCCCGAATAGCTGCAGCAATCCTGAAAAAGAACAAAGTAGGTGGGATCTCAATACCAGATATCAAGTTGTATTACAAAGCCACTGTTCTCAAAACTGCCTGGTACTGGCACAAGAATAGGCATATAGATCAATGGAATAGAATAGAGAGCCCAGAAATCGGCCCGAACCAATATGCTCAATTAATATTTGACAAAGGAGGCAAGAACATACAATGGAGCCAAGATAGTCTCTTCAATAAATGGTGTTGGGAAAATTGGACAGATATATGCAAGAAAATGAAACTAGACCACCAACTTACACCATACACAAAAATAAACTCAAAGTGGATAAAGGACTTAAATGTATGACAGGAAACCATAAAAATTCTAGAACAATCCAAAGGCAACAAAATCTCAGACATATGCCGAAGCAATTTCTTCACTGATACAGCTCCTAGGGCACTTGAAACTAAAGAAAAAATGAACAAATGGGACTACATCAAAATAAAAAGCTTCTGCACAGCAAAAGAAACCATCAACAAAACAATGAGAAAACCTACTGTGTGGGAAAACATATTTGCCAATGACATATCTGATAAGGGCCTAATCTCCAAAATTTATAGGGAACTCATACAACTTAACAAAAGGAAGATAAACAATCCAATCAAAAAATGGACAAAGGACCTAAATAGACACCTTTCAAAAGAGGACATTCAGAAAGCCAAGAGACATATGAAAACATGCTCCAAGTCACTAATCATCCGAGAGATGCAAATCAAAACAACAATGAGGTACCATCTCACACCTGTCAGACTGGCTATCATCAACAAATCAACAAACGACAAGTGCTGGAGAGGATGTGGAGAAAAAGGAACACTTGTGCACTGCTGGTGGGAATGCAGACTGGTGCAGCCACTATGGAAGACAGTATGGAGTTTCCTTAAAAAACTGAAAATGGAACTCCCATTTGACCCTGTGATCCCACTTCTAGGAATATATCCCAAGATACCAGAAACACCAATCAGAAAGGATATATGCACCCCTATGTTCATAGCAGCACAATTCACCATAGCTAAGATCTGGAAACAGCCTAAGTGCCCATCAGTAGATGAATGGATTAGAAAACTGTGGTACATCTACACGATGGAATACTATGCTGCTCTAAAAAGGAAGGAACTCTTACCATTTGCAACGTCATGGATGGTACTGGAGAGCATTATGCTAAGTGAAATAAGCCAGTCAATGAAGGAAAAATACCACATGATCTCACTCATTCATGGATAATAGAGACCATTATAAACTTTTGAACAATAATAGATACAGAGGCAGAGCTGCCTCAAACAGATTGTCAAACTGCAGCGGGAAGGCTGGGGAGGGTTGGGGGGCAGGAGGTAGGGGGGGTAAGAGATCAACTAAAGGACTTGTATGCATGCATATAAGCATAACCAATGGACATAAGACACTGGGGGATAGGGGAGACTAGGGGACTGTCTAGGGCGGGGGGATAAAATGGACACATATGTAATACTCTTTGTAATACTTTAAGCAATAAATAAAAAAAATAAAAAATAAAAATAGTGATATCTAGAAGGATACTATTTTTACTATTGCTAAGACCCATCTCCAGCATTCCCTTTGAGTGAGAAATAAAGCCATATACTGACAATAGAAGCACAGATTTTAGCACATGGTTTCTTACTCTTGGCGCTTGACATTTTGTGTAGAATAGCTGTTGTGGGAGTCTCTCCTGTGCATTGCAGCAGGTTTCCCAGCATCTGTGACCTCACCCACTGGATGCCATTATCATCATATCCCCACAACTGTAACAACCAAAAAGGTTTCCAGGCATTTTCAATGTCTCTAGTTGAGAACTACTATTCTAGTATATTATAGTATACTAATAAAATATTAAACAAAATGTTAGCAAGTTGAATCCAACAATGTATTAAAAAAATTACATACTGTGACCAGCTGGCATTTATCTCAGGTATGTAAGATGGTTTAACAGTAAAAAATTCACTAAGGTAGTCTATCATATCAACAGGTTAAAGAAGAAAAATTACATGATGATCTCAATAGATACAGAAAAAAGCATTTGAAATAATTCAACACCCTATCATGATAAAAGCTCTTAGAAAACTAGGAGTAGAAGGGAACTTCTTTGACTTCATAAGGAGCATCTACCAAAAATGTATAGATAGCATCACAATTAATGGTGAAAAACTCAAAGCTTTCCTTCAAAGATTAGGACCAAGACCTGGATGACCTCTGCTTTTCAACATCATACTGGAAGTCCTAGGTAATACAATGAGAGGGAAAATAAAATAAAATGAAATGAAATATATATAGACTAAGAAAAAAGAAATACAAGTTTTTTTGTTTGCAGAAGACATGATCCTCTATGTAGAAAATCTGACAGAATTGATGAAAATACTCCTAGAACTTAAAAGTAATTTTAGCAAGGTCTCAGAATTCAAGGTTAATATACAAGAGTCAATCACTTTCCCATATACCAGCAATAAAATTTAAAAAGACAGTACTATTTACATTAGCTTCTGAAAAATTAAATACTTAGGTAAAAATCTTACAAAATATAAGGTATTCATAGTCTGTTTAGGCTACTATAACAAACTACCATAGATTAAGCATCTTATCAAAAAAGAGATATTTAGTATTCACAGTTCTCTAAGCTGAAAATCTGAGGTAGGGTGCCACCATGATTGGGTTCTTGTGAGGACAGTCTCTTAGGTTGCAGACTGCCAAATTCTCCTTGTATTTTCACATGACAAAAAGCAGAGACAGAACACAACTTTTCCTGTGACTCTTAAAATAGTACTAATTCCATTCATGACCTTATCTAATCTTAATTACTTCTCAAAAGCCTCATTTCTTAATACCATTACATTGGGAGGTAGGAGTTCAACATGAATTTTGGTGGCTCACACACATTCAGTCTATAACAAAGATCTATAACAGGAAAACTACAGAACTCTGATGAAAGAGATCAATGTAGAACTGAATAAATGAAGAGACATTTCATGTTCACTAATAGGAAGATTCAATAGTGTAAAGATGAGAGTTTGTCCTAACTTGATCTGTGGATTCAATACAATAAAAATTTCAACAAGTTGCTTTGTGGATATTATCACATTAATTCTAAAGTTTATATGGAGAGGCCAAAGACCCAGAATTGTTAAGACAAAGCCAGAGGATTGCCATTATTCAACTTCAAGACTTACTCTAAAGCTATAGTAAACAAGTACAAGGCACTGTGATTTTCACAAAATATTTTTTAAAAGAACAATTGAGCAGGATGTAGAGCCCAAACTTGTATAAATTTAGTCAAATGAACTTTGACAGAGAAACAAAGGCAAAAAAGTGGAGAAAAAAATCAAACAAATGGTGCTGGAACCACTGGACATATATATGCAAAATAATAAATCTAGACAAAGTCCTTATGGTCTTTGTCAAAATTAACTCAAAATGGGTTACAGACATAAACTTCTAGTAGATAACGTAGGAGAAAAGTTAGTTGATTTTGGATATGATGATGGCTTTTTAGATACAACACCAAAGATACAATCCATGAAAGAAATAATTGTTAAGCAACTTTCATTTAAGGAAAAAATGTCAGCTCTGCCAAGACAATGTCAAGAGAATGAGAAGACAAGCCACAGATTGAGAGAAAATATTTACAAAAGATATATTTGATAAAGGACTGTTATCCAAAGTATACAAAGAACTTTTAAAACTCAACAATAAGAAGATGAACAACCTGATTGAAAAATGAGCCTAAGACATGAACAGACATGGTAACAAATGCTGACAAGGTGGTGGAGCAACAGGAACTTCCTTCCATTCATTGCTGTTGGGAAAGCAAAATGATATAGCTGCTTTGGAAGACAATTTAGCAGTTTCTTATAAAACTAAATATATTTTACCATATGATCCAGCAATCGTGTTCCTTGGTACTTATCTAGAGGAGTTGAAAAACATATATCCACACAAAAATCTGCATACAGATGTTATATTGTAAATCAGTGAGTTTAACAGAAGATGCCTCAGTGAGCCAATTAAATTAGGAGTCTTTATTACACTGGGGGGCTCAGAGGAATATGTCTCTCAAATTCTGAGCAAAAACATGGAGGAAGCTTTTTTTTTCCTCTTTTATATCTTTCTAGCCTTTTGTCTGCCAAATATGGGGGTTCCGGTCCCTTTTGCAAGTTTTCAAAGAGCCCTATATATGCTTAGTAGATATCTTGCAGGAAGCCTATAACCTTGAGTAGGACACAGTTCTATTCAGATAACTAAAACACTTATCATGAGAGTATGGGAGTATCAGTCCCTAGCTTACAAGGTCAGACAGCTAAGTTTATCTTCCCCATTATTCAAGCAAGCTAAAAAGCAAAGTTAATTTATAGAATAAGGGACCATCTAAAAAAAAGAGTTGACTCACAGAATAAGGGGCTATCTAAAAGTAGCAGAGAATTTCAAACAGCACTTTTACAAAATAGAGATTATTATGCTTCACAGATGTTTATAGCAACTTTATTCAAAATTGCCAAAACTTAGAAGCAACCAAGATGTTCTTCAATAGGTAAATGGATAAATAAACTGGTACATCCAGACAATGGAATATTAATCAATACTAAAAATAAATGAGCTATGAAGCCATTAAAAGATATGGAGGAACCTTAAATACATATTACTACGTGAAAGAAGCCAATCTGAAAAATCTACCTATCATGTAACTCCAACTATATAATATTCTGGAAAAAGAAAAACTGTGGAAATAGTAAAAAGATCAGTGGTTGCCAAGAGTCAGTGGAGGAAGAATGAATAGGCAGAGCACAGAGATTTTTTTAGAGCATGAAACTATTCTGTATACTACAATGTTGAATGCATTTGATTATACATTTTCAACTTAGAATGTGCAATACCAAGAGTGAACCCTAATGTAAACTATTAACTTTTAGTGATATTAATGTGTCAATGTGGGTTAATTGATTATAACAAATGTACAACTGTGGTGCAGGGATGTTGATAGAAGGGTATGTGGGGACTGTGGGTATGTGGGGACCTGGGCATATGAGAACTCAATAATTTCTGCTTAATTTTGCTATGAACACAAAATTTCTATAAATAAATAAAGTTTATTGATTAAATAAAAAGAATATGAGCTATTCTAGTCTTTGGATCCAAAGGGCAACATGTGAAGCTTTTGTGAGGGGTAGTCAGCATTTGAATAAAAATTGTGGAGAACGATGTACATACACACATGATCACATAGTTTTGACTAATTATCTTTTTTCTGTTTCCTATCTTGAATGTTCCACCTCCCCAATCTCATTTTATGAATAATAAATTATCAAGGGTCACAGAATATTGTAGAGGTTTCTGAAAAATGTTTTGTTCTCTCTGTGATCATGGTAGTTTAGGAATTTGAGTAGTAAAAAAGCAGTGGTCAGCCACTTTGGGGGAATTTTTTCTGTGGAATATTGCTACCATTTTTTTCCTCTCCCAAAAGCAAAAGTTCAGAAAAGAAGATGTAGGTTTTGGCTTAAACATGAATAAAGAGAGTTTTCTGTTGAACTATATGATAAAGCCAGTAGTTAAAACATTTCAGATATTTGTCATTAAAGGTATATTTTTAATAGAGTTTTTGGCATGAATAAGTTGACTCTTGTCTAAAGGAGTGGCACACTAACTTTAGAGAAAAAAAAGTTGTGAGGACCAAGAGCTTGGCTGTACTGGTTATAGTGGGTGTAGAAGTAAGGAGCAGAGGAAGGATCAGCACTATAAACATCCAACCCCTGATCCCATACTAGATGGCTCCATTGGTGTTAACACCCACCCATTAGAATGAGTATCTGAACACCAATCATACTTATTTGGTTCTTCAAAGCACAGAAAAGATGGTGGCCTGGTCAGTGGAACCAAGATCTGAAACATTACACAGTAAATGATGAAAGCCATTCCCCTTTGGAGGGAAAGCATACTAAGAATTGTGAGAGTATTCCATATTGGATCCACAGGAAGAGAATGGGAACATTGGATATTGATTACATTTTTATCTTTTTCTTTTTATTCATATATTCAGAAACTAAGAGTATTTTACTTTAGTATTAAGTGCTTGATGTAGAATTGAATAGAACTGTCTAAATATCCTGGGTGCTAAGGCTATATGGTTTCATAACAGTACATGATTTATTTTCCTTACTGGAGACATTGGGAACTGGTCAGCCTGGGACAAATAATTGCAGATTTCCAGGTGTAGGGGCTGAATGGTCATTCATGTTAGAGTCAGAAGCAGGTTCGTTTGTGCTGGATCCCAGAGACAGTAGAATGAAGATTTCTTCCTATGGTTCGGCGGAGCCGTGAACATTGTCAGTTGATGTCTGACTCCTGGATCCTGATTCTGGAGAGAGGGCCTGCACTCAGGGACTGGCTCTGGAGACACCAGAAAGCTACAGGACGAATTACCACCTGCCTTTGGCACCTGCTACTTTCTCTTTGACTTGGCTTCTCCAAAGACAAATGGCTTTTCTGTTTTTTACCACAGGATAATACAACTCAGGGGTTATCTTTTGGTATCAGCATAGAATCCAGTTCCAGGTCTGTAACTAACTCTTGAACAAATTGCACAAATGCCATGAAAGGAGAACTGCACAGTGAAGTGAGCACAGTCAGTCTAACCTTGACAATGAACCAGACTTAAGAATTGAGCTCTGCTCACAGGATCTGTGGAGCTTGTGACAGAGAGATTCTAGCATACTTAGAAGGATCTGAGGATCATATATGAATTCTCAACCTGGAGCCTCATAGGTGTCTAATGAGGAATTATGTTTCAGGCTCCTTTCCTGGAGGAAGGGTCAAAAAAACCGACCACTTGTAAAAAGTGAGTGTATTCAACATGCCTTTTACTTTCTGATGCTTTGACATCTTGGGGCTCTGCTGACCCCAGAGGGCCTGCCTTTCCCCAGGTTAGCTAATTTCTAGGGATATCCAACAACTAGACTGTGATGATGCAAAGCAACTAGTCCAGAGCCCATAACCTTACTCACCTCCTTTGTTGGGGTCTCACACTCTGGGCCACTATCCACTTGCCCTTATCACCATAAGGCCAGATACCAGACAAGGAGGACAGCCCCTATGCCCCAGAGCTTGCTGAAATTGTGTAAATTAGTTGATCCTAAACCTTCTTACCCTGCCTTACCCATTCCTTCTCATGGAAACCACATGGAGGGGGGCTCTTGCCTGCCCCCCTCACTCTGCCTCTTGGCTCCCCTGTGTGCCACGATCCCACCCCATAGTGTGGCATGTCCCTTTTTCCTGGATCTCTAAGTATAACAAACTATCTTTTCAATGGCAGCCATCTCCTGATCTGCTGGCTTTACCTAAATAATAAAACCTATATTTAAAACAGTGTGTAGCAATCAGGAAGGTGATCACTAGACCACCAAAGTTGCTCCCGAGCAGAGAGATTGATACCTAAGGAAATTTCTACATGGTGAGCACTCATGTGTGTGTGTGTGTGTGTGTGTGTGTGTGTGTGTGTGTTGGGTTTCAACCTTCTAAGAAGCTTCCTGGGTGTAATCTGAACCCAGCTCCCCTAACTCAGAGGACAGGGAGAAACCAAGAAAAGCAGACCACTCCAGATTGACAGGCCACTAAACAAGGAAACTTACTTATGAGGTTTATCTTAGGTGACTGCAAGACTAGTAGAGTTCCGTGTCCACATGCCAAATTTTCAATGTTTATATACAGGATTTAACTGGGGACAGTCATGTACACAGGAAGCCTAACAGGGTTCAGTCATGTTTCTAGTTTCATCACCCATTACTGTCTCAAGGTTGTATCCTTGGACAGCTTCTGGCACAGGAAAGGTTAGCAGAACATATTCCAAACACAGGGAAGGGAGTGGGGAGCCTCCAGTTGCCTGGGTCCAGCTCCCCAGTCAAACCAATGGTCATGTCTTCTTGACCTCTAATGCCAAGAATAGAGCCTAGAACAGTGTGACTCAATGTTTGTTGAAGAATGAGATGGTGGTGGTGGAGGTGGGATGTTGATTTCAGTTCTTCTGATCCTCTCCATAGCTCCCCCATTTCAGCACACATTGGAGCACTTGGGGCAGGGAGATACCCTATAGAGAGAAAAGGCCTGGGCCAGGGGCTAGAAACACCAAAGCCATAAGCAAAGATTATCTTTATTATGTGGGAAGCAGGGGTGTCACACGCAGAGGGAACTTGAATTGGGAAGTCATGATTTGAATGAGAACGGGTAGAGGTTTTCTGGTGTTATTGCCTCCAAAGTCCCCAGTCTGAGATCTTGGCCTCCTTTACTTAAATGCAGTGGCAGGAGTGGGCAGTGGTCCATCCTATAGGACTGTACTGCAATGGCATGTGGTTTCTGCCTGTACATCCCAGGAGCCAAGGCGTAGCCACCCAAACATCCCAGCATGACATGGGGTAGGGACAGAAAACCACAGCCCTTATATGTTGAGAGAGGTCTTCTGTTAATTACCCGTTGTCTCCTCCCTCCTGATGGGGCAGAAACAGTGTGGGATTAGATTGGGAGAGGGAGACAGAGGACATGGAGTAGGAGGTAGATAACATGGCAAGGAATTGGAGGAAAGAAAAGGGTGGGTGGGTGAGATTAGGAAGTGGGGTGGGAGTAGAAAGAAACCTCAGATTCTTAAGCAGCAACTTGAGAGGAAAGGATGGAAATAAAATTATTGATATTGGATTTGTGACTCAACCCAATGACATTAGAGTCCTGAAGGTGGGGACAACCTGATGGTACCTAGAGCCCAGGAGCATGAGAATGGGTGTGGGTGAGTAACCACCTTTATCCTCATATAACTACTTAATCTGAGGGGCAGGATGACCAATTAACCTCATTAGTGATGCTGGTATAGGAGGGCTGTTCTGTAGAGCCTGAGGGCTTACACTCTGTGGGCAAGACAAAAAGCTAAAAGAGGGCTAAACTGGCCAGACCCTTTTCACAAATCCCATATCACTTTTATGCTCATACAAAGGAGTCACTGTGTCCAGTATCAAGTCAGTTAATAGCATGTGCTGTTGGCAAAATTATGTAACTTTCCTAAGCCTCAGTTTCCCCTTTTGTAAAATGGAAATAGCAGTGCTTACCTCATAGTGTTGTACTGAGGAGTTAAGAAAATAATAAGAGAACACCTAACAGTGCCTAGCAAACAGCACGTGATCAAGAATGTTAGAGGTAGTCTTCACCTCTGCATCACCAGCAGCTCTAAGCGCCAGGAAGGATGGAGAGGGCAGGGGCTTTGATATGACTCTTTCAGTTGGAGATTGCCATCTGGAGATGAAGTGGCAAATGGACTGGAGTCTAGTAGCAGAATTGAGCATCACTTCCCCCCTTCCTACTACCTCCCCCCATGCAGCCACCCAGTTCACTGAGAGATGTTCTTATGCTTTTATTCATAGCAAAATTTAGGGAGCATTGAGCATCCCCTGAGATCATTAGTTAGAGAAGGGCAATGAGAAGATGAGAAGACTTCATCCTGTGAGGGATAGCAACCTGTGATAAAAGAAAATATGGACAGAAGATGAAAAACAACTCCTGGGTCCATAGTGGAGAGGAGGGAAAGGGGAAAGTAGAAATAAGTGCTCTTGGGAGCAGGGGAAGGGAAGCAGCAGGGCCAAGGCGGCTTGGGTCTCTGCAGCACTCTCAAGAAGCAGGGTGCCAGGGAAGAGAGCTATGCACCACACTCACCCAGCCAGGGTTGGGAAAGGGCTTCTGAGATTGGGAGGGCAGGGATGTTTTAGGCTCTGGTGTTCTATCAAGCACACTGGCAGTGCTTGAGGTCTAAGGTAGCTGGTGAGGGTAAAACCTTCAGAAAGAGCCTAAAACAATATCTGGTGTGTGTCTGGAGAGATACCAGCTGCCTTTGCTCTGGTTCTCTGCCTTAGGGAAGTCTTTCCGCCTTTCTCCATTTCCCCTCTCCTCTCTCTTGGCAGCCCCACAAGCTGGCAGCCACCCTGCCAGGAATTGCCAAGTTTGGTGACATCTCCCATTACAGACCCTTTGTTCATTCCTTCAGCAGGAAGAGGTAGAAAAGGTGTGGTCTAAGAGCCCTAGTTGTCATCTGCTCAGATACCACTACATTGCCCTTGACTAATTCTGCCCAAGGGAAAGTAACAAAAATCCCTATTGCTAAAGGATTAAAATTAGAATAGAAGCTCAATAAAGGCACTAATCCTTGTACATTTTAGCTTCTACTATATCCCAAAGCCTGTCACCCAGCAGAACTCAATAAATATTTGTAAAATGAATGAGTACAAATATTTATTAGTGGCTTATGAAGAAATGAGGTTCAATGACTCCAGACTTCGTTCAGTGGCTGAGTAATGTTATTATAGCTTCAGACTTTCCCCCCTTTTCCTACTTCACAATCTTTATAATTTTTCCTCAAAAGCCACAAAATGATTAACTAACTCCACTGTGACAACTCCAGGCTCACATCCTCATACCAACATTCAAAGCAACAAGGGTTATGGATAATTTTGAAACTCTGGTTTTTATTCAGAAACAAACTCTCTCAGGAGGTCCAGAGTTTTTCTCTGTCTTCTTGGCCTGATTTTGGTCCCATGCCACAACTCCACCCCATACAAAGGTGTCTAGGACAGAGAATATATGGCCAAGAGGAGCAAGAGCTTGATTATTGGCTTAAACAGTAATTTAGCATTCAGGACTGGGCACAAGACCACCCTAATCTAATATCAGGTATTGTTAACACAGACAAAGCAAAAATTGGCCACTGATTGGACAATGATCTATTTCAGCCAGAGCAACAAAATCTGACTTCTGTGTCTACAGTTGCCAACCTCTCTAGCCTCCGTCATCTCTCTTTGGATTTCTTTCAAAGAGGTACCCTCTCATGTACAGCTATTTCTCCTATAAGCACCTCGAGAATGGAGCCTAGGGACCAGTTAAAACAATGTCTGTCCTTCAGTGACCAGGGTTGAGCTAAAGGAAAAAGAATAGAAAGCAGGAGAGAAAGTGGACTCAGACTTGAAGTTGAACTTAGTAGTAGACTCATTCATCATTCATTACAGCACCTCCATGTGCCAGGCACTATTTTAGTATTCAATGACAAGCAAATTAAATAAGGTCTCATTTTTCATGGATCACATGTCCCAAGGAGGAATTGACAGATAAATACATATTATGATATCAGGACTGAGAAGCATTTTAAAAAGGTGGGAGGGCAAGAGATAAAGCATGATGAGAAGGTTTCTCTGAAAAATACTGAGGCTTGACCTTGTATGTGGAGAACCATGTAACTATGTGGGGAACACAGAGTGGAAAGGCCCTGAGGTAGGAGGGTGGTTATAACTTACAGAAACACAAAGAACACAGGTGTGGGCAGGACAAAGTGAGCAAAGATCAGAAATGAGGTCAGAGATATAACCAGTGGCTACATGTAGGGTTTTCTTGGTCATGATAAATACTTGGGATTTTATTCTTTGTGTAATGAGAAGTCATTAGAAGTGTACTTTGGACATGAAAGTTACATAATTTGCTTTATATTTTTTAAAACTCACTCTAGCTGCCATAAATAGGAGTACATTTTAATTATTGCAATGACTAATAATATACAATTGAACAAAACATAAGAAAATTTGAGAAGTAATTGATAAACATAAATGGCATCTTTTGTAAACGTATTTCTTAAATGAGAGAGATGAGGCTACTTTTCCCCAAGTATTTTACATACCCATGAATAAATAATCCTAGAGAGAAATAAAGTTTGTATTCTTATTTTCTTCCCTCATAATTATAAGCTTTGAGACTACTTCATAATTAAGTATGTAGGAAGAAGAAATTTTATTATAGTATTGTTGTTCAATTTGTTTGACTTCCTTTTGAATTATTAGTTAAAAATCACACAGCAACTTACTATTAAAAGTTATTTTTTGGTGGCCTATCCACTGATAACTGGATCGTGTCCTCCTCCAGTATTGAGTAAAAACCTAGAAGCTTCCTAACTTGTAAAAGACTTGTCATCCAGTCACTGAATCACTCAACATTGGCACCCTATTTTGAATCATTTTTTGACATTCAACAGATTTTTATAACGCAGGGCAATGAATCATGGAAGGTTTGGTGGCAGGTAAGCGCTTGTTTTCATTTTGTTATGGGGGAGAAACACAATGGCAAATTATCACCTTGATTAAAGGAGATCTTGGCACAAAATTTAGGAAACAGTACATATACAAATAAAAAATCTAGAAATTGATTATTGTAAAACTGCCTTTATCAGCCTTCAACTTGGAAAGTCAGCCAGCACCTAGTTTGGAGCCCACCATGTTAGCTGGAGAGGTCCACAAGGGAACATGTATTATTTTCTTTCTTTTTACCTCTACTACCAAGCCAAATGCCTGGCACAAAGTCATTATCCTTTTGTTAAATAATAAAAGAACTGGAGTATCCATCTCAGCTTTCCCCGTTTTCCTCATATTTTTCCTAATTCTTGCTAAGATGGAGTAATTGGGATGCTAGAAACATTTTCTGGCTAAAGGAGTCCAAAGCCAGAAGTGGTAACATCAAAATATATATGATGAATTTCAGAGGGAAGGTGAGGATGGGTGGGGAGAGATTAACTGGGGAATTTATATGCATATATGCATTGTTCATGGACACAGACAATAATGTGCTGAAGGCCTGGGAGGGGTGGTGCAGGGTGGAGGGGGTCAGTGGGGAAAAAAACACAAAGGGAACATCTGCAATACTTTCAACAATAAAGATAAATTTAAATATATATGCATACACAGTTAGATGCAAAAATTGCCTTTATTACCTAAGAAGCAGGGTTATAACAAATGAAAGGGACACTTTGAGTCATGTTTCCTGTGTGGGGTCCTGGTTTTATTGCAGTCATGGTCACACAATGGGGTTTTCATCCTCCTTCTCAGACCAGTTGGCAGCAGCGGGCAGTGGTCCAGTCTACTATGCTGCACTGGCAGTGACAGGTGGTTTCCCTTCGAATATCCCAGGAACCACAGCCATAACCACAAGCACAGCCGGTGACAAAAGTCCCTGCATGGGCACATGAGACATGGAGGTCAGAGCCCTGAGATTTTGAGAGGCTAGAGGTGTCCTAAGCCAGAGTGGTAACATCAAAAATATATATGACGAATTTCAGAGGGAAGGCGGGCGTGGGTGGAATAGATCTAGGTTTTGTGGGTTCTAAAGTTAATTCAATTGTGAAAGTCTTCTTTAATAAAATAACACATTTAGGTATATGGCCATGGAGGAGATCTGTGAAAGTGAGGGGCCTAGGCACTTCTGTTCCCTCACATTCATGATAAATTCACCTCTGTGCTGGTGCCTCTAACCACTGAAACAGGGCAATAGATTGAAAAAGAGAAATAATTGGCAGGGGACTTGGTAGGTGATAGGACTATAACAGGACAATTAAGAGGAAGGGCTCATATATCAGGTCATGAAAGAAAGGTGGGGAGGGAAGAGGCAGAAACCCAAGATTCTTCAGTAGCTTCCTTAAGGGAAATGAGAATGGGTAAGTGATCTCTGGGAGCCAGGAGTCATTACTCAGCTGTGGATGGACAGGGGAGATCACAGGGCATCTTACCCACCATCCCTCCTTATGGAATTACTCACCTGAAGGGCAGGAGGACAGTTTGCCAGAGTTGGTGACACTGGTACATGAGATCCTTGTTGGAGGTTGTGGATTGCACTCTGAGTAGGAGAGAAGAAGGGGTATTGCCCATGATCTGTTTCCCATAATGCCCTCCTTAATCTCCTTCTTCCTCACATATGTCCCTGTGTCCATGAATAGGTGACTAACTAGTTTTAATGTTTAGTTTTCTAATTTTTCAAATGAAAGTAATAGTTGTACTAACCTCAGAAAGTGAAAATTAACTGAAGTAATCTGTGTAAAGCTTTTCATCATACCTCATTCATAATGAGTGTTCATAAATTATTACTCTCCTCCTCCTCCTCCCCCTCATCATCATCACCATCAATCTCATTGTATCAAGGAAACCTGAACTTTTAGCCAGGAGCCCAAAAGGAGACGGGGGAGTGGGAAAGCCCTGGGCAGGAATCTTGGGCTTGAGTGGAGTGATTAGAGACTGAGTTTCAGGGATGGGACAGCAGAGAAGCTAGGGTTTAGGAGCAGGAGGCATGATCAGGGGTTATTGTTCCGCTTCCTCCAATTCTAGTCAATTACCCAAACCTTGGAGAGCATCCTTTATCTTTTCATCCACGATGGCGTCTAAGGACTGCTGAGTCCTCCCTGCGCTCATCAGCAGGAGAAGGAGGATGGGCATGAGAAGGCTGCAAGGGGTAGGCTTCATTTTGTGGAAAGGCAGTATCCTGGAGCTGGGAGGAAAGATTGGAAAAACGCTGAGATCTCTGAGCCTGTGTGCTGGGAAGGAAGGGAGAAGAGAACGTGGAGAAATGGCAGTGTCCAGATGGAGTTTGGATCTCTCTAAGTAGTTTGGAGAAGGAGGGAAGGTGGCTGCAGAGAGGATTCACTCACCAAAAAGCTCAGAAAAGGTCTGCAAAGGTCTGCAAAACATCCTTCAGGCAAGGATGTTTTATAGCCTGGGTACCGCTTAACACACAAGCATGTACACACATGCAAACACATTCTGTAGTACATTTTCAGAGACGCTGCCAATTGGGGAGTGCACACAACAGTGATGATCTTCAGTTTGTCCTTGGTAAACACTGGCTGTCTTTGTTCTGCTTCTCTAGTGTCAAGGGGAATTATCTGGCTTTCCTGTTCTTCCCTCTCTTTTCTTCTTGGCAATCTGATAAGGCTGGCACAGGAATTTCTGTTGACTGCCCTGGATTACAGGCCATTTGTTTTGTTTGTTTTTTTTAAATCAGGAAAAGCTTACTTTATGGTCTGCTGAGTGAGGGCTCTACTCATCACCTGTTAAGACATCATTTTATTGTCCCTGGCTAATCCCAGCTGTTGGAAAGTAGAAATCTGATGACCCGTATTGTACAAACAAGGAAGCATACTGTTTACTTAACCAGAAGAGTGGTGCATGATTCCAAGGCTCTTCTGGAGATTCAACAGGGTCATTACCAACCTGACCTTTTCTCCCTTTTCTCCACCAGCCTCAGTGTATCGGCTTTTCCTCTTTGATCTTGTCTCATCACGATCACGAGGTGGCAGGTATCACATTGTCAGTAGAGATCCTGAGCAGGCCAAGTCCTTGTGCTCTTGAGACAACATTGTAATGTGGGAGATGAATATATAATATGTCATATATTTACACATTCTCCGAAGAAAAAGAAATCAGGCAAGACAATTGAGTGTGCTTCTGTACTGGTGCTCATAATGCAGTGTGCTCTGGAATGACATCTCAGGAAAGGTAACCGGTGAGCAATGACCTGGAAAGTGAGACAGAGGAAGTGCTGGGGCAAATGCTTCAGGCTAAGAGGCAAACAGGACTAAAGAGTCTAAGACAGGATGCCCAGCGGGCATAGCTCAGTGGTTGAGCATCGACCTACGAACCAGAAGGTCACAGCTGGATTCTCGGTCAAGGCACAAGCCCAGGATGCAGGCTCATCCCCTGTGGGGGCTGTGCAGGAGGCAGCTGAGTGATGATTTTCTTTCATCATTGAGTAATTCCTCTCTGAAATCAATAAAAATATATATTTTTAAAAGAGAGCTTAAGGCAGGGAGATGGTGGGTGAGTTGAAGGAAAGCTACAAAGATTGTGGCCAGAGTGAGTGAAATGAATATGGAAAAGAAAATTTAGAAAAGAGGTAAAAAAAAAAAAATACAACTGGGGCCAGGTCATTAAATCTTGTTAAATCAACACAAGGGCTTTGGACTTCACTGTAAATTTGACAGATAATTACTGGAGTGTTTTGTTGAGAATACACAAGATGATGTATGTTTTGTAAAGCTTACTAAGGCCCCTGTTGTGGGAAAGAGACTGGAGGGAAAACAGGTAAACAAGGAGACCAGGCAGGAGGTGTTTGCAGAGTTCCAGGTCTCAGAGGTGGTCAGGGAAGAAGTGAGAAGTGGATGTATTTGGGTTGGGTATAGAAGGCTGAGCCTCTTTAGAGCTCACTGGCGGATTAGATGTGGGATACAGGGGAAAGAGAACAGCAAAAGATGAAGGTTATGTTCTGAACAACTTGCTGAAAAGTCATACCATTCACTGAAATGGGGGATCCTGGAAGAAGAGTAGATATCACCAGAATATTGAATCATATCTGATGATAAATTTAATATGCCTGTTAGACATCCAGACAGAGCTGTGGCATAGGCAATTGGTAAACAAGTTTGGGGTTCAGGGGAAAGGTGAGAGTCAAAAACATAAATCTGAGATTAATCTGTACACACAGATTGATATAATAACACATATAATCTAAAAAAAGAAGATAAGAAACCATTTTATGGCTCAGGTAAAGAAAGTGGTAGACTAGGAAGTAGATGACCAGGACATTGGTTTGCAAATATGAATTCAATGGCATTGACTGGTGAGTTTGCTGAGAATTGCAGGGAAAGAGAAGAGAACAGGATTACACAAGAGTTCTCTTAGATTAAATGGAGCCTGGACAGCAAGGATAGTGAATAGCACTTCTGGGTAACACTTGCAGTCAGTGGTATGCCTAGTGCATTGGATACCCAGAGGGGACCACTTCTAACATCTCTGTCATAACAAAATTATTTTCAGTCATTATTATGTAATGATCAATAATAATCATTACTTTCTCTTCATTATCTGGTTTTAAAACAAAAATAACTATTAAAAGAATATATGTGAATTTTAAATATAGTGTTTACATCTAGTCTAATATTTTTGTGTGAACTAAATTTGCACTCACCAAACAAAAATATTATACCTCTCAGTTTGCACAATCTTTGAATTTATATTTTGAAGCACAATTAAACTCCTCATAATAATATTGAATGACCAAATTGATATAATTCAAGTTCTGCTAATTTGTCTATATAAGCACTCGATTGTCACTGCTTATTTGAAATCTACTGTTTAATTGCAGAAACATGTAGTAGCATAGGGTTTGGTGACACAAATATAAACCTGAACATTTTAAGAACTAACTTAAAAATGAAGGCATATAGCTAAGACTTGAGTATGGGGGGCCTCACTATATAAGAGGAGTTCTCTGAATTAACTCCCATGTAGAATATGACTCTTTAAAATAAGTATTAAAATTTGCTAATTTGAAGTTTACATATCATTAGCAACACTCAACAGTAATCACAGCAATTGTTTGGATCAGTGTTTTGGGGGAAGAGTGTTTTACCATCGACATTATTTAGAATTGCCAGTGTATGGTAATAATAAAAATTGAGTTGAGTTTTACACGAATTTATTATTGGTTTTAAAATCGCTATAGACAATGCACAGTGCTTTGTGCCTGCACCCTTACCCTTGTGGTCACTGCTTATGTTCTGAGGACATCGCCTCTGCATTCCTGGAAAAATGGTTATCATCTTATACAGAGAGGGTGGAAGAAAGGTTTTTGTTCCTCCAACATGTGTAGAGAAACTAAGTGAAGTCTTTTAACATTTCTCTCTCCCTAGAGCTACTCTCTTCCTAAGAGTGCACTCCTTTCTCAATGACCCAAACGTGAAGGTACATTTTAAATCTTTCTTATCTCCTCTTCCAAAGCAATTCTCCACTGATTAACTTGTATTTTATTTTATATAAATAAAGTTTGAAGAGTTGGTAGCATAGGACAGAAGCTGTAAACATCCTCTGGGTAAAAGTAACTGGACAATTAAAGAAAATAAGGGTATGAAAGATGGGGCTGGGGTTGACAAGGCTGTCTGTTCCATATTAAGCTAAGGCTAGCACTGTTTTCTTCTGCCTTTCTTTGTACACGGGAGCTGGGGTCTTCAATGTTGAATGTAGAGCCCTAAAGGTACACAAAATGATCCACTGGGTCATAAGTAAATAACAGAGCTTCTATTTTTATTTATTTTTCTTATTCTTTAATATTTTCTGTCTTATATACACTTTAGAATAAACATATTAGTTAGCACATGTTTATAGCTTATAAATTGAATTTGTATGTATAATTAATTTTTAAAACTCATGGTGCATCTGAAAAAAGTAATAGAAGACCAAGAAAACCAAGAGCCACAGGAAGCTTGCAGAGTCTCAAACACGAGTTTCTAGGTCTGTTTTTCTCTAGACTTGGCAAGTCTCGAACCATTGAAGCACTGCTATTTTATCTTGTAGATTCATATACTTTAGAGAGTACATGAGAAATCAGTCAGGTTGGTATTATATGTAAAAAATGAGATGCAGATAAAAATTGAGAAGCTGACCTGCCCTGTATAGACATTAATCATGGGTTTGCTTGGAGACAGAGCAAAATGTCCCTCAAAAATTATCTTGGAATCCACTCAAGGGTTATATAGGCACCCGATTAAGACTGCAGAATTCTGTATCATTAAGCAGGGAAAAATTGGTTATTTAGAACTTGATAAGTTGATGCTTTCAATTAGCTGTGAAACCATTAAGGCTCCTTACTCATCAAGGTTCCAAGCAGGCACAAGTTAGCTATAAGAAGAAAATTTGCATTCCAGTAGTCGAAGGAGTTTCCCCCAATGGCTGAGCAAATTGATTTGTCCAAAGATGTTGTCCCTTTGGATATTGGAAATATCTAATAAAGATAATAGTATGTTCTTGGTATTATTTATTATAAAGTTAGTTGTGTTAACACTTGGATAATAGATTAAGCTGTTGAGTGTGGACAAAAGCAGAAGCAAGAGACAGCGATTATGGGTGAAGAATAATTGCAAGGTGGAACACTGGGAAGGGGATAATGAAAGTAAAGGGTCCGCTGTGGTCGGCAAACTGCGGCTTGCGAGCCACATGCGGCTCTTTGGTCCCTTGAGTGTGGCTCTTCCTAAGCCTTAGGAGTACCCTAATTAAGTTAATAACAACGTACCTACCTATATAGTTTAAGTTTAAAAAATTTGGCTCTCAAAAAAAATTTCAATCGTTGTGCTGTTGATATTTGGCTCTGTTGACTAATGAGTTTGCTGACCACTAGCTAGGGAAGGAGATAATAGAGAAGAGGAAGCGTAAAGAATGAGGATGAGCTTGGTAGAGGCTAGAAGAGCCACAGGCCTGTGGAAGTAGAGTGTTTCAGGGGAATAGTTTAAAGGTGACGTAGGTCAAGCCAACAGTAACAGATTCACTCTGGGATCACCTGCCATGACAACTCTCCTAGCTCAGGGCTCTTTTCCCCTGTTGTTCTGTCTCCATGTGCTGGTTAAAGATAAGCAATTAAGGATTCCAGGGTTCTGATTCAGGAAGGGGGTGGGTCCCAGGGGAGAATGACAGAAACAACTGTAAAAGAAGACACTGTCCCATGCCAAAGAAGAGGTGACAAAAGGTAGTAGGCTACAGAAAGATCTTCTGGTCATATTGCTCCTGCCGTGTTCCTAGGAGTGAATGACCAGCCACTTAAATCTCCAATCAATGTTTTTTTGAAAGAACCTCCGAATGTCTGTGGTTAAATCAGGATGGGGTGCTCCCTCCACAATAACTCAAGTAGCTTAGTAGCCATGTACCCTTTGGTTCTTAAAGGTGTAAAAAGAGAGCTGAACTGATGAGGGATAAGCTTGGAGGCCTATATACCTATATATCTCTATCATCTCTATTTGTATATATAGAAAGACAAATAAAACCTTTAAAATTTCATTTATATACATTTTAATGCTATTGTTGTGCTACCTGGTAATTGGATATGTATGGTAAACTAGAGGCCCGATGCATGAATTTCATGTGAGGGGCTCGGCCCTAGCAGTCCCAGATTTGTCTGGAAGGTTGTCCGGAAGAACATTCTTAAGGTTGTCTGGCTGCCCAGTCTAATATTATGCTTTTATTGTTATAAGTAGCTTGACATACATGATTAATAAGTATGGCTCTACAAAGTCTAATCAAGTTCCTGATTTTTGCTTTCTATGTATTTGGTCACCTATAATGGTCCATGTTGATAGCATTTCCTGATACCAGGTTCTGTTTAATTCTCATCATAATCACTGAATTAAATTCAACTGAAATCATTTTCATGTACCCAGAAATAGAACATGGTTGGTGAATATCTGGCTACTTTTTTATTCCCTCTACTTTTGAGATTTCCTGAAATGCAGAACTAATAATTGGGAGAAGGGAGGCACATTTATAAAGGGGTCAAAGAGGTTTCTGGGAGGAAAGGGGAAGAGACTCCAAAACATTGACTTTGAAGTTTAAACTCTTTAGAATATTATGTTTAGAATCAGACTTTTAGGACTGAGATTATCCTTTAGACTCAAAGTTAGAGGACTGAGATGATCCTGATTGAATTCTACTACCATTTGTGGACACCAAGATCCCAAACTCACATGAAGGAAGAAGGAGCCAGGAATTAGAGGCTCACAGTTTAAAACTGGTTCTGGAAAAGCTGGTGGCTGAGCCAGGTATCTTCTTTGATAATGGTTGTGATTTGAGAACAAACACACCTAGAAGATTCTGGATGGGGGAGCTTAGCTTAAGTTATGCTTTGGGGGGAAAAAAAGCCATCTTTCTGACTTGTTTATTCTTAATAGTAAGACAAGCTTAATGCCACAAATAACTTCAAAAGCAAGGGTCTCACTGTGGACACATCATAGATTCATTGCCTGAATAATTACACATGAACAGATGTCTCTGCACTAGCCTAGTTATTTCTTTTCCCCAATGTCCGATGCCTTACTAGACTTTAAGTTGCTTTAGGGAAATAATCATTTCTTATTCTCCTCTATACCTCCAGCACTGAGTGTTTGGCATATGGCAGGTGTCAATAGTTGTTGGTTGGTTAGTAAATAAATGAATGGATGAATGTTGGCCTAAGAATTTATATTACCTTTTTATCTGGTTCTATCCTGCCTCAACTAGAAGGCCAAAATAGAGTTTCTCATGCTGTTGAAATATACCATGAGGATTCTAAAGCTTCTGTCATTTTTCAAAAGGCAATCACTAAGTAAAGGTTGAACAGGGTCAACCCTGGCATACTCCAGATGCAGTAACAGGTTGACAAGTCTCCCTATTTCTCAGGCCTCCTGTTTCCTCATCTAGCATAGACATCCAGCCAGCATTCATTTAAACCTCCCTGATCTGTCTCTGCTTATTAAATTAATTCTAACGTTTCTTTCCCACCTCTCTGCCTTTTCTTGAACCTATAACTTTTTACCTTTCTTTCTCTTTCCCTCCACCAAAATCTTCATTCTTTTTCTCTTTCCTTCCTTCCTTCCTTCCTTCCTTCCTTCCTTCCTTCCTTCCTTCCTTCCTTCCTTCCTTCCTTTCTTCCTTCTCCTCTGTTTTACCAGAACTGGTCACTTTAACTAGTAAACTATAATTCTTGTTACCAATTTTAAGCACTCACATTTATAGTTAACCACTTGTCTAGAGGAAAAGAGACTAATATAATGACAAAACAAGGGCTTTCCATTAAGACTCCTTCTCTATTTTCTCTCCTTGATATTTCCATAAGGAGAAGTAAGAGAGAATGGAATTGGCTGATGAATTGGTTAGAGAATGAAAATGGCTGATGAAAATGGAGAAAATGTTCAACTTTATTAAATGACAATGATATACAAATTCAGATAGATGAGAATGTCAGTTTTCACTTTTCAGATTCACCAGGGTTAAAGAAAAGGGAAAAACAGGGATTTCTTATATTCCTTAGCTTGGAGAAAAATTATTTTAAATTTTTTATGGGATATAATTTGGCAAAATATCTCAAAGTTTTAGAATACATTTCTTTTGACCTAGCAATTTCACTTTATGGATATAATCTTCTATACTAATAAAAGGGTAACATGCTAATTATACCAGGTCAACTGGACATCTCCCAGACATCTGACTTCCTTCCAGACAAAGTCACGGTGGTGGGGACCAAGGCAGAGGCGGTTAGGGGTGACCAGGCCAGCAGGGGAGCAAGCAGTTAGGGGCAAGATCAGGTCAGCAGGGGAGGGAAGTTAAGGGGCGATCAGACCGGCAGGGGAGGGTAGTTGTGGACGATCAGGCCAGCAGGGGAGGGCAGTTGGGGGCGATCAGGCTGGCAGGCAGAGGTGGTTAGGAGCGATCAGGCAGGCAGGCAGGCAGGCAGGCGAGTGGTTAGGAGCCGGCAGTCCCAGATTGTGAGAGGGATGTCCAACCCCTGCAGGATTGGGCGTAAACCGCAGTTGGACATCCCCTGAGGGGTCCCAGATTGGAAAGGGTGCAGGCTGAGCTGAGGGACAATGTACCCCCGCACAAATTTTGTGCACTGAGCCTCTAGTAAATAAATAATCAGATGTGCACAAAGATGTGCACAAAGATTTATATGAAAAAGTTTGTTACATTACTATTTATAGTAGTAAAAATATTTAAATAAATGATGGCACATTAAATACATGAGCTATAAGGTACATCATGAAAAAATGTTTAGAACATACTTTCAAGTTATAAAAATTAGGGCACAAAACAGTATGTATTTTTAGTTCTGATGTAAAGATGAACAGAAAAATGCTGGGAATTATATGTACTGATTATATTAACAGTCCTTCTGGGACAGTGGGATGAAGGGGGATTTTAATTTCCTTATTCATAATTATTGATACATTCTACTTTTTCTATTATTATGATGTTCTACTTTCTTATTATTTTAAAAGCTTTTGTGGTAGATAGAGCTGAAGAATTTTGCAACCAGCCCTCCAATTCCTGCACACATGCCTCTTTGACTTTGTCATGCCTCCCATCAAGAGACAGAATCTATTTTCCCACCTTCTAAATCTGACTTGCTTTGACCAATGGATGTAGCAAAAGTAATGTTGTACAACTTTTGAGGTTAGGCCATCCATAACAAACCTTGTGGCCTTCACTGTTTTCCTCGAAGTGTTGCCCTGAAACTACCATGTAGGAAGCTGGTCCAGCCGACTTAAGGAGAAGAGGCCTCACAGAGAAGGACCAAGGTCCCCCAGCCAACAGCCAGGACCACCACCAGACATCAGTAAAGGCACCAGGGACCTTCCAGGCCAGCCAGCTCTCCAGCTGAATGCAGCATTATGAGTGAGCCTGGAGGAGCCCAGCAGAGAAAACTTCCCATCAACCCACAGAATCATGAGAGATAATAAAGCGTTGTTTTAAGCACTGAGTTTGGGAATGAATTGTTACTCAGATAATTAAAACACTAACATAAACATTAACGTAAAAAAGGAAGTCATAGGCTGGCTGTCAATCTATTTTTCAAAGGAGCTCGAAAAATATTACCTCAGAAGTTTAAATGGAAGCGTAATCATTGTTGTGGTTACGTTTATGTTTTGGAAGAATGACTGGTGAAGAGAGACTGGATGGTCTGCAATGGGTCAGCAAATAGGTAGTGAGTGTGTTTTTGTATGTGTGTGGCTTTCCTCGTTGAAAGAGCACAATTTATGCAAACTATCTGCATATGGCTCAGAATGTACCCCCAGCTGCGTGTCAGCAAAGCTCTTGGATCCTCCTTCCTACCAGTGCAGCAGGAGGGGGTGTGCAGCTGCACTCCCTCATCCCTTCAGAACTGCTTACCCAGTAGGACCTCCAGGAGTACAGGAGAGGTAGGGTTCCAAAGTATTTTTGAAGATATCCTTCAAATATTTATTTCTTGTCCAGAGAAATGAGAAGTTCCTCAGAAATATTACACAGAAATGTCACAAAGGTCTATGTTAACTTTTCCTCTGAAGTATCTATCTTCCCAACAACTCTACCCTTTAGTAATCCATGTATCATTATAGGAATAGAAACTTGAAGATAAGGCCCGTGAGACTGTGTCTCAGATGTCAACCGAGTATAGTATCAGACTCTTAGAGCTTACCAGGGTCCTTAGAGCTTGATCTAATTCTACCCCTTCATTGAAAGGAAAATTCAATCTAAGCCTGAGACAATTGCCATGGCCTACCTCAGGTCACAAATGAGCGACTTTGTGGGCACAGAGCTGGGAGGACACCCAGGTGTCTCTGCTTCTCTGCATTGTGCTTTGTACGATGTTGTCCCACTTCTCCCAGCCCAAATGAAATTCCAAGGGATGGGATGAGACTTGGCCTTCGCTAATTTTACATTTGTTTCACATTTCAGTGGAATTGCTGGTTATAGAAGAGGGAAATCCTGAAAGTTATGCCGCCAAAAAGTTTTACACCATACTGTAAATGCAGCCATAAAATAAAATAGCAAAGTGATTCTTTTCTCTGGATGCAAGACTGCCTGAGACCACCAGAGAATGGAGGCTGCACAGATTCAGATTCACAGGCTGTGTTCTCCTCAGCAAAGCCTTTCCAAAGCCAGATGTCTGGTGATGGATGTTGACTCTCTCCTCTCCTACTGGATAATTGATATTTATTATAAAACTAAATAGGAGCATGTGGTGTTTGGGGAAAAGAATTCTGACAACTGCTAGTTTTAATATTCTATTTTTCACAGTTCATCTGCCCCAAGCATAATCCTCTCAGATGTCACACTCACTGACAGATTCCTCTGCAATCAGTCTCCATTATTATTATTTTGTGTCTTCCATGCTGAGCCGTGGGCAAGAGCCCTGAACTGGGTATGAGGCTTCAAAGTTGTGTTAGCAAATATAAGAAGGGTGATCTACTATCAACATGCCCAAACTTGGCAGTTGTGCCAATAAATCAGAATCTAAGAGTTAGTCCTGCTGTGAGAGCCCCTTCTCCTCCCTGCTGTACTTCCTCCCTAGAATTAAGTATTTCCGGCCCAGAATTCTGGAAGAACTTAAATCTCTGGTGCTTTCTGAAGCTTTCTGATGCCAACTAAGACATCTGGGGTGGGACCTCAGCATTCCCTATTGGCATCAATTTTGGCACAAGTCTCCATGATGTCTACGTTTTCTTTAGTCCTGACAGGTCCTAATTTTTGTTGGTTCTCTGAGCTCTCATTCATCTTAATCTTCTGCCAGAAAGATGATATGTTATGCTTTTGCACATTTGACAAGAGCCCAGGATATTTTGGGAGCTATCAGTCTTTGTAGGTATGGAGCTTTGTCCATTTGCTCTTTGTGGGGTCTGACCATGGAGGGGTGGTGCTAGGATTGGAGATCTGGGCCATATGTGGATCAAGAGCTGAAAAACCTGCTAACTTAACCTAACCCTTGCTTTTGATTTTTCATTGAGGTCAAGGGCACGTATGGCATTTAAAGCAGGAGTCAGAACCCAAGTCAGGAGTTGAGCACACATATAATGCAAGATTGGGAGCAAAGAAAAGTCTAAGAAGGTCTAATAATACAAAGGATGCAAATTTTGGCTAAATAATGGCTGGCACAGTATTTTGTGTAAAAAAATATGTTCACATTTAATCAGAGGGTATATCACATTCAAATGGTTTCCATCACATTCAGATTTGCATCTCCTATTAAAGCCCCTTGTAGGTCCTCAGCCTAGGTTGGATCTTTCTATCCAACCACTTAACACATCCTAGAGGAAATTGTCATTTCAGGTTTATGTTTTTTGGTCTTCATTATCCATTTGCTTCACAAAGTATTGGATAGAGTACAAGGGACACATACTACCCTTTCCTCTGAGTTTTCTTCCCAAGGAGTGATTTATAGTTTAAATCAAGGACTAGTAATTGTAAAATTGAATTCTGACATTCTGATGCTGCCTCTATTCCATGTTATAATTTATGGGAGAAAAAATACCATACTTTGAGTTGGAGACACTCCTCTATCAGAGGCTGACAATTCAAATAATGACATTATCATTATTTACTAATGATAATAAAAGTAGTAATCCAATTGATTTGCAGCCATATTTATAGCATTCAGATGTCATGCTCTTTGATGCCTCTTTGCTATAACTTATGCAGTTTCATTAGTTTAGAAAATCCTTTCCTGCCTTCTCCATCTATCCATTTTTAAGTCCTTTCTTAAATGCCAATTTCTTCGTGATGTTTTCTTATCACCAGGATTAAGCCTGACATCTTACATATGTCTTTTCCTAGACTTTTTTCATTGTATTTGGTTATTTTTATGTCTGGTTTCTGGTAGATTATAAAGGCAGCAGTAACCTTTTCATCTTTGTATACCTAATATTTAGCAAAATACATGGTGGCTGTGGGTATTCAGAGAATAAGTGTTGAAAGAAAAGATAATATGGCAGTCCTGACCAGTTTGGCTCGGTGGATAGAGCGTTGGCCTGTGGACTAAAGGGTCCCAGGTTCGATTCCAGTCAAGGACATGTACCTTGGTTGCAGGCACATCCCCAGTGGGGGGGGGGGGTGTAGGAGGCAGCTGATCGATGTTTCTCTCTCATCGATGTTTCTAAACTCTCTATCCCTCTCCCTTCTTCTCTGTAAAAAATCAATAAAATATATATTTTTAAAAAAGATAATATGGCAATGAAGGAATAGCCCACTTTATCAGTCTAAGGCAGGGGCAGCAATAAGACCATTCTCTTTCATCTATCCAGGCTCATTAACAGAGGTGAGGTTCACCTGGGAAAAAGCAAGAGCCCACTCAGGGGCTAGTCCTTTGACTCCATTGCAGGACCATTCTACTGAGATGATTTCCTTCTCAAAATAGTACAATTACCTGAAGTGCTTTATCATTTCCCATCTGTGAAGGAAATGGCATCAGAGAGCAAAGTTAAAAGCAACTGAGTGGAGAATGTAGTGGGTTCAAGATTAGACTGACAAGAGGAGGGTAAATATAGGCACAACCACAAATTATCCCGCTCCTGACTATAACACGGCATCCAGACAAGCCACTCAGGCACGTAGGCACAGACAGCCTCTGCAGCATATGCCAGTGTGGTTTGAGGTGCATCCTCCCATGCCCACTTCCTGGGAGCTGTCCCATGAGGCTGAGAGCCAGCTGGCCCAATAGCACAGCTGCCCCTGAGGAAATGGAGCAGAGTGACCTGCCTATGCATGTGCTAGGCTGAGATCCTGCCCTTGCTCCAGAGAACGGTACAGCTTGAGTGAAGTTTGGGAAATGTCTCAGGAAGCCTTGCTTCACAATTAGTTTTGGACAGGCTTCTAAGAAACAGCTTGTCACTATGAGCAGGAGGGCAGACATTTCTCTGCTTAAGGTACTCCATGTCTAATTTAGCTAGCAGGTGTGGCTTCTATCATAATGGTGACAGATGAAAATATTCATGAAGAATCTTACCAAAAAACTGATATAAAACAAAAGAAAAATAAACAGGGTGAGCATGATAGCAAGAGACAGATGGATATAAATTTAAATTAAATGATTTTTTAAGAAGTGTTTATGAAGGGCCTACTTGTGATGAGCTAGCTCTCCCTGAGGCTCTCTGGGAATACTCTTCAGGAAAAGAAGCTGAAGGCACCACTGAGTGGAGTGGTAAGGCGTTTGGAAGTTTGGTGTAGTCAAAGGGAAACCAACTGGTGAAGAATCAGGCCATCACCAAATCATATTCTTGGGAAGAGTTTGTTCTTTGTCATTTCCCATTCTTCTTTGTTGTGATTCTTGTGTGAAAAAGCCTTGAGCAATATTTGCATGAAGCGATCCCTTCCTAAGTGACATTTAAAAATCATTCTGGTATATATCAATTCAATTCTAGAACCTACATTGTCTGGCTTTGGCAGTTAAAAGTAATTTAGAAGAGTTAATAATTTAGTCAGTCTCTCAATGGACCATGTGAGAGAAAGGTGTATTTTAAAGCAAAACAAGCACCTTTAAAAATCTTTTATTATCACTCTCCCCTCCATATTCTTCATTCAAAACATGTCTGCTCTCTTCAGTCCTCTTTTGCCCATGCTCAATCCTTCCAAGCTTCTCCCTTCCCAACTCTCAGAGCTTCCCCCAAGTGTACACAGCCTCAGTTCTTCTTTAGTTCCCTATGAGACATGCCAATGCTGAATTATTGGGCTTCCTCAGTACTCCCTCCCCATTAGCCATTTCTTTAGAACCAATAAGTGCCAGGAGGTGACTCAACATGTAAAAAAAGCAAATGGATTCCTTTAGAAGTGTGAAAATTTAGAATGTTCATGAATTAATCATTTGTTCATTAGTAAAATTTCTATTTGGGGGAACCAAAAAAAAAAAAGAAAGAAATCTTGGTAAGGAGTAGTACCATTAAACACACAATTAAACAATAGAATAAACTTGCCTGATTCTTTCCTTATGTTTAGTTTCAGGGTTACTTTACAAGGTGGAATTCATATAACAGGAGAAAATCTGAGGAAGCATGTGTTTAGATGAGGCTGGCTATGAACAAGCAGCTGAGAGATTAAGGTGAATTTGATTCTTTACCATGTGTCTGGATGACAATACAGACATTAGTGATTTGGTCACTTGTTTTTGTTTACTAACTTTATACTAGTAATATCAGAAGTGAAGGTAAGTTATAATGTAGTTGATGTCCTTGAATGCAAGATATATACAGACCAGAGGCCCGATGCATGAAATTCATGAAAGGGGCTTGGCCCTCGCAGTGGCAGCGGCAGCGACAGCGGCAGCGGCTGTGGCTGCCTTGGCCCTCGCAGCCCCAGCTTTGTCCAGAAGGTCCTCTGGAAGGATGTCCGTAAGGATGTCCTGTTTAATTAGCATATTATGATGTTATTATTATTATAGATATGGGGAAAGTTGACACCACATCTACAGGAACAAAATTCCCAAGAGCAGGCTCTAATACAGGGGTGGGCAAACTTTTTGACTCGAGGGCCACAATGGGTTCTTAAACTGGACCGGAGGGCTGGAACAAAAGCATGGATGGAGTGTTTGTGTGAACTAATATAAATTCAAAGTAAACATCATTACATAAAAGGACACAGTCTTTTTTTTTTTTTAGTTTTATTCATTTCAAAAGGGCCGGATCCTGCCCGTGGGCCGTAGTTTGCCCACGGCTGCTCTAATAGTTACTAAGCTTCCTGAATGTGTAGTAACAAGACACTTTGCCTCAAAATCGGCCTTTGTATGTTCAACAAGGGGTAAAAATAATCAATTCAAAAGACTTACATACGACTTGTTTTAAAAAAGTATTTTGCTGCAACTATATACATTTTCTTAACAAGGGGAAGTTACTGATTTTTTTTTTAAACTAAGGGTTGACTTGCTATTTTTTTTCTTCATTAATGAAAAAAAAAAAAGACACCATGGCAAAGGGTGAGACTAGGAAAGGTGTATGAATGTCTTAATTTAGAATAGTGACTATTCTAAATAGTGACTATTCAATAGTCATTCAGAAATTTAGCTATTTTAGCAGATAATTTTTCAAGGCTGAACCTTTAATATGTAACTTCAGGAGTGCACTATGCATATATAATGGCATAAGACAAAACAAATGCAATCAGGAAACCATTTAAGTGTTGGCTAAGAGGTTTGATAATAGAAAAAATGAATTATCTGGGACTAATTTTATTTACATAAAAGTAGGTACTACCATTAGTCATCTTTTTTGGCTAAAAAAAAAGCTTTTGAAAAATATTTCTTTGAAGAATTGAAAGAGAATGATCAGTGGATCAATAATGAGCAAGTCTTAGCCCATTATATGACCCAGGCAAATGGGCTTCTCAGTAAAACTGTACACTTCCCAATTCCGTTAACAGTTGCCTGAAATCTTTGCCTTCAGAATCCTGTGCATCACACATACCATAGTGATTTTTCTGACCTTGTTTATAAACACTGAAATAAATATGGCCAGGTATTGTATTAGTTTGCCAGGGCTGCCATAACAAAGCATAACAGACTGGGTGATTTAAACAACAGGAGTTTATTTCCTCAGGGTCTGGAGCACAAGTCAAGATGTCGTTGGCACAGCTGATTTCTTCTGAGTCCTCTCTTTAGATTGTAGATGTCTGTCTTTTCCCAGTGTCTTTACATGGTCTTTCTTCTGTGTATACCTGTTTCCTAATCTCTTATTATAAAGACACCAGTCATATTGAATTAGGACCTACTCATTTAATCTTCATTACCTCTTTAAAGGATACAACTAATTGAATTCATCAGCACATTAAAAAATACATCATGGCCAAGTCTGACTTAACCCCAGAGTACAAGGATCATTCAATATTAGAAAATTTGTTAATTTAATTCAACATATTGATAGATCAAAGGAGAAAATCATTTGAGTATCTCCATATATGTTGAAAAATCCTGAAAACACACACACACACAATATAAATTCCTGATAAAACATTCAATAAAATAGTAATAGAGATATTTCCTTAACATGATAAAAAATATATACTTTGGTACTTGAAGTAATCACTTTTTAAAATGGAGAAACACTATCCCAATAAGATTAGAAACAAAGCAAGTATGCTCATTATTTCTATTATCATTTAGCATTATATTGGAGGCTTCTAAGTAGCAATATTATATTTCTTAATGTAGATGGCTACAGATGTAATCATTTTCTAAATTATACATGTGTATTTTGTACACTCTTTTAAATATGCATTTCACAATAAAAAGGTTAAACATTTAACATAAGGAAACCATACATGCATACATTTAAACGGGCTATTTGTGGTAATTTATGTTCATTTGTACATTTAAGATATAAAGCCAGGCATTTTAAGCAAAATTAAAGGAAGCACCATAGATGTAAGACATGTAGCATAAGATAAAAACAGTTATGTGGCCTTTTTATTGCTGGTGATAAAAATGTAAATCAATAGCAGTTGATGTACTGTCAAGAAGAAAAGCACAGACATTTTTAATATTTAAGTATGCAATATCATCTGCAAAAGATAGCCAATGAAAGTTAAATGCAGGCTTAATCTCAAATATTTAGAGCTTGGAGGTCATCACTTTAAGCTCACCAAAGAAAGTTGGACAAATTGAAAATCAACACCTTTTTTGGACTCACCAGAGAATTGAGTTTCTGGTATAAAACATTGCCCTGAATTCTGGAGAGACAGGTAGATCCATCACAGTGGTCTTACTTACCTAGAGCAGAGACCACTGAAGGCATAAACTGATAGAAATACTTAGATGTTTATTTCGATAAATTGCTGTAGGCTGGCTATGGACCAGCATGAGAGTGAGTAACTAAGTTTTAGGGGACACCCACATTTTATGGACTTTACCTCCAAGAAACCCAACTTCTCATGGTGAACATCTGAGAAAGATATAATCTTTTTGGTTCTGGCAGATGGAGAGGAGCAGTAATTATTGTGAAATGCATGTTTGGAGCCTCCCTCATAACAAAGGCCCACTTTTCATGGAAAAAGACTTTATCAAAGCATTGTTCCAGAACTGTGGCAAAAAGGCATTCCTCTCATTCCAGCCCCATCTAGCCGTCCTGCCTCATCTAAGAGGGTTGGAAGGAAGTGATACAAGAAAAATCATTTTTAAAGGTCACAGGCCAGAAACACAAGCCCACTAAAAGGCTGACATGTAACTGAAAGATTATAGAATGCTTCAAGCCCTCACCCCACCTTAGCACCACAAAGTTCCAGTATAATAGTAGTGGCTTACAACTGAGAGACCTAACTTGTTGGAAGAGGAATACTTAGGAAAGTCTGGAGTAAAGATGTGAGATGAAAAATGAAGTCACTAGAGAAACTTTAAGCTTCTGTCACTGATAGCTACATCAAACATTAAATGATACCCAACTCCTAGACAGATTAACATAAATCCTTACACTAGTGGCCTAGTTAGTTGAGTTCCTACTTCCCAAAACAACATATCTGGCTTTCAATGAGGCATGCCAAAAGGCAAGAAACAAACAGTATGAAAAGAAAGATTACTGGAGCCAGACTCAAATATGACACAGATGTTTAATTATCAGACAGAAAATTATAAAGTAACTATGATGGATATGTTAAGAACTCTAATAGGAAATGTAGACAACATGATAGAAAAGATGTATGATATAAACTGAGAGATGAAAATTCTTGACATAACTGAAGAAAGAATCAGTGTGCCTGAAGATAGGTAATAGAAAATACCCAAACTGGAAACTAGAAATCAATCACAAGAAAAACAATTCACTGAAAAACACAAAAATACCTGGAAGCTAAATAACATGTTACCAAACAATGAGTGAATTAACAATGAGATCAAGGAAGAAATCAAAGATTCCTTGAGGGGGAGAAACCAAGATGGCAGCGTAGGTAAATGCCCGTACTTGCCGCCTCCCACAACCACATCAAAATTACAACTAAAATACAGAACAACCATCATCCAGAACCTCTGGAAAGCTGGCTAAATGGATGGTTTTAGGTGCTTCAATCTGGCAGCTTTTTGGTATCAAATGAGAACCTGGATTTCTGAGCAACATGATATCCCTATGCTGTGATCTCTACCATCCAAACAGTTTTATTTTTATTAATAACAGGGTAATATTGAGCCTTTTGTATAAATCATTCATTACCACTAATTAGTTTTGATATTTTGAATGCCAAGTCTTCTTCACTGATCTAAGAAGGGTGCAGGCAAAAAGACACAATATGTGTGAATATTTACTAGGATCAGTTAGCAAGGGGAAGCTTTCAAGTATAAAAATAAATACAAGTAAAAGAGCCTTTTTAAAAATGTAATTCTCTCCATAGTAAGAACAGGCCAAAGTTGAAGGGCTTGTACCAATGTATACAAAGCACCTCAATAAGACTAAACAAATATCAACTGAATCCATAAAACTTGCACACTTTCCCCCTTTCCTCCCCTTTTTGTCTGGAAATGTAGATGCTTTAATAATAATCACTTTTATTATCATTATTTGCTAACATTGCAGAGTTTCCTTGGAAACGATGTTAGTTAAGACTCAGTGGTGGAAAGAGGGGGAGTGGGGGCAGAGTAGTGGTTTCCTACAGGAAATCCAACTTGCAGTTTGTAGTAAAACTGACTTCAAGGGCAGGTTAATGAGATTACAGCTTGCTAATCACCCTGAAAACCATCAGTTGCCATTTCCAAACAAGATGGCAATTGTCAAGCAGCTTTATCTTGCAAAATCAAAAGCCTTGTAGGTCTACCTTTCAGTGCTGCAATTGACAATGTAGTTATGCATACAGTGAACAAAAAGTTTCAGAAACTGATTGTATTATCAAGCTGTGGATTTAGCAGCATGGAGCACCAACCTCAGTCTGGTAAAAAACCATGCAAGCATTTTTTGGTGCATTTATTGCATATGAAATCATAGGGAAAATCCCTTCTCTCAAGTGTACTTACTATTCAATGCAGTTAAATAAGGTAAGATAAATAAGGCAAGATCCTGTAAGCTATGATCCTGGCCAAAGAGGAATGATGAAATGATTTGCAGTGGTAGATGGAGAAATTGTCATAAATGCAAGATGGAAAAATTGTGCTTTTGCTCTTTTCTCTCCTATCCTTAGCTGTCAGATGGCATTTTGTCTAATTCCACAAATACCCTGTGACTACACTGTTCAAAAGAGAACCACATCCAATCCCAATGTCACTGAGCTCCAAAATAAGTCCTCCATCCCAAACTGCTCCTCTCTCTCCATTGCTGACCAGACTCCCAAGCCTAGAGGAAAACCCTGCTTAGAGAGTGTTTCAGCCACATCTATCTAAACATGCTTAGTTCTACAGAGCAGTTCCCACTGGGGCTCACATGACTGATGCTGGCTGTTGTAGTCCTGGGGTTCACAGCAAAATTCTTGCTGAGTCTTTGAGATAGAGTTTCTGGATAAGTAGGATGAGTATGGTAGTGAGTTGAGAAAATCTGTCAAAATCTTTGACTTTTGAAACCTCTTAGTTATATTTAGACAATGATAGTTACACTCTGCCCAATAGACAAGCTTATTATGTCTTGCTCCATGTTTCCCATAGATGGCTGTTAATAAATATTTATTGAATGAGTAAATGCACAAATAAATATAAAGAGTAACTTGACTACATTTATGCCGGAAACTGGTCCATCCTTTCTGCTTGACACAGTTGCTACAGGGAAGAAACATCTGCACAGCATATGTTTCAAGGGGCCTGGGGTATATGGCATACTGTTCTTAATATGTTTGCTCCCCTTCTTAGCACTATGTGTTTTAACCAAGGTCACCTCTCCAGGAAAGGTTGTTTCCCCAGGTGGGGATTTTTCCCTGAGTTAGGAATTAACAGGATTAAGGAAGGGAATCAATAAAACCCCTTAACTAAGTGCCAGGGGGGTAGTTAATCACTTTAAGTACGAATAATCACGATTAAGCTACATAATCTTTACTTAGGATGATCTCCTTCAGTTACTTCCTTGTAGTTTAACAGAATAATAGAGTAGTGACCTTGGACTAGAGATAACAAACACCCTAACCCAGGGGTCCTCAAACCACGGGCTGCGGGCCACATGCGCCCTACGAAAACATTTATCCTGCCTGCTGGGTGTTTTTGCCACCGCTGCCTGTTGCTTAGCAGCCAACTCATCCCGGGCCCGCAGTGCCCATGTGTGGAATGTGCGCTGCACTCTCCGACTCCCCTCCTTCTCTCTGTCTCTCGACTCCTCCTCTCAGTCTTGGGTGTGACGAGTCATGAGCTTGCCTGTGCAGAGCCTGCTGCTGCCTGAGGACTGAGGTAAGAACAAGTTAAAATTTATTTTTTTTTTGAAGTTAGGAGGTCTATTTTTTTTTTTTTTTTGCAGTTAGTAGGGCCTTTTTTTTGGAGTTAGGAGAGCCTTTTTTTTTAAATTTAAGAGAGCCTTTTTTTTTGAAGTTGGTTAGTTGGTTGGGGGTGGTTTCTTGGGGGGTTGCATCACAGTGATAATGCAAATTGTCAGCACTCAGAGGTAATGCAAATAGTCAGTTGATTTAACTTTACTTGTTCTTCATTTTAAATATTGTATTTGTTCCTATTTTGTTTTTTTACTTCAAAATAAGATATGTGCAGTGTGCATAGGAATTTGTTCATAGTTTTTTTTTAAACTATAGTCCGGCCCTCCAACGGTCTGAGGGACAGTGAACTGACCCCCTGTTTAAAAAGTTTGAGGACCTCTGCCCTAACCTTTGGAATAGAATGGATAGGATTAAAATCAACTGGTATAAATACAGATGTAACAGGAGAATAAAGATAGAACCTGGCTGTAGAACCTGGATAGAACCTGGATAGAACCTGGTGAGAACCTGGCGAGAACCTGGCAGGAACCTGGCGAGAGAACCTGACAGGAGAACCTCGCTATGCTGATCAACTGAACGCTGTCTCCGTGTCATTCCTTCTTCGCTGACTCCGTCCACACCTTTGGGAACCCGTGGACCTGCTGGGGCTGGACCCCAACACATTTAGAGGCTGCAATAACAATGTTTATTGTTATCCTCTCATATAGTCTAGGCTATTTTGAAGGGAGAGAAATAGCACTGTTTTTCCAATGGGAAATTTATATTGGATGTGAAGTTAAATGACTGGATATCATTTTGGAAAATGGTCACAATTACAATGGTTATTTTATTAAATCGGTAAATATCTGCCGAGCACGTACTATCTACAGTCATTTTCTAGGTACTGGGGGAAGAAACGATGAAGAAGATAGACACTGGGACTGACTTCTTGGAGCTTAGAGTCTCGTGGAAGAAAGTAGACCATAATAAAAAACCAAAGCAAAATAATTTCCACTTTGATGTGTTATACAGGAAACAGGATATGATAGACTGGAGTGTACCTGAGGAGATGGGTACCCTATTTAGTTAGTTATAAAGGAAGTCTGTTCTGAATATTTAAGTTTTAGCAGAGTCATTGAGAATACAGAAGAAGTTGCATGGAGAAATATTTTACCCTCCCAAGCAGAGGGGAGGGCAATTGCAAAGAGTAGAGGTGATAAAGAGTCTTTCTTGATCAAGGGAGGAAAGGAGACTAGTGAGACTTAAAAGAGTGATGAGCAAAGTGTTCTCTACAGGGCCTGGTAGTAAATGTTTTGGCTTTGGGGGCCACATGTTCTCTGTTGAAACACTCAACTGTGCTATTGCAGCACAAAAGCAACCATAGATGAACATAAATTAATGACGGTGGCTGTGTTCCAATGGAACTTTGCTTGCAAAAACCGGTGATGGGGTGAATTTGGTCCATGGGCTGTTGTTTGTTCTGTTCCAGACTATAGAGCTAAAGGAAAGAGTTACATGTTGAAATTGGAAAACTGTGCAGTGACCAGACCATGTGGGGCCTAGGGGCATAGTAAGGAGTTGCAATTTTAATGCAATGTTAAACCATTGAGAGTACCCATTAAGCAAGGAAGTGACTTAGTATAATTTAGTTTTGAAAATACTATTCTGGTTGTTGTGTGGGGAAGAAATCATAAAAGTCATCAGTGTAAGGATGGGGAAGCTCTTTGCAGTGATCTGGGCAAGAGATCATGATGCTTGGCCTACATGGGGGCAGCAGAGAGATGGTGTGAATGAATTAATATGTCTTCTGAAGTGAGGGCATGAAAATGGATTGAATATGAGGGTGAGAGACACAGCAAGGCAGCAAGGATGATGAGTTCTAGGCTTCTGGATTGAATTAGGTTTCTGAGTAATGATAACGCTCTTACTAAAATGTGAAAGATGGAGAACGAATCAAAAGCTCAGTTTTAGAAAGTTTTACATCTCTCTGAGACACTCTGAGTCATACTTCAAAAAATGAATGACTGAATAAATAACAATTGAAAGAGGGATAATTTTTGAAGCAGGATATATACAGAAGCAAGACTAATATCCAGTCATTCACACTAGAATGACTTTGGAGGGAATGTACCAAACCCCTCTTTGTAGATCATGCTTGTGGGAGCCATACCAATGAGAGCACAGAGGCCTTGTTATTTGTACACGGGGATGTTCAAGGACATTCTGGCATGAACCTAAATGACATGTTCAAGGACTCTGAGCCCAAGAGTCTTGATCAGGCCAAGATACCAAGCGGGTGCAAGGACACATGGTACACTGTGGCCTTCTGTAGCCAAAATATGATTGATGTCACTGTTGGCAATCAGCCTTCTTTGTCTCTGGAGTAATATATAGGTTGATGATCAGAAGGGCTGTGTGAGAAGAAGTCAGAGAGAGAGAGAGAGAGAGAGAGAGAGAGAGAGAGAGAGAGAGAGAGAGAGAGCAGCTGAGCAGAGGCTGGAGAAGCAGAGGTGATAGGCACAGAGAATGTAACTCTTATGTGGCAGGAGAGAGGAGAGCTCAGACGGAGCTGAGAGCTGATACTGCTACCATGTAAGGCTAAGAGCTCATAGAGAGATCAGATATAGCTACCATGTTAACCAGCCAGTGTGCTGGGCAGGGGAGACAGGAGAAACTGCAGAGCCAGAGAGGTTACCGAGGCTGTAGCTCTAAGGGAGAGCTCAGGTGCCGCTATAATGCAAGGCAGTGAGTCTGGGGCAGCATGCTGCTGCTAAGATAATACCTGTGGGTACAGAGATTGCTACTGCTTTATGGGAAAGACATACATGTTAACCAGCCAGTGTCCACCTACCTGTCTGATTGGGACTGCTGTTGAGGACTGTCTTGTCTGATGGCTATGTGGCCACTGGCTTCTGCAATACAGACTCATTCTTATATACCCACAACTTCTCATGGCTTCTCTGTCTGCCCCACTGCCAAGAATTGACCTGTGTCTCTGTGAGCAGAGGATAAAGGAGGAATGTGGACTAAGTTCCCAACAGTTAGTACAGTGGGTAGGGTTTGAGGAAGAGCCAACTCTGGCGTAGTCGGAAAGAACTTGGGAGAATATATGGACTCAGAGCAACTCAGAGCAGCAATGCTGTGTGGTGCACCTGCTGTGCTCTGACAATGCTATGTACAGATGCCAGGCTCTGAAACGACACGAGCAAATGACACTCAGGACTTTTGTTAAAGTGGCCATGACCATTACTTCCTATATCAAAATAGAGGACAACCTTCTTCAGCATGGGAAGCTGCATGCCTCCACCTCACATCTGTTTCTGCACTGTCAATAAGCAAGCCCACGCAGCAGTAAAAGGAGGCTGACTGCAGGCAGATAAAAATAACTAGTAGAGAGAGACACAGGATGTTAATTGTGACCAGCAAAGTTTGGAGGTTAGTTGTGATCTGCAAATGTGCTGCACATGTTCCTCTGTTGGATTTTGACCACATCCTAAGACACAGTTTAACATGACAATATTTCAGAGCTAACTAATTTGCTTGCTTGAGAAATCTGGGGCAACCAGGTTTCACTGTTTTTGCTTAACTCAACTTAAACGGGATGCTCCTAGGAATACCGCTGCAAAAAACAATCATACAAATAGGGAACAAGTTACTAAATCATAGATCAGAACACAGGCTAAATAACATTTCCCAATCCACTCCATATTAGTGGGTGAAGTTTTATTAGGTATTTTGTGGTTCATTGAAGTAGGTTCATTTCTGGCAGAACATCTTAATGCAATTCTTTGATATCATTCATGCTAATATGCAGTATGAAATTCCAGGAGGAGGATACTGTATTTGGTGTTTTCAAATTTATTGCAAACACACCACAATTTGGTAAACACACACACCTACATACATTACATGTATCAACTATATATTTTCAATAAAGTCATCATCCTATCTTGTACCTCTTGGTTCAATTTGGATTATGATGTATATGGCCAGTGACAAAATATCCAATTTTAGCTACTTAAACAATAAGGAGCTGTTTTTTTTAAAAAGCAAGAAACCCAGATGTGGGTTTGTGGCTTTAGTCAGTGGCTCACAACGTCGGAACAAACTCATAATTCTCCTGACCTTTTCCACTTGGTTGCAAAATAGCTTCTGTGGTTACAAGCACCACAGCTGTGTATAGTAGGAAGAGGGAATTAGGAGGAGGTCAGAGGATATCAGCCTCATCTGTTCCTCTTAACAAGGAAAACAAAACATTTTTCAACATTCCTATAGCAGACCTTTTCTTAGGTCTCACTATCTTATTATCCGTAGGCTACTTGACCACATCTAACTGCTACAGAGGTTGGGAGAGCAGGTGGAGGCTCTAGGAAGCCAAGAACAGGATTCTTGCAATTGCTTTAGATCCTCAAGTTATTTCACCTGCCATGGGCATGTCACTGCTTCAAAATTTAGGTCTCCAGGAGAACCCAGGTTTTGGCCAGGCAACCAATAGCCTCAGCTTCACAGACCGTGTTACAAAACAAATGTAGTATAACTCCTTTGTCATTTTCAAATTGTGATGAACACTGTAATGTTCTGCCCACATCTCCCTTCAGGAATAAAGGCCTGATTACTCAGTCGCTGGGAGGGTTGCTCCAAGGAAGAAGTTCTGAGGCTAACAGTTCCCTTCAGCTAATCTCCTGGACTGAAGAGTAGCCTTAACAAGGACATGCCCCCTTCCCAGGGCTGGCTTCGTCAATGTGGGCCTGCAAAGGCCCTGCCCCATTCTCGTCTGCGTCCCTTCATTCCTTTCCCTCTTCTCCATTCCTTCTTCCCCACCTCTTAGAACCGCTCTGAAAGGTCATCCCATCATTAGCTGTAGCTTCTATTGAGACTGCATTGCAGCTTGACTTTTCCCAAATCCTGCTTTTGTCCCTTGTCTTCCATAGGTATTCGTGATCCCAACTGCACCCCTAATAAACCTCCTGCAAGCTAATGTTCATCTCAGAGTCTTCTCCCTGGAAAACGCAACCTGCTACAGAAATAGAATAGGAAGTTGATCAAACCCAAAACATGTTCCTTTCTCTTTTAGTTTCAAAGCTTATTTGGAATTTTGAAGTAATTATTTTTAAAACTAGAGGCCCAGTGCACAAAATTTGTGCATGGGGGTGGGGGTAGGGTCTCTCAACCCAGCCTGCACCCTCTCTCAATCCAGGATCACTGGCTCCTAACTGATCGCCTGCCTGCCTGCCTGATCGCCCCTAACTGCCTCTGCTTGTTGGCCTGATCACCCCCTAACTGGTCCCCTGCCAGCCTAGTCACCCCCAACTGGTCCCTTGCCAGCCTGGTCACCCCCTAACTGCCCCCCTGCTGGCCTGGTCACCCCCTAACTGTCCGTAAGGAAGTTGAACGTCCAGAAGATATCCGGTCGACCCGGTCTAATTAGCATATTACCCTTTTATTAGTATAGATAGGATTATTAAAGTTAAAATGTAATTTTAAGATTGCCACATGCCAATGAAAATCTTTTCTCTTTCAACATTGGCAAGTAAGAATTTTCATCTGCACCAACTGTTCATTTTCCCAGTTGAACAAATATTTGGTTTGTTTACAAAAACTTATTATTTTTGGAAATAGCTTTATTTTTCTGAATATAAAATTAATTAGTACTCATTGAAAAATTACCAAACAGGTGAAAGTTTAAATAAGAGAAAAATTCCTATAATTTTAATGCACAATTGTTAGTGAACTTTGAGTGACATCAGACATTTAAAAGGACTTAACAGCTGTTTCTATGAACTTTTTGTAGTCTCAGGAAAGTCTGAGGATTAGACTCATGTTCAATCCTCCTTGCAATATTAACTGAAAAAATATTTAGTAATTTAACTAGAGAAGGCCCTTATTAAAAGAGAATCTGGCCAGGGACTAGGTACAGGACCAAGCCATATCTCCCTCATTATGGAGACAGAGACCTGAATAATTGAGATTGAGGAGATGCAGCTGGCCAGAGAATTGAGGCTAGTGGCAGACACTTGAGAGAGCAGTGTGATTAGACTAAAAGCTAAAGGCATTTGTACAGCACAGACAATATAATCAATAATATCATCATAACTTTGCACAGTGACAGATGGTTACAGACTTGCCGTGCTGATTACGTTGTAAGGTATGTAAATGTCTATTCACTATGTTGTACACCTAAAACTAATATATATTATATGTCAACTATAATTTTTAAAAATAAAATATAAAATTTAAAGATAAAATTTTTAAAAATTAAAAATAGGGAAACTGAGTCACTCATGATTTGAAAAGAAAAATAAAGAAACTTCAAGAGACCTAAAACTGATGGTTTCCTGAGCTACCATAGTCTACACATTTTCAGCTTTATTTCTTATGACCATGCATCCTGTATAATAAAAGGCTAATATGCGAACTGACTGAACAGTGGAACGACCTGTCACTATGATGCTCACTAACCACCAGGGGGCAGATGCTCAATGCAGAAGCTGCTCCCTGATGGTCAGTGTGCTCCCACAGGGGAAGCACTGCTCAGCCAGAAGCCCTGAGCCAGGCTCACGGCTGGTAAGCACAGCGGTGGTGGTGGGAGCCTCTCCCACCTCTGCAGCAGTTGGACATTCCCCGAGGGCTCCCAGACTGTGAGAGGGCACAGGCCGGGCTGAGAGATACCGCGCACCCCTCCCCCCCCCCCCCCGCGAGTGCACAAATTTCGTGCACTGGGCCTCTAGTGTTCTATAAGCATCATGACAGGAACATTGCAAACTGTGCTTAGGAGGTGCAACACAACAGCTACGTTGTATGTGCTGGGCTATTTCTTATATCTAAATAAACTTATGTTGGGTGAATCCTGATGTGTTCTAAGAGTTTAATATTTAAGCTGAACTCTAAACAACTACAATAGCAGAAATAGACATTTTTATCATCACACATATAATTCAGCATTATATTCTCATTGTATAAGATTCAAATAATATAGAATTTTATAAAGTTTCCTTCCTTCAATCTCCCTCTTCCCCCATTTTTAATCACTAATTTAATTTTCTTCTTTTGCTAGGTCTATTCAGATTTTCTATTACTTTTCAAGTCAGTTTTGGTAATTTGCATCTTTCTAGAAATTTCTCCATTCCATCTGTGTTTAATTTTTAGGCATGTAAAATTGTTCATATTTTCTTTTAATTATTTTTATTCCTATAGGATCTCTACTTATGTTTGTCAATTTTACTGACCTTTACAAAAAAACCAGCTTTTAGTTCCATTGATATTTTTAATTGTTTTTATGTTTCTATTCTACTGATTTCTGCTCTGTTCTTTATTATTTTCTTCTTTCTACTTTAAGCTTGATTTCTTCCTTCTTACTTGTCAAATAGAAGATTATTGATTTAGATTTTTCTGCTTTAATTATGAAGGCATTTTATGACCTATATTTTCTTCTAAACACTGCTTAAGATGCATCCCATAAATGTTGGTGTTGTGTTTTTACTTTTATTCAGTTTAAAGTATTTTGTAATTTATCTTGTGGGTTTTTCTTTGACCATGAGTTATTTAAATATATTTTTATTGATTTCAGAGATCAAGGAAGAGGGAGAGAGAGATACAAACATCAATGATGAGAGAGAATCATTGATCAGCTGCCTCCTGCATGCCCCCTACTGGGGATCAAGCCTGAAACCTGGGCATGTGCCCCTGACAGGAATCAAACCCAGGACCCTTCAGTTCAACGACTGACTATCCACTGAGCCAAACCAGCTAGGACTGACCATCAGTTATTTAGAAGTCTGTTGTTTATTTTCCAAATATTTGGGGATTTCCCAAATATATATCTATTGTTGATTTCTAATTTTATTCCATTATGATAATAAAAATACTTGGCATTATTGCAATCCCTTTAATTGTTGTGAGACTTGCTTTATGAAAAAGCATATACCATTCTGTCCCAAAGATTGTTCTAGGTGTGCTTAAAAATAATGTATATTTTGTTGTTGCTCTGTGGAGAATACTCTTTACATGTCAATTAAGTCTGTTTAATGGTGTTGTTCAAGGCTTCTATATTATTACTCATTTTCTCTCAAGTTCTATCAATTACTGAGTCAGAAGTAGCTAAATCTTCAACAATGGCTGTTGTATTTTCTATTTCTCCTTAAATTGTGTTGGTTTTTGTTTCATTTGTTTTGGGATTCTATTGTTATAAGCTTATATATTTATAATGTTTATATGTTTCTGATGTATTAACCCTTTTATCATTATGAAATATTATCTACAAAATCATCACTAGTAATATTTTTTGCCTTGAGGTCTATTTCATCCCTGATTAATATAGCCACTCTCTGTTATGGTTACTATATGCATGCATTTTTGTCCCATCTATTTACCCTCACTCATTTGTATCTCTGAATTTTAAGTATTTCTTTTGTAGATAGATGATAAGATCTTGGTGGTTTTTTAAAATTTATTCTACCTCTGATTTTTGAGTGCAGTTTTCAGCTTATTCACATTTGATGTAATGATTAATATAATTGGACTTATATCTGCCATTTTGCTATGTGTTTTCTACATATCTCATTTATTTTTTTGTTCCTCTATTCCCTATTACTGTCTTTATGCTAAATGAAAACTTTTTGGATACCATTTTAATTCCCCTATTGATTATCTAACTGTATTCTTTGAGGGTTTTTTTTATTTGTTACTCTAGGGATTAAAATATTCATCTTTAACTTTAAAAATTCACTTAAAGTTAGCACTGTCTTAATTTTAGTAAAATACATATAAATATATTATAATATCACTAAAGCTCCATTTCATCTCTTCCCATTCATTTGTGTTATCCTCATATATAAAAAGCTCCATCTCTATTATAAAACTAATAATAATATGTTAGAATTATGATGTTAAGGAATCTCCTGACTTTAAAGAAATTTAGAAAGAGAAAAATTATACATATACACACATAGTCTTTTTATTTACTCAAATATTTCTGATGACATCCATTTCTTCCTGTGCATCTGAGTTAGTATCTTGTGTAATTTCCTTCAGCTTAAAGGTTTACTTTGTGTGTGTTTTTTCCTGTAAGTCAAGTCTGCAGTGAATTCTATAATTTTTTTGTTTATCTAGGAATGTCTTTGTTTTGATTTTTTTAAAAGGATAATTTCATGCCCTAGCTGGTTTGGCTCAGTGGACAGAATGTTGGCCTGTAGACTGAAGGGTCCTAAGTTCGATTCCAGTCAAGGGCACGTGCCTGGGTTGCGAGCTCCATCCCCAGGAAGGGGAGTGCAGGAGGGAGCCAATCAATGATTCTCATTATTGATGTTTCTATCTCTCTTTCCCTCTTTCTTCCTCTCTGAAATCAATAAAAATATAAAAAATAAATAAGTAAATAAATAAATAAATAAAAATTAGAAAAAGTAAACTATAAAGTCAAAGTCCCAGGTAATCTCTTGCTAAAAACTACTTATTCTTTATAATTTGGATCGTCTTGTATGAAGAAAAGAAGAAAAATATATATGAGTGTTTGTATAATATATATATACACAAAGAGATATATATAAATAAATACCCTATCATGATAAAGATTAATTACCCAAATAATAGTTACCATAAAAAAGAGAATTAAAAACTGGGACTTTTTTTTATACTCTATGACCCATTTTTTTCTGAATGTGGAAGCTTTGACTGGCAGCTGCCATTCTGATATTTAAAATTTTTTTTGGCAACAAAAACTCAATTTTGTTGGCCTTAAAATTCTCATTTCTTGACAGGTGCCCATCAAAACTACATACTTTCTCCCCAAATTTCCTACAATATTTCTAACTGTCAGGATAGTTCTGCTTAGTCTAGCTATCTTATAAACTTCATTTTGATAACCCATCTCATTAAAAAGTACTACAGAAGCCTCATGTTTATTTATCATTTGAATGCTCATGAAGCTATTATTCAAATCTCTGAATTCACTCGCTCATGTATTTCATAACAGGCATATATCCATGGACTTTTTTTACATTCTGATAATGTCTCTATTTGTTCAGCCATCTATATTTAATGAAAAGCTATCACTTTTTCCCCCAGCAAATTTCAAACACCGGTGGAGCTATCTAATACAAAAACATGAACTTTCGGTGTGACCTTGGATAATCTTGCTCTATCTCCTGATTATATAAATCTATGGAATGGGGGACATTATAATATAGATCACTTTTCAAAAATATCATCATAATTGGAAACTGTGAAGTAGTTAAAATTTATCAGCTTAAGTTTTACTGTTTTGAAGATGACAATCATGGATCATGTTCATTAACTCATTTAAGCCATTAAAATGTGTACCACAGATCGCCTGGTTGACCTGAAGAGGGAGAGTACACCCTTTCACTGTCTTTGCCTGTCACTCCTGCCCTCGCCTTCCCCAGATTTCCACAGTTGAGGCAGAGAAGCTCTTAGGCAGCTTCAGGCACTGTCCCAACTTGTGGGTTTAGTTTGACTCTCTCTCCTTTTGGGCTGTCTTGAGAGGTGCATCTACCTCCTGGGCTAACCACAGAATTCCTGCACTTTTACCCGAATCATTCTTACTGAGTCTGACCGTCTCTGCAGCCAAAGCCAACTATTGAACACCCTTATTGTTTCTGATTTGTGCTTTATGGAACAGCTTGGATGGGGTATCCTTGTTCCTTCTTTTTTCATCCTCTGCATTGTCCTTGTTCTAACAGGGGGATGCCTGCACCTACATTTCCAGTTCTGAGACCACTTCTTTCTCCCATGCATGTTCTCGGTGTGTCCCAGTTGATCCAAATGGGCATCGACCTTGCCCATGTTCCAAAGTCCTGTTTTGGTAATCTATGCAGTTCCCTTTCAAGCCTGAGGCTCCTATTCTCCTTGCCAGTTATCCTATTTCAGGACCAAAGCTCAACCCCTCAAGGCTGTCCCACAGCTGGGCTCTCTCCTCTTAAGAGATGTCTCAGGTGTTCAAAACTACCTGAAGTCTGGGCTTCAGCTTTCCAGCAGTCTCTACTCCTGTGTTCTACCCAACTGTTGAATAGATCCTCCGATTCTTTGTTGTCCTTTGGTCCCTACAGGAACCTGAGACTTCTGTTCCCTTGAGCTTTTGGTCTGTGGGCATCCAGGCCTGCTTCGCACGCCCTGCTAGTGGATGGCAGCTGAACAATAAGTTCTCTGGTCAAGTAGGTTTAGAAAAAGCCTATTTAAATGGTTATTCTGTTTTCTTTTTTGGTAGGACTCATCAAGCCTTTAATATGCTTGCATTCACAAAGGTGAAAGTAACAGGTTTTCTGAATATATTTGTTGAAGGAACATTAGTTTTCCAAGTTTCTTAAAGGCCTAGTGTTATATAGAACATATTTTTGAACATGCTTTAAAAAATAATATTAGATGAGAAAGTCTCCATGGTCTGTTTCAGTTTTACAGATTCTGATTAAATGAATAACAAGAAATGTTTTTGGAGAAGGTGAGTGAAGTAGCAAAATCTGTTAGTGTTTAGGCAACTCTGTCCAAAGAGTAAGAAAGCCCTGCATTTTGGTTACCAGGGAGTTGTTTTCTGTAATGAAGCAAGGAGGAAGCAGAAGACTAACATTCCTTTATCTGTCCAGTCATTGTGAGAATATTTATTGAGAACTACAATGTGCCAGGCATCAGTCTAGAGCAGTGATGGCGAACCTTTTGAGCGCGGCGTGTCAGCATTTTGAAAAACCCTAACTTAACTCTGGTGCTGTGTCACATATAGAAATTTTTTTGATATTTGCAACCATAGTAAAACAAAGATTTATATTTTTGATATTTATTTTATATATTTAAATGCCATTTAACAAAGAAAAATCAACCAAAAAAATGAGTTCGCATGTCACCTCTGACACGCGTGTCATAGGTTCGCTATCACTGGTCTAGAGGCTGGAATTTTAATGATGGATAAGATCAGTACCCTCCCTGCCCTCAATAATCTTAGAAAAATCAGCCAGAGTAAAATATCCTGCCAGCCACCTAATATCTTTGCACTGAGCCTATGCATCAAGTCTCAGCTTAAAATTTCCATTTTTAAAGTTTAAGTACATCTCTTTTTATGATAAACTGGATTCAGGTTTGTCATTCTTCTATCATTAAAGAAATTGGTGGACTACCTAAGCAAATATGCATAGGCACGGGCAGAAGATATACATACACAGAAGGGTATAGAAACCATATACGTACATAGATACCACTGAGGCAACCTTTATCTGACTGATGCTAAAAATAAAATGTTGCTATTGATGTATATATGAGTTTCTTCAGAGCGTTGTTCAGAACACCTGCATTAAAACAACCAGGGGGTGCTTGTGAAAACGCAAGTGCCTGGGCTCCACTCCACATACTCTGATTTAGAGGGTCTCAGGAATATGCATATTAAATTTGGACCACATAACATACTTATGCTCACTTACATTTACACACTTCTGATCATTGAGACTCTGGCGTGGGGATTAAGAACTGGAGCTTGTTGCCAAGTGGGCCTAAGTTGTCAGAGGGAGTCACAGTGGCTGGGGTGACTGGCAGGACAGAAGGCAGGCACTCGTTCACCTACCTAGTGGAATAATGTAGAGAATAATGGCATAAGTAGTGTTCAAACGTGTTAATTCCCTCTCTTCTGTCATGCCTCAAAAAACAAACAAACAGACAACAACAACAAAAAAAACACGTACACACACACAACCGGTGGCTTAGCACACCTGGGGGCTGTTTCCTCCTCAGTGTAGTACATTTTATTTTATTTTCATGTAAACTCATTAGTGAAGAGATCCCTGTATTCTTTCTAGAAAGGCTGGAGATCCCTCTTAATCTAATTTAAAACTTGATTTCATTGTTTAGTTTTAAATGAGGTTTCGGTATTGATAAAAATTTAAATACCACAGTAGGGAGCATCGTGGGATTTTCTCACGTTACACAAAAACTTAAGAGCCTACCAGTTTCAGATCAAAAGCCTAAAAGCCTCAGACACCACATTTCCTGTTTGTAACTGAACAGAGTACACACCAAAAATGTTAAGAAACAAATGAGAGAAAAAACTGAGGTAGAGAAAAAGACACATTTCACTGCCACACTTCTTTGACATAACAAAGCAACGTTACTTGGAAACAAAGGTTTGTGGGAGCATTTTTAATCCATGCGTTTACCTTATGGCTGCATAAGGATTTCTCTGAAAAAAGAAGCATGTCAGGTAAGTGGCATTTTTAATTATTTTGTTCCATTCTTATGCCTAAAATTTCACTTAATAATTTCTGAGTCTCCAGCAAGTGCACTTAGGATTTGGAAAATAAATTAGTTTACACATTCTTTCTTTTCTTTTTTTTAAAAAATATTTTTTTATTGATTTCAGAGAGGAAGGGAGAGGGAGAGAGAGATAGAAACATCAATGCTGAGAGAGAATCATTGATCAGCTGCCTCCTACATGCCCCCCTAATAGGGATAGAGCTGGCAACCCAGGCATGTGCCCTTGACTGGAAGAGAGCCCGGGACCCTTCAGTCCAAAGGCTGATGCTCTATCCACTGAGCCAAATGGGCTAGGGCAAGTTTACACATTATTTCTTAAAAGCGAAATAACCTTTAGTATAATTAGAACATATTTTTAAATCTACTAATGAATATAAGTCACTATTACTCTTAAAAAAAATTTGGAAGTGTTTTAAATATAAAGCTAGTTGTAGCTGGGTTTTTAAAAATAATTATGACACTTAAAGGACTCATTATTTTAAAAGAAACTTTCATTGACCACTACACTTTCTTCTTCAGTTTAGTTCAGTTATAAAGTAGGTTAGAAGTAACCACATTCTAATTCTTTGTAGCTTAGAATCTATATTAACTCCCCAGAAATCAATCCAATTGTTAACATTAAGAGAGATGATAATTTTGTAAAGGCCAGTGTAAATTCCATCACTTGTGGAATGAAGTTGAATTCACATTGATTAGCTGTGTCTCTTCCATGTGGGTGGTTCATCCCTCTTTTATTATTTTATTTGCTTTCTATTTCTTTAGTAAAAAATTCTTCATGATAGGAGAAAATATGCATATTTATTAAGGGTGAGAACTGTGAAATATATATATGAAAGAAATTTACATAGTTCCCATTTCCTTAAAAAAGAACCTGAAGATAGTGCATTGTATTTCCTTCCAATTTTTATTTCTTTACATTCTACATGGTTTGCTTTTCATAACTGAAATAATAATGTACACAAAATCATAATCCAGCTCTTTTCACAAACATTATACCATAATTATTTCCCTTTTTATAATAATTTCTGCTTGATTATTTTACATGAATGCACAAAATAACATCTATTGGGTTAATTATACTTTACTTAGTTACTTGCTTATTATTGGACATTTATGTTGTATCCATTTTTTATATTTTTTAAATGACAAAAAGATGAGCATCTTTATAGCTTTTTCTATATTTAGGATTATCTTTTGGGGCAACATTTCTAGAACTGGGATTACTGAGTAAGAGGTTATGAACATTTTATGTCCCATTTTTACCAGATTGCTTTTCCAAGAGTGATGCCAAGTCACTCTCCTCCTAGCAGTGCTTCCCCTTAATAGGATGATTTAATTAAAAACTCTTTACTAATAAAAAGCATAACATGCAACCCATTGTTTAACATACATTACTTTGATTATAATGAGGTTGAACATTTTGCATGGGTTTTTAAATTGTTTATAACTCCACCATTTGTAAATTGTCTGATCACATCTTTTGCTTAATTTCTGTGCATATAGTACCTTTAATGTTAATTTGTATGAGCTATTTATAACAATATCATATCTGATAATTTCTGTGAATTTGTTTCCAGTGTTTTGTTTGCTGGATTTTAAAATCAATTGATTGGATTAGGTACACAAGGGTGTGTAAACTGACATACAGTTTTCATGCCTTTCATCTTCTCCAGGGTTCACAGATGATCAAAGAACAAAAAAAATTGTCCTGGTTTTGCTAGTGTCCTGCAAGAAATGAATGCAGCAATTCTATAAACAGTTGCCATGAGCTAATGGTGATAGGGAGTTGGGGGAGGCCAAAGCCAGTGAATATGACATTCAGCTATTTCCAGTATTAACTAGTGGTAATTTTATAAGGGATAGGGTACAATTTCCTCCATAGCACTTTGAAATTTAGATTTTACCTTTGGTGTAAGGCAGAAACTCCTCCATTAAGACCTACAATTTCACAGAAGAGACAAAAAAATAAACTATTCATCATAAAAGTTCATAGATCTTAAAACAAACAAAAAGAAAACCTTAATGTGAAATAAGATGACAATCAGATGATAATATTTTTTACATTGAGATAGGTAAAGTAAAAAAAGAAAATCTTTGAACACAACAAAAAAATGAAATTTCTAGTAAATTAAAACATGTATGAAAATAAAAACCCAAATTTTCCCTTTATCTCCTACCTACATGCCTTGTAGTCACTGCATCAATATATGTGCTGGTATAATAATTTTTACTGTGTCTCTGCATTCAAACAAAATCAATATTAGCTGAGTCAACCCCTTTGGGCTATCATTAATATAGTTCAAACAATGATTCACAATGTAGTTACATTGCTGTTTTCTATAAAAGAATTTTCATGGTATTTGTTCAATTTTCTTTTCCCATAAGCCTCAGTTATCTTTTTGAAAACAATGAAAGCCTTTCTTTTAGAAACTAGGTAGGTAGGAATGACTTATGACTCATCTTTTAAATTCAGATCTTCTTTAAAATAAAAGTAAGTTAAACAACATGTTTCATTATTTAATTTCGGTAGTTTGGCAATGATGTTAAGGAAAATCAATCCAAGAAAAATTGTCACTTAGAGGTCACAGCTGAGAAATAAAATGTCTACAAATTGCTAGTTAATAATAAATATTATCGATCAGTTTCCAGGCATTTTTAATTTCATTTAATTTTCTCAGCCTCCTAAATTAAAAAGAAGAGAGAAAAAATTAACAAACCTACTTAAGACAGTAAAGAAATATAGTAGTTTCATTTTGCTGAATGAAAGTTTCCACACACCCATGCCAACCTCAGAGGGTCTTACCAAGGTGCTTTTCCAATAGGAAATGATAAGTACATAAGATGGAGAGCTAAATACATGAAGAGAGATTCATCTACAGCAGGGACTTGGGCATTACTGCATTCCGAATAGGATTTCTAAAGTTTATCAATCCCAATTAAGTTTCATTATAAAAGTGACTATTGTCTTAAAATCTGCCCTCCTCCTCACTCTCATATGTATGCTTTCCTTGATTCTATTTAGTAAGAATTGCTTAAGAGCACCCATGATGTACTAAAAGGAGGGAACCTGGATGATACAGAGATGGGGATCTGAACTCCTGTTTTTATCAGTGACTTAGGGAGTGAGGGTCAGTGATTTGCAGAAAGTCACACAACTAGTGATTGCGCTCGCTCGTTCACTTTCTCCGGGCTGTTTGAAACAGACATTCCAAATGAGCTATATGAATATTGGCCTCTCTTCTGTGGCCTCTCTCAGACATACACCATTCACTTCTCAAATAGTCCTTTGTTTACAATAGACATTTAAGGTAGACAGCTTTTAAAATTTGCATTGAAGACATTATCTCATTCACCTGAAAGCCTAGGGCTGGATTTGAGAATCCATCCCAGTGCTACTGTCTATCACTCTCATGCCTCTTAGTGACGGGGTAATGGGGATGGACAATGGTGGGAGGCCTCTGTGGATAGTGACAACGTGCTACATTCAAAGAGTCATGAAGGTGCCTAGTGCAGCACCAAACCATCTGCACAGTAAGAAAAACTCATGGGTAGAATCTATGGGAATTGTTAAATCAGAACTTTTTCTTTGATCTTTCTGGGGTGCTTAAATAAATATAGACATTCACGGAATGCAAGGAAGAGATAGTCACTGCTCTGACAGAGTTTATAAACCAGGGAGAGAAACCATCAAGAGAAGCCATAACCTAAATACTAGAAGCTCATACACTTATCTCAGTATAGAACCCCTGAAGGAGAAACAATTAAGGCATTATATTTATTGCTTTTCTGTTGGTACTTGTTTAAGTAAAGGCTTCTGTATGAATCAAACCTGCAAAGCAGAAGGCATTATATTTGCTTAGCTGAGCTTCCTTCCAGAGCACATGTAATTGAGAATTTTAAATATAGTGCCTGCCAAGTACTATTGGCTTAAGGGAATCAGAGGTCTTATAATTAAACCTCTCTCTCTCTTAGCCTCTGGCTGTTGAAAGCTAGATAGAAACTTAAATCATGGTTTTCCTAGTTGTCATTGCCTTTGGCTTTTTAACAGTGTTAATAGCTCAACTCAAATTATATGGGAGTTCTTTTTAGATTGTTAAAAGCTATACAAATGAAAGTAATTATAGTTAATGAATATGATACTAAAGATTGCATTTGTTGGGCAAGAATTTTTGAGCACTTTGTGCATTCAATATTATAAGATGGACTGTCTCTACTGAATAGATACCCACATGTATTGAAAATATTCATACTCTATATGGAAAATAACTGGGTAAGGGAGGGATGAAGTGGTGTGTGTGTGTGTGTGTGTGTGTGTGTGTGTGTGAACATTTATACAAATCTTGCCATTTAAGTTGAAAATCTTCACCATTTAGCTACTCAAAATCTTCTCATCTGCACGTTTTTGTTTTGTTTTTCAAAATAGGGGTATTTATTGTTGGCAATCAAAGATTATGAAACACATTAAGAATATCATGAAATGCAAAGCTTCTAAACGAAAATCTTCCTATGTAAAACTCAAATTACATTACAAAAGGGAAAAAAAATAAGAGGTCATTAGGAATATAGACTCCTAACATCAAAGGAAAACTGGAGGCCATGCTAAACCATATTCTCAACGTATAAGAAAGATATTTTTTTCTGTTTTCATAGTTGGAGGGTGTTCATTTAACAAGTAAAAATAAACATAGTATGTCCTTAAGGTAAAAGTTGAAAAGAAGAGAATGAAAGCACACTTCATTTTATGCTTCTTAAAACTATTAGGTAGTCTGTGAGATTATTTCTGCTCACCCTACCTCTTATGTTATTAACATTCTAATTTTATGCAAGCATATATAGGGTGGGGCAAAAAGTAAGTTTACAGTTGTTCATATGGAAAATAATATAGTGATTAATAAACAGTAATGCAATAATAAACTCTGTGTTTCAGTTAATTACAACTGTAAACCTACTTTTGCCCAACCCTGTATTTCCTAGGGTTGCAGTTGGGCTTATATAATTTACCTCAACTAGTGGTTTTTTTCTAAGTGTCTTTCCCAGAGATTATACTGACTCTACTGGTAATCAAAGTCCCCAATGATTTTTAGAGCATAAAATAAAATATTTTATTTATAGTGGTGACTGCCCCCATCAATCTAGTCGGATAGCTAGCTGTTAGCACCAACTTTCTTATATCATGCTTCCTGGGAAAAACAAATTAATTCTTTGTAGGTTTTTTTGGTAAATACAAATTCAAGGCAGAGAGAATTAGGATTTGTTGATAACTTTCAGCAAAGCCACAATGCCTTAATGAGTTACTCTTTTCTCACAAGTTCTATTTCCCAGCTTCTGGAAGGCCGGTCCTTTCTCAATAGCATGGAAGACAAATGTAAAAGAATGTTCAACTTGTTTTTCTTGGGTTGTGGATATTTCTAGACCTTAATACTTGATCAGAACCTGTCTGTAGGTCCTGGTCATTACATTACCCTTCTTTTACTCCACCTTTCATTTATTTGGTCAGTTGACACAGGTTTAGTGAGTACCTACTTTGTGCTGAGTAGGTTGCAAAAATGATTGCAGGAGTCTTGCTAGGCATAAGATAATAATAAAAAGAACAACAGCTAATATTTGTTGAACATTAAATATTAGTGAAACACACTACTCTCCTAATCTCATTATATATCTTAATTCACTTAATCTCCATAATAATAGGTACAAGGGAGAAATGAGGCATGAAAATGAAGAAAAATATGATAGTCTTTCTGCCCTTTGGGAAGTTAAGAGACTACTGGGGAGCTTTATGTATATATATATATATATATATATATATATATATATATAATTGATTATGCTAATATGTAGTCAATTGAATTGCAGAGGGATACAATAGGATGTCATTTGGTGAGGAACAAGAAGCTTCAAAGGAGTGAATGCTGCAAAGAGAAGGTAGTCTTGAGGAATAGGACTAGGAATTCAGATTGGTAGGGGAAAGGTATTTCAGGCAAAGGGACAAGTAAACAGAGACATAAAGACACAAAATGGTACGTATGATATCTATTAACAATTGCAAATGCTTTGGAATGATTGGAGCATGGTGTATCATTGGGTGGTATAGAAGATAAGTCCGAAAAGATACAAGAAACCTAAAATAACATTCTGAAGAAATAATTTATGATAAGAAAGAAAAGAGTAATATCCTCTATTTTTAGGGCAGAAATAGGAACAGGCACCTTCTTTTGAAGGATCTATGTCATTGACTCCGGAAAGAAAACAAAGAGCCAACTTTCTTCAGAAATCACAGAGGAGGGGAGTATATGAAGACAGTGTGTGGAAGGATAGAGCTAGGTTCTGAGTGGTAGTTGATGTAGTGTGGGTTAACCAAAGAGCCATAAACAAAACTTCAGGGCCAACTGAACTAATAGGAAAGAGGGCAGACTGACCTGAGAATGGTCTATTTAGTATTGTGTTTTAAAACCTTGGATATCAAGATACCAAAATTCTTTAAGCTGTGTACATCCTTTGATCCAGCAATTCATCTTCAAGAATTTTTACCAAAAAACAAACAAACAAAAAAACAAACTAAGGTGAGCCCTAGCCAGTGTTGCTCAGCGGATAGAGTGTTAGCCTGGGGATTGAGGGGTCCCGGGTTCGATTCCAGTCAAGGGCACCACGTACCTCGGTTGTGGGCTCCTCCTCAACCCTAGTCTGGGCCCTGGTTGAGGCTCCTGTGGGAGGCAATCAATCAATGTGTTTCTCTCACATCTACATTTCTCTCTGTCTTTCTTTCTCTTCCACTCTCTAAAAAAAACAAAAAACCAAAAAACCACAAAAAAACAAACAAAAAACAATGGAAAAATATCCTTGGGTGAGGATTAAAAAAAAAAAAAAACTAAGGTAAGTATATAGTTTTAGCTGAAGATATTTATCACAACACTGCTTATATAACTAAAAATTAGAGGCAACTTAAATAACTTTTCACAAGGGATTAGTTAAATAAATTATGGAAAACCCATACAATGGAATATAGGGCAGCGAAGTAAATGGAAGCATATATTGTTTATAGGAAAAGAAGCACACTATGAAACTATTGGGGGTAAAGTAGGTAATAGTAGAGTCAGCATAATTGAAACCCAAGCCTTCACCTGTAAAAATTTCTGCACAGAGAATAAGTTTGGCAGTATACTAACCAAGGTGTTCACAGTGATTGTCTCTCGATAAGATTTTGGTTAATACTTATCCTTTTGTTTTTGCTTATCTGAGTTTACTAATTGTTTTTTAACATTGAATATGGATGATGTGTATAATGTGTCTGGCTTCTTTGTAACAATTAAAGCATATTTATTTAAATCTCACCAAATACCTGTGGAGAGTGAATGAATACAGTCTATTTTGGCTGCCTGAGTAACCTGAAATGGTCATTGTGTTATATTGCAATAGAAAACATAGAGTGTGCCCTCAGATTCCTTTAAAATGTGAAAGAATTTAGAATGGACCTAGACTGTGGGTCTTTAAATGATATGTGCAAGAAGAAAAGTATTTAATGATAAAAACAATTAATTTAATCATAGAAGTCAGAAATTAATATTTCTGTAAAATTTCTGTATTGTGACAGCAAAGAGGGAAACTGAGATCCATCTGGCAAGTGAGACAGCTTGCTGGTCCCATTTTCCACAATTATGTTAAATCATTATGGTTATTATCAATGAGGGGTGGGGGTCAGTCTGTCCCTGAAAGTGTGCTTTAAAAGTTCCCTTTTACACAGCAATTCTATTCTCAGGGACCTCTTTTACAAATAACCCACATAAGCACAAACTATCTGTACAATGACGTTTCTTGCATTTTGTTTATAGGAGAAAAACATTTAAAACATCAGAGCATCCATCTTAGAGAAAGGGTAGATGAATTAAATACTGTGGAATTCTACGTAGCTACTAAAAATTAACATACTAGCTTGGTAAAAATCCCCATGTTTTTATAAAAAAGGTCAATTAGTATAATATTAGTGTTCCATTTATAGAGGACCTTGGGTGTTATTTTATATATTAGTATTGCTGGAATTTTAAATATTTACACTCAGCAGGCACTTGCATTTTAAAAAAAATATGTAATTAAATGTAAATATCAAATAAGTAATTCTAGGAATATATGCAGTATCATGAAGGAGAATTATTAGTATATTTCAAATAGTTAATAAATATTATATTGTAGAATTCTCATGAATATTTATAAGATTATGTTCTTGTTGAATAAATTAATCCCCTCCAAACTTTAATGTTTTTAACCAAATTAATTAGTAAGTCTACTGCAGAAGACTTCCAGTCTTCTCTATTTTCTTATACCAGTGGTCGGCAAACTCATTAGTCAACAGAGCCAAATATCAACAGCACAACGATTGAAATTTCTTTTGAGAGCCAAATTTTTTAAACTTAAACTATATAGGTAGGTACATTGTTATTAACTTAATTAGTACTCCTAAGCTGGCCTTTGCTAAAAACGTCCTCAGTCTGATTGAGGTATGTTCGCTGAGGTCGACCCCTTCCAACTCTCCCATCCACACTCATCTTGTGTACTTGTTTCAGAGAGACGAGTGTGGATGAGAGAGTTGGAAGGGGTTGACCTCAGGGAATGCACCTCAAAACAATGTACCTCCCCTGCGCTGCGTATCCAGTCCCCAACCGACCAACCCGACACTCCCCACTTCTTCTAACGCCACCTCTTCAAAATAGACTCGCCCAGGCCGAAAACCGACTTCTGCGCATGGGCCACATGGTATTTTGTGGAAGAGCCACACTCAAGGGGCCAAAGATCCACATGTGGCTTGCGAGCTGCGGTTTGCCTACCACTGTCTTATACTCTCTGAAATATAAAAATTATCTTAAAGAAAACCACACATTTTCCTACCATTATCAGTTACCTTTTCCTATGAATTAATTAATTCTTAAAAGAGTTTTATAAATCATATACTAGATGTTTGGCACTGCAGAGTAGAAGGCAGAAATTGTCCTATTCTTTGTGGAACTTACAGTACTTTGAACATCTAACTAACATGGTGCAAAACTAAAGAGGCAATAAAAACCACCAGGATTTGCTGTTGTTATAAGAGCCACAGACTAGTTCAAACAAAAGCAATGCATATTATAATAAATGATATGCAAATTATATGCATATATGTATATGTGCACCTATATCATAAATTCACATGTATTTTATATATTTAATCATCTATATGTTTATGTTCATTTAAAAAATAAATGATGCCAATAAATAAAGTCAACTAAAATACATAGGACCACTGAGGGCAGTTTAAGAACCATGGTAATGTCCAAAAATATTCAAAGAAAACAATCAGCAATTCAAATGTCAAATTTGAGATAATGATAATAGAGCAGCACAAAAAACATTTGGGTTTAGGCATTGTCAGTTGGATGATATAAAGACAGACTAGGGAAGCAAAATGAATTTCCCTCCTACTGAGGGTTTCTCGTTCTGTTTATTGTGTCTAACATCAGTGTTTGGATTTCTTTGAAAGGGCCTAAGATGGTTGCTTATTCTGGGTAGTCACAGAGAGTTGGGACTGGAAGGAACATAATCCCTGTTGTAGCTATTTACACATTGCATTTCCAATTATGTGTTTATACATCCATGCCCTCAGCTCCCTACCCCCAACTAAATAGAGATTTCCTTGAGGGCAAGATGATGTTTTCTTTATTTTTTATTCCCTAATATCGGGCATAGTTCCTGGCACAGAAGAGATGTCTCATTAATATTGGATGAATATATAAATATATGATAGTATAGAATCACAAGCTACTATTTTAGGGTCAGCATTCACATGGGTATATCACTATTAAGATAATTAGTATAATTATATATGTATATTATAATATAAAGGCTGATTTATAATAGGCTCATATATATTAGGTTCATATATAATTATATATGTAGTTAATATATATAATTATACATATATGATATATAATATATTTATGATATAATATATTTAACATATATAATACATACATGTATTTAAATATTATATACAGAAATAAATAATTTTTATATAGGTTGCATAATATATATTTTATGTAAAATCAAACTAATTATCTTAGTAGTCATTCATATATATGTAAAGGTTGCCATAAATAATCAAGGGCAACTGATAGGCAATAATATCCCACAGAACCCCCATTATGGCTCAGGAATAAAAAAAGAAGCCTTGCAGATGAGAAAGGGAAGCATAATCAACTCTCCATTACTCATTCATGAGGATCTAAATAATATGAGCAAAGCTCTTAGGTCAGTCTTGACACTGGGTTACTGTGATTTCAGAATTATTGTTTTATCCCACTATACAGAACCCTATATTACTGGGAATAATAAAAGGGAATAAGTAGTTTTCAGTAAATAATGAAAGCAATATACTTGCTTTTATAGTCTGGGAAAGGAAGAAAGGGCAAAAATATAGCAAACTATGATTTTGGGTAATTTGGATATTCTTGATTTTTGAACCAAAGTTCTTATAATCAGTCACCAGTTGTTAAATTTTAGTAGCTAGACTAAAAATCTCTTCTATGTCATTAGCACTAAGAATGCTTCATTTTGCCCATGCTGAATTTAGGGACCTTCACCAATACCCATTTTGAAATCTGTAGGAAGCCTTTGGCTTTCAATGTTAATTAATTTCTTGGCAGAGGATTTGTCCTTCATTGTGAATAAATACAATAGTTTTAATTGTGGAAATACCTAGTTCAAAGAAAAAAAATAGGTAAGCAGTTGATATATATGATACATATAATATATAGATATAGATAGATAGAACAGCATATTTTATTTATTTTTTAATTGCAGTTGACATTTAATAATAAGTCCAGTACCTCTATTAAGGGTGTGTGTGCTTTGCTTTGCAGGAAACTCTGAATGCCAGTATTATGTCTGGGCAATTATAGCCTCCTTGGTTTTAGCTCTGGTTATATCACTGATCTTCAATGTTTCCCACTATGTGGAAAAGCAGCGACAAGGTAAGACATTTTGAGAAACAGCCATATGGGACCTGCTTGAATCAAAACTGATTCACTGGAAAACCTACAGAAGAAGACAATTTTATAAAATGTTATGAAATAAGATATTTTTATCTATAGAAAATCTACTTGACACATTTTCACCCTAAGGGTTATCTTAATTTAAAAATTCAATCATAGCCTTTCCTGTTTGGCTCAGTGGTTACAGCGACGGCCCAGACGGCCCAGGAACTGAAGGGCTTCGGGTTCAATTCTGGTCCAAGGCACATACCTCCATTGCAGGCTCAATCCCCATCCCCAGTCGGGGTGCATATGGGAGGCACCAATTGATGTGTCTCACATCAATGTTTCTCTCTCTGTTTCTCCCCCTCCCTCCCCCCCTAAAAATCAATGGAAAAATATTCTTGGGTGAGGATTAACAGCAACAACAAAAAAGAATGCAGCCATATTAGAAATATTGAAGACTCCCAATCTTCATTTTATCTTTGCCTTAAGGTATAGAGTAGGAAGAGATTGTCCTAATAAAACGTGTTTTTTCTTCTCCAATTAACCTATAAAAGTAGTCTATCCTGGAACAGCCATAAAGCTTCTCCCTGACACATGATGAGAAAATTGAAGACTGGCTCTTTCAGGTTCTACTGGAGCCTACTCAAACTTCTCAGCTGGTGTCAGGGCCTCCACAGTGCAGAAGACTCTTTGGGGATCAGAAGGAAACTAAACCATGGGCTTGTGTTTAAACACTCCTAGGGCCTAGGAGGGCAGGTCAAAGGGACCTGCCACTGTCAGCTTTTCTTTTCAACAAGCTGAGCAACAGTTTTAAACCTATGAATTTCACTCTAACGTGCATTATTGTAATAGGGTAGTGCCCAAGAACTAGCAAAATCTTTGCACAATGTGGGCATTCAATATATGTACAATGAATGCATGAATTGATTGAATGGGTAGATGGATGGATGATGGGTGGATGGATGGATAGAAAAATAAAAATTCAACTATTTTTGGGTGGGGATCTTAATATTCTAGAACCAAAAAACTATTAGGGGCAAAACATTTAAATGATAATAAACAAATAGAAAAGACAAATACATCTTCTTTTGACAGATGAAAAGAAATAAAATGAAATTAACCAAACTAAGTTAGACACATGTGACCAAGAAACACAGCATAAAGTTAAATGAGAACGTTGGTCAGATTCTGAGAAGAGTCCTTGATTCTCTTAGGAGTGTCTTCTCCATTGCTGCTAACAAATGCACAATATGAAGAGGAAGGCATCATTGTCACATGGGTCTGAAAAAAAAAAGAGAGGTACTAGAAAATGAAGTGGCATAGCTGAGGTCACACATCTATTTAATAGAAAAATCAAGGATAAGTGCTCAGTTTTTCTAATTCTATGTCCAAAATGGCGTCCACCAGCTCATGCTGACCGAATGTCCTCAGCCAGAAACCCTACACTCTTTTAGGGTCTCTATTACATCATTTCTATGCTTAAGATGAAATTCCAGACAAGCAACGCTTTTTATTAGCAGTGATATTAGTAACTACTTTTAAAATCAAATATTTTTCAAAGTTTATATCAGATGCACAAATGACCCATCATCAGACATCTTCTTTAAAAAGTTTCCTTCCTTTAGAGAAAGAAAATGAGCTAAGATTAGTACTTTTCTTTATTAGTACAGTAGCTTAAAATGAATATATTTTAAATTTTATTAAAGTGTTTTATGAATGCAGATAATATTTTCACCCGAGTTAGAAAAACTGAATTGAGAACTATAGATGTGAAATAATTGAAGGGGGAAGCCAGGACAGCAATATACATCTGAACTAGTGCTCTTCTCTTCCACTGACTTCAGTGGCAATCATTTGGAGATTTGTGTGGGGCCAGAGAAACATGTGGGTTTTCCAATTCTCATTTTTGATAATTTATACGTTGAAATTTATTTATCCATATCCATACCATTTTGCCACCATACAAACTTCCTTTGGGGAATTGTTTGCTTATCATGGTTAATTGATCACTGCTAAAGGAGTAGCAGGTTTTAAGTTTTTTTAAGACAGATGTATTTTTATTTCTTTTCAGTACAAATCCTTACTGCCTCTAGCATACTGTTAGAAGCGCCTCTCACCAACACCAGAGAGGTGTTACTGGACAGCCCCGAGTTAGTGGAAGGGCTGTTCCCAACCTCATATAAACGAATTTATACGAGAAACCTTGCCTGCATAGTGAAAAGCCACTTTATTAAAGCATGCCCCTTTATTGAAAAAGCAAAGCAAGCAAACCTTTACAGCTGGCTTATGAGCACAGATGGGCTCTAAGCTAATTTGAAGAGCAGGTTGGGTGGGGGTCCGAGGCGTTATATACCTCCTGTCTATAGGTTTCAAAATTCCTCTGCTGAATATCTTGGTACAGATTAATTCTCAAGGTCCCTATTTACTTTGTTGTGGACTTCCCAGAATTCATGAAAAGCACCCGGCAACTTCATCTTGCCAAGTCTTGAAACTGCTGGCTTCTCTGCTTCAGGAGTAAAACTGCCCTTTTTTTCTTTTCCCCTTTCCCCTCCCTTTCTGCATTCTCTTATTAGGGAGGTCTTATTAACCATATGCTCTCCTGTCCTCGGCTGGGGAAGATAATGGCTTGTTAGTTAAAAACTGGCTGGAATCGCCCACACTGTCTAGCCTTGTTTTAACTTTCTTCTCAGTTTCCCTATTCCTCCTGCCCTGGAATCCTATAACAATGCCATAAGTAAATCTATTGCCTTAAAGCAGTATAGAGGGAAATCACATTTTTTAAAAAACAGGAAATAATAAATTACATTCATTGATGTATTTTAAAAAGTCAGTTTCAGTCACCTCAATTGTTTTTAGCATCCTTGCTTTTAAGTCAACCTGATAATAATTTAGAACTCTGTTTTCCTGGGAGATCTTATACAAGCAGTATAAGTTCTCAGAGTTCCAGTTTCCTTATCTACAAAGTGTTGTAAACATCATCTTCTAGACTATAGGGTTCTTGTGAGAATTACACAGATGCAGTAGTCCCCCTTATCCAGGAGGGATACGTTCCAGGACCGCCAGCGGATACCTGAAACTGTGGATAGTACCAAATCATATATGTATTATATTTTTTCTCACATGTATGTACCTATGGCAAAGTATAATATTTATATTAAGTATAGTAAGAGATGAATAGTAATATAACGATATAGAAAAATTACAATAAAATAAGGGTTATTTGAACACGAACCCTGTGATGCCATGGCAATCGATCTGATAACTAAGAGGGCTGCTAAGTGACTAATGGAATGGGCAGGGAGTGTGTACAGTGTGGATGGGCTGGCCACAGGGTGATTCACGTCCCAGGTGAGACATAGCGGGACAGCTCGAGATTTAATCATGCTACTTGGAGTAGCATGTAATTTAAAATGCATGTATTGTTTATTTCTATTTAATATTTGTGAACCTCAGCTGACTGTGGGAAACTGAAACCACCAATAAGGGGTGGGGGGCTGCTGTACCTCATCACAGGGATAGGAACTTAGTAGGTGGGTCCTGGACAGGGTACAGCCCACATCACCATTCTTGATGGCCTCCGTGCCTCCTTCCCTCACTCCACAAACATTTGTAAAGGAGTTACTATGGGCACATTTTATCCCACTTAATTTTAATGCCTGTTATTTCAGTGAACATGAGTTCTTCTGGCTTCTCTGCTCCCACCATTCCTATACTCTCTAGGCCCCATCCAGCTGCCATCTCACGTCCTGTCCCCACCTCTATTAAACACAATCACCTGAGTTTTAGCAATAACTGTTGTGTTCATTTAAGTCACAGGTTCATCTTAGCGAATTTTCTGTAGGTTTTCAAAGCATTGGCTCTAAACATTAGCCTATTGCAAATTATTTTATTTGAGATGCGATGTGTCCTCCTTAGGTGGTGCACACAACCCTGGGTACTTTATTAGTGTGCAACCTAAGATTAGCTTTGGAGCAATGTTTATGCTGAAAGAATGCCCTTCATTCTCATCCCCTCTCCTTTTTCTGTCTGCTGTCCCTTTCTATCCTCCCCAGCTTCTCCCAAATATTAGTAATATCTGCCTACGTTCTATTACATTTGAACAAATAGCATTATGTTTCTTCCCACCCAGAGATTCCAGGTGGATTTGGGATTAGCTCCTTGTTTTGTTTCTGACAGACAGACAGACAGACAGGCTAGAAGAGATTCCATCCCATTAGCCAGCTTTTCTGTCACTTGGTCTGGGAATGCAGTACCTCATGTAACTTTCTTTTTAATTTAATATTTTTATTGTTGACACTATTGCAGATGTCCCCCATTTTCCACCCTTTGCTCACCTCTACCCAGTCCCTGCTACCGCCCTTGGCCCTCCCCACACCATTGTCTGTGTCCTTGGGCTATGCATAAGCATTCTTTAGCTAATCCCATCACCTTATTTTTGCATCTTTGTGCTATATTTTTGTGGTTAAGAAACTTGCAAAATATAACCCCACCTTGGCAAACAGTCAGTGAGTAAGTTCTGCTAGTGTATTAAACAGTTTACAAAAGACAATCTCTATCCCAGCAGCAATATAGTATCTACACATTCGATCAGATAGGCACGATAAGCCTCTCCTTGATGTTTTCTGTAGCTGTGCTAGGTAGAAGCTTTGAAATGGAGTTCTTCCTTCCACGCAAAATAAATCTTTCATTTTTATGTAATTTTTTGTCCAAACCTATTCTTAAGATGGAATATGTTGTGTGTTTTTTTCTGATAGAATTGCATTCATTGTTTTCCTCCTTTAAAGCAAAAAAATAATCTTTATCCAGCCTTTCTTCTCTGTTTGAGGAGGATAAACAAGTGTATGGTTTGCTAGTACATCAAAGTCCTATCAGTGTATCTCCTGTTCACTAGAAAATTATGCCACATTTTTCACATTAAAATGTATCAAAGATTTTTTTATTATGGAGTTTCAGCCATGTGCTATTGTTTCTGGTTGTTATGCATTGTGCATGGAAGGGTGAACACTATGCAAGGGAAAACATAAAAGCAAATGTTTGCTCACACCCTCTCAGCTCTGAACCCAAAACAACCAAGTGTTTGTATCTGAATCACAGGGCAGGATTATGAAAACTCACCCAGCTCTTCTCAAACAGTCTTGCCAATGTAACTGCTTTACAGCAAAATAAAAGCTGTTTTTTGTCTTGCTGATTATCATTGAGATGACAAGGTAGCTTTTAAATCCTTCCAGTTATTTGTAAAGAAACTTCTAAGCCCTCAGGACAGAGGAAGCCCTTTCAGGAGCCTGAGCTTCCTTTCTCCTTAGCTGGAAACTCCAGACTTCATTACTACTCCCCTCTTTGAGGAGCTCATATCCTACCCAGTAAAACTGAAAACTCCTTACTGTAAACCTAAATCCACACAAGTCCCGAGTGTCCTGCTCCAGATTACACATTGAAATCCCAAGAGTAGCATGGAATGTGTAGTGTCCTTGAACTTCTTATTTTTTATTTTTTGAGTTCTTCCATTCAGAGTGCTTCTTCCATACAGCTGGTCTTGCCACACAATTTTTTTTTTTTTTTTAGCTGTGACTTTTTTTTTTCTTTCATGTTTTATTTTAGTTCTCTTTCCTTTTACCTAAGCATCACATTATTATATTGTATCCTTTACATAATTGACTCTACTTCCTTTTTCCCATAAAGCTTTTTGTTCTAAAACTCTTCTTTGCATTTTCTTACTATAGAGCTGTTCTTTTACACATTATATGAACAGACTTTCCAGGCATCAGCATCATACTACAGCCACCTCCACAGGAAAACCCACATTAACTTTTAGTTTGTTTGGAGAAATATTTGTACTCCATATCTATTTTTCTTATTCTATTTAAGTAATATCACTCTTTATTTTTGTTTTCACATTACTTTTTATCCTTTCTTTCAATTTAACGCTCAAATGGTGACAGCCCCGCTGCCGAAGGTGAGATTTGGTGATTCTGGATCAAGTTTTACTTATATTTTACTTATTACTTTTACCAGTAAAATGGCATCTTAACTATATCAGTTGTTTTCTGCTAATCCATTTAATGAAGAAAACTTCCCAATTCAAATCAGCACAATTAAATTATGGATTTAGATTTAGAATATATAATATTGAAAATTAACTTTGACATTTTCTATGTCAAATCATTACAATTTATTACAAAATTTATTTATCTTCTACATCTGCTTGCCTGGCATAGGCATTATTATCCTTACTTATGGGTAAAATGAGAATCTGTCTTAAAGTGATTTGCATGTGTTACATGGCAAATGCATCAAAGAACTGTTACCGAAATCCAATGTCTTCTGATTTCTCACCTTAAATTTATTCCATGATACATCAGGCTATTCTTGTGTATGTACTTTAACTCCAGACAAATATGAATAGTTACTGATGACTTGAATATAAACATTCTGTCATAGAAAAAAATCAGCACATACTTTATATTTTCCAGTTTATAATTTTCTGACTTATGTTAACTATTTTTTATTCTTATGCTCATTGATACTGTTAGTTTCTCAAGTTTCTGATTTTGTTGGGCTTCCATTAACTGTGGTTTGTGCAATAGCAAGTGCTTCTCCTATAGCTATATGCTCTCATGTTGACAAAACTAATCTAAAAGTAGTTGAAAACAACACCATCTTTTATATGCAGCTCATGGTGGGGCATTTCTTATAGGCTAGAAGAGTATTGTGGATATATCCTCAATGGATTACCTTCATCATTTTTCGTCCAATAGCTGCTTAGTTTTGCAAAAACTTTCTGCATTTGATCCTTCACAGAATTATTCCAAACACACTGACATGTGACATGTCCATTTCATCCTCCAATGTAATGATTTTAATATGTTCTTCCAGTAATGTTTATCTAACAGTTAATGACCTCTCTGGAGAATAACTTAACTTTGCTGCACATAAATCTACCCAAAAAATAATCTTTGTAGTTTGGTGATTCATTCAATTATTTGGAAATGTTTGTGCTAGTTCCTTACCAATACACAGCGTTTTTCATATGTTAAAGCTGAAAGATCACTATTTGGTTACTACTGTGTCTGAATCATTGTCAGAGACTTAGATAATACTGTGCTTCATTTTTATAGGAATAACTTCTGCAAGATTTTGGCTTTTGTTTAATACCAAGTCAAATAATATATAATAAAAATATAATAAATATCATATTATATACATTCACCCAGCTCAACATCAAAGAAAATTTATTGATGAACAGATAATACAAACTTCCTTAATATTGATTTTTTAAAAATCCTTACCCAAAGATATGCTTATTGGCTTGAGGAGAGAGAGAGAGAGAGAGAGAGAGAGAGAGAGAGAGAGAGAAGAAAGAACATCAATTGGTTGCCCTCCATATGTGCTGCCAGGGGCTCCAACCTGCAACCCAGGTATGTGCCTTGACTGGGAATCGAACCTGTAACCTTTCGGTATACAGGACAACACTCTAACCAACTGAGCCACCTGGCCAGGGCCAAAATACCACTGTATTGTTCTTAATTATTGAAACTGTACTCTGAATTGGCCTTAATGTTCCTCAATAATTAATTATAAATGCCTTTCACCAAAAAGAGAAATTCTTGAGACTATTTTAAAAGTTTTAAATACATATATGTAATTGTAAATAAAAATACTTCCTTTTATTTGCCTTTGAACCAGTACCTTCAAGGTTCTACAGTGGGTTACTTTCTGAGAATTGACACATCATTTTTTCATGGTTTTATATGCAGCTCATGGTGGGGCATTTCACTAAAAGAATGAAACTAGATTACAGTTTGTCCCCATGCACAAAAATTAATTAAAAATGGATCAAAGACTTAAATATAAGATCCGAAACAATAAATTACATAGAAGAAAATATACATACTAAACTTATGGACCATGGTCGTAGAGAATATTTTATGAATTTGACCCCAAAGGGAAGGGAAGTAAAGGCAAAAATAAATTAATGGTACTATATCGAACTAAAGAGCTTTCATACAGCCAAAGAAACTGACAACAAAACTAAGAGGCAGCCAATGAAACTGTAATCTAGTTTCATCCTACATCAGATCTCTGATCAGTCTTGTTACTGTAGACCAGCGTACTATTTCTTCTAAAAGCCATTTTACTTCATGTGTTTTTTATTAAATTTACGGTGACATTGGTTAATGAGATCATATAGGTTTTAAGTGTACATTTCTATGATACATGATTTATATATTGCATTCTATACCCACCACCCAAAATCAAATAATCTTACATCACCACATATTTGGCACCCTTTACCCTTTATTAACCACCCCCCAATACTTTCTCATCTTGTAACCAATCATTGTCTATGTGTATGAGTTTTATATCCCACATATGCGTGAAATCATATGCTTCTTGGCTTTTTTCTGACTGGCTTATTTCGCTTAGTATAATATTTTCAAGAGCCATCCATGTTGTTGCAAATGGCAATATGTCATCTTTTCTTATGGCTGAGTAGTATTCCATAGTATATATGTACCCCATCTCTTTATTCAGTCCTCTATATAAAGACACTTTGTTTGCCTCCATGTCTTGGCCACCATGAATAATGATGCAATGAATATCGGGGTGCATGTATCTTTTCAAATAAATGTTTTTGAGGGTTTTTTTTAGATAGCTACCCAGAAGAGGGACTGCTGGGGCACACAGTAACTTTATTCTTAATATTTTTGAGGAACCGCCGTACTCTTTTCTATCCTGGCTGTTCCAGTTTACATTCCCACCACCAGTGAAGGAGGGTTCCTTTTTCTCCACAACATCTCCAACACTTATTTTTACCTATCTTGTTGATAATAGCCATTCTAACAGATGTAAGGTGGTATTTCACTGTAGTTTTGATTTGCATTTCCCTAAATAGTGAAGTTGAACATCTTTTTATATTTCAATCGGCCATTTGTATGTCTTCTTGGGAGAATGTCTATTCAGGTCCTTTGCCCATTTTTTAATGGATTGTTTGTTTATTTGGTGTTGAGTTGTATGAATTCTTTATATATTTTGGATAATGAACCCTTGTCAGAGCTGTTATTTGCAAATATCATCTCCCATTCACTTGGCTGCCTCTTAGTTTTGTTGTCAGTTTCTTTGGCTGTACGAAAGCTCTTTAGTTCGATATAGTACCATTAATTTATTTTTGCCTTTACTTCCCTTCCCTTTGTGGTCAAATTCATAAAATATTCTCTAAGACCATGGTCCATAAGCTTAGTATGTATATTTTCTTCTATGTAATTTATTGTTTCGGATCTTATATTTAAGTCTTTGATCCATTTTTAATTAATTTTTGTACATGGGGACAAACTGTAATCTAGTTTCATTCTTTTGCATGTGGCTTTCCAATTTTCTCAGCACCATTTATTGAAGAGGCTTTCTTTTCTTCATTGTGTGTTTTGGGCTTCTTTGTAACAAATTATTTTCCCATAAACATGAGGTTTTATTTCTGGGCTCTCAATTCCATTCCATTGGTCTATGTGCTTGTTTTTCTGCCAATACTATGTTGTTTTCTGTTATCAGATCTCTATGGTATAATTTGAAGTCAGGGAATGTGGTACCTCTGGCTTTGTTTTTTTTTCTCTGGATTGCTTTGGTTGTTTGGGGTCTTTTGTGGTTCCATACAAATATGACAATGTTTTGTTTTTTTTATCTTCCCATTTCATTGTGTCATTTTCAATCTTTTTAAATAATGCTTTATAGTTTTCAGTATATAGGTTCTTCACATCTTTGTTAAGTTTATTCTTATGTATTTTATTTATTTTGTTGCAATGGCAAAAGGATTTTTTTTTCATTTCTTTTTCTGAAGTTTCATTGTTAGTATATAGGAAAGTAGTGGATTTTTTGTACATTGACTTTGTATCCTGCAACTTTGCTGTATTTGTTTATTGTTTCTAATAGTTTTTCTATTGAGCCTTGAGGATTTTCTATGTATAGAATCATTTCATCTGCAAAAAAGTGACCCTTTTACTTCTTCCTTAACTATTTAAATGCCTTTTATTTCTTCCTCATGCCTGATTGCTCTGGCTAGGACTTCCAGAACTATGTTTACTAAGGGTGGCAAGAGTGGGCATCCTTGTCTTGTTCTGATTTTAGAGGAAAAGCTTTCACTTTTTTACCATTGAGTATGATTTTATTTTTTCCTTCTTTTTTAAATTTTTTTTATTGATTTCAAAGAGAGGAAGGGAGGGGGAGAGAAAGATAGAAGCATTACTGATAGAAGAGAATCACCAATTGGCTACCTCCTGCATGTCCCCACTGGGGACCCAGCCTGCAACCCAGGAAATACGCTCTGACTGGAAATCAAATGTGACCTCCTGGTTCATGAGACAGCACTCAACAACTGAGCAACACTGGCCGGGCACCACTGAGTATGATTTTAGCTGAGTGTTTCTCATAGATGGCCTTAATTATATAATGATACTCTCCTTCTATGCCCATTTTATTGAGTGTTTTGATATAAATGGATGCTGTAGCTTATCAAATATATTTTCTGCATTTATTGATGAGATTATATGATTTTAAGTCTTTCCTTTGTTAATGTGGTGTATTACATTGATTGACTTGTGTATGTTGAATTATCCTTGTGCCCCTGGAATGAACCTCACTTAATCGTGATATATTATTTTTTGGATGTACTGTTTTATTCAATTTGCTAGTATTTTGTTTAGGAGTTTTGCATCTGAATTCATCAGAGATATTGCTGACTAGTTTTCTTTTTTTAGTATTATCCTTGAGAGGTTTTTGTATCAGGGTTATGTTGGCCTCATAAAATATTTTATGAAGTATTTCCCTTTTAGCAATTTTTTTGGAAGAGTTTTAGGAGGATAAGTATCAAATCTTCTTTGAGTATTCAGTAGAACTCACTAGTGAAGCTATCTGGTCCTGGACTTTTATTTTTTGGGAGGTTTTTGATGGTGGTTTCAATTTTCTCACTGTTGTTCAGTCTACTTAGATTTTCCATTTCTTCATGATTTAGTCTAGGAAGGTTATATAATTCTAGGAACTTACTCTTTTTTCTAGGTTGTTGAATTTAGGGCCATATAGCCTTTCCCATTATTCTAGTATGACCCTTTGTATATCTGTAATTTCTTTGGTAACTTCTCCTTTTGTTTATGTGAGAATTTTCTCTTTTTTCCTTAGTGAGGCTAACCAGAGGTTTGTCAATTTTATTAATCTTTCCAAGAACCAACTCTTTTGCCATTATGTAGTCTTTTTGTTCTCTATTTCATTCAATTTTGGTCTAATTTTTATTATTTCTTTTTTTCTGCTGCATTCTGTTTCTATTCCAAATTAGCAAGAGAGAATATGGACTATGATTTACCCAATTCAGAGACAATCTTTATCTCTATTTCAATCAGTGGTGGCCAAGTGGTTTGAATAAATATATTAATTAACATTGAGGCTAAGTTCCCCTCAGAACCTCTCTAGAAGACTTAACAAATGTATGTCCAAACATTTATTTATTTTGTCTATCTTGAATATCTTTCAGGTAAAATATACAGGCACTCTGATTACTACATCCCCAGGTATGTAGAAAATGAGTTATACATTGTGATCCCCAATGAATAAGGGAAAGTAACAAATGCAATATTGCTTATAGGTTTGGCTCAGAGAAATTGTATTTGGGCTAAAAATACAATTAAAAGTGAATTTTAATTACTTTTATTCCCATCTGAAAATTAAAGGCTATAGCATTATTATCTGCCCTAATTACTTACACATCCTGAGCTAATGAGAGAGATGGGTGAAGAATGGAGTGGGACTCTAACCTGTTATATAGAGAATGATCATCAATTTCAAGAGGAAATATCCTAGGTTATAATTCAGATCAGATTGTAAGAATGTAGTCTATGTATAAAAATTGTGTGGCCCTTAAGAATTTATGGTGAAAATAAATCTGGCAATACCTAATAATATTTAAGGTATGCTTACACACAAATATTGACTAGAATGTTTCATGATATGCTGTTTTTAAGGTTAAATGTCAACCACTAGAGAAATGTGATCAATCATCTCTAAAATAACATGCAGTTATAACTTACTCTCTTTATTACTTACTTAGCTAGTTCCAGAAAAATTGCATAGTATGGTACTTTTAAAAAAAGGTTTATAGTGTGAGGTATAGTAAAGAAGTTTCATTTTCTTAGTGTATTCTGACCAAAATGTGTCATTAGATTGGAGATTTCTCTTTGGGAATTAAAAAAAAACACACAAAACTAAGTATTGAGAATTTTCTTGAGGACTCTTCAAGACCTTTCTGAAATAGTAGACTGAAAGGCTGAAAGGTCTTTCAAAAACACAGAGCTTTATCACTAGATAGAATAAGATTATAAACTTTTTGTTGGCCTCTTTTTCCTTCTCCAAGTGGAAATGTCTATTTTGGAGGCAAATGTACACATGCGCGCATGTGTGCGTGCACGCGCGCACATACACACACACTCACACACTCACACACACATTGTTATGAGTACTATTAGCCTTGGATTCTATAACATGAGATAATTTTCATGTCATTAGCTCAAATCAAGAGTAATTTGCTGACTTGGTTACAACAATGTATCAAAGACAATCCTACATAGCTATGTATAAATAAATCTGATGATTGATTTGATACTTGTCATTTGAAGGGTAATTAAGATGCAATAGGATAGAAAATCTTGTGATTTGATCATTTTGCTAAAGATTGGATCAGTAGTTTGGGAGAATGATAAGAGTCAGAAGGGAAAATTGATAAAATACCCATCTCAAAACAAGCAGGCTCTTCATTGTAGGGCAAATGTAGAAAAGAGGCTCATGCGCTTATAACATTCATTTATTTAAGAGCATTCATTCAATAAGTAAGAACTTGGCTAGACAATAGAATACAAAGATGAAAAGATGCAGAATCCTTCAAGGATTTAAGAATCAATCTATTGTAGTATATCTTCATTTAGGCAAAATTTGATTATACAAGCACATTTTATCTATAAAAAGTGGTTGGCATGTTAATTCACACATTTGTGTATATACTTCTCAACTTGCCTATTCTGATTACATACTTTGGAAGCCAAAATTACCCATGACTTTAAACAACATTTATACAGTCATGGAACCAAAACATATATCTGCCTATTCAAAGAAATATCTATTAAGCAAATCAAAGTAACACTTATACAAATCAACTTCTGATAGACCCCTGAGCTTGCTCTTTCCTCAATCTGACAACTTTCCAGCCCCTCAAAATGGCTTTATTTAGTTTTGTAGAAATATCTTTCATTTTTACTCGGATATTGTAACCCTATATTTTTATCATAGATTTTGGAACTGAAAAGAACAATAGGGATTAAATAGTTTAATGTCCTTGATTTATAAATAAGGAAATTGTAACTCAGAGAATTTATGCCCAAGGCCACCCAGGCATAAGTAATGATATTTTTTAAAATTGAACTTAATTATTTAATTTACTTAGACAATTTAGGAATTTTTCTACAAAGGCCTTAACAATGAAATAATAGTAAAATATAAAAAACAACTGTAAAATGTAAACTAGCGAAAATAGAAAATGTAGGCCCTAGTAAAAAACAATACTATTTTAAATTTTGGAGTGTCATTTAATGTGCTTATTTGTTAGAGGACTATTTCAGACATGTTCTGAGCAATTGAGAATCTGATCTGACCCAAAACTCAGAGATGCACTGGCCTCTAGGATATAAGCTTATTAATTTATTTTTAATAGTAATTCATCTTCCACATAAAACACTGCCACACATTTGTGCTTAAAGTTCATTAGATATTTGCAAAAGACTGATGCTATTTGGAACTGATAAGTAAAATGTATATATCCAGACACATATATATGAATTTGCTAGGCAACTGCTTCTGAATAATTTTTTATTTAAGATATTAATCATCTGAGACCTGCCTATAGACTCAGGGCACTGCATTATAAATCACATCTTATTTTCATTCATAATGAATGAAATGATGTTCATTTTTGGATATGATTTATCATTTGCAGATTGTATCTGCTATTTGTGTGAGCTTTGAAAACAAATGGATTGTCTTATTAAAAATTCTTCACCTTTTGCTATTATATTCTCTGCATAGCCAGAGAAAAACCATGAGCAGTGTCTCCTCCATATCCCAATATTAAGCTGCATTGAATTACTGATGGAAAGAAAGGTTACAAATGAGTTTCTTTTATAAGATAAAAGCCAGCATCTGGACTTTTCAAACCATTTTATCCAGGTATCATTTGATCTGTAATTTTTTTAAGGACATCTACTTGTGATTTACATATATTCTGTCTTCTTTCAGAAGCATGATGAGTAATATAGGTGTTAAGCCTTGAGATAAGAGTTCTTTTTTCTTTTGATGCAATTCCCTCCAGCTCTCCGTGATATGTAATCTCAAAGTTAAAGCAGTTGCTACTATTTTATGAAATGTCACTCTCACTGCCTGGTAGGTCTCTGTTCCCAGACTGCTATTGTGAAAGCTGGTCACCAGGGCCATCTTTACTGTCTGGTGACAATGGTTGATGTCTGCTGTATTCCTAATAGGATTACTCAGATGAGGCTGTAAGGAAACTTAACCAAACATCAAGAGCAAATAGGGCTTTAGGACCAGACTTGCATTACAACGCCAGCACTACCAGCTACTGTCTGTGTATCTTTGGACAATTTACCCTTATGAGCTGCAAATTCCTTATATGCACAGTAGGGATCAAAATAAAATGCATCTGAGGGTTCAGTGAGCACTGGCATAGAGAAAAGCTTTCATAATTGGTAGTTATTGCTGACATTACGCATAAAGTTAGGGAAAATACATTAGTATTTCTGAACCTCAGGCTTCTCCTCTGTAAAGTGGGGAATGATAAGAGTATTTTGGCAGAATTTCCCTGGGTCTTTGATATAATGTATGTGACACATAGAACAGCATCTGGATGTAATAAGCAATCAATCATTTTATTGCATTTGCCAATATTTCTTTGGCCTTTTATTTTTTACACATGCCTGTCAATGAATACTTACTTAGTAATCATAGTTTTAGAGGATTTTTCAGAGTGAAAGTCTGGGCAAGTAAACAGGTAGTATAATGGATAGTTAAAAACACAGATAAACTAGGTCCTAATCTCAGCTCTGCTACTTACTCTTCTTATGACCTGAAGCAAACATTTGCCTCTCTGTGCCTTAGGTTCTTTACCTTTAATATAGGGATGCTATAATGCCTATTTTGTGTGATTGTATAAGGATTAAATGAATATCTAAAATATACTTCAAGTAGCATCTGACAAACAGTAAGTGCTAGATAAATACTTGCTATCATTATTCCCTGAAAGAAGGTCCAAAAATGACTTTTCAAATTTGTGCACACATGGAGGCAGACATGCTTGCACACTTGCATTCACTCACTCACACATAAATGCATCTACATTGGTTGGCCAAGGCTGAACAAGAACAATAGTTTACCTAATGTTGAATTAGTTAAGAACTTTGTGTAAAGTGGATTCTAATATAATAAATACTTTTTCCTTATAGGGAGAATGACTATTATATTGAAGACACACCAATTTATGGTAACTTAGATAATGTGGTCCCAGGTAAGTTTTATTTTTCCAGAAATTAATACACCCCCCTCACTTAATTCCACAAATAATTTGAGGTGACTTATTTTTGTCACAGTCACATTTAAATATCCCAATAATAAAATAAATTCAAGCATGTTTAGCATGTTATTTAGTATGCATTTCCAAAGACACACATTAAAATTGCATTGCAGCATTAGGTGTAAATTAGCATCCTGTTTTCTATATTCTCTCCATTTCACTCTAGCAGTAATGAGAATACAGGAAGACTCTATTACCATGAATGTTGACACACATAGAATTCTGTGAAATACTATTTCTAGAACAGAAAGTGGCCCAACCAGGTAAACAGTGTTTTATGCACCATATACAAAAGCAAATCTATAGTGAAATATCTGGAATAATAAATACGTTTTCTGGTTTCCCTTGTGGAAACTTGTTCTTTGTAAGTCGAGACCCTGGGGCTGTTTTGATGGCAAGTCGGGAAAGAGAAGAGCTAAATCTTCATGGAGTGGGTTATATATTTTTGTTCTGATGCAACAGGTCCTCATCAATTCCCTATACCCGTTATTACTTGAAACATCCCAACCACCCAAAACAAAACACCTCAAATTCCCCAAAACAGACCACTGTGATCTGATCCCAGAGCCTGATGGGAGGAGCCAGGAGGGTGATGCTAGCACATAAGCCCCTCCTTGCCCTGCAGGCACTTCGCTTAATGCAGGACAGGAGAATTGGGCTTCCCTCCTGCAGGTCTCTGAGTCTCAACACAGAGATGTCCAGGAATGGAGTAAATGGATCTGGATCTCTGTATATCAAAATAGTGTGGAATTCTAAAGTTCGGAATGTGAGAGTTTTATAGGAGTCAAGCATGTATATCGTTGTTGTCTTTCTTTCATAGCAAAGTCCCCTCTAATCTCCTCACTCTGAGGAAGCAGGAACTATTTTTCGGTAATGAACTAGTAAAATGATGACATTCCCTCCTGTTTCACCTTGTGGAATCGTGGTGCTTCCTTATAGGATTTGAGCACTTCATTGTTTATGTATCCTAGTTGTTTAAAGCCACCACATCTACGATTTCCATGTCTAAGTGAGCACAGGGGTCACTCACACAGGTTCTGATGTAGGAGGTCCAGGAATCTGCTATTTAACAAACCTCCCATGTGATCCTAATACATGTGTTCCATGAACTATGCTTTGAGAAATATCACTCGGTTGACCCTTTCTTTTGTGTTGCTTTCAGAAAGTGGTAATTGGGAGGTAATTTACTATAGTAATTTACTATAGTAAATATATCTATTTTTTTCTATGGGGTCAAATTGGAGCAGTTCACATTTCTGCCAAGTCACTGGCTATCCTACCTGTCACTAATTCTCTTTCCTGTCCCTTTTAAATAGGTGTATTTGGGGTAAGAAAGTCATGAATGATTCACTAAGCCTGTCCCCACAGGGTGAAATGAGTGCAGGTCTGCTGGCTGGTGGACAGAAACTCCAAGTACTTAGAGTCAGCATCAGACAGCCCACCTTCAGAACAGCCTGGTTGAACTGTCCCTGTCACTCATTTATGGGATAAAAAGCATAGTATAAATCCTTTAAAAAACACACACACACACAAAAAGACGTAAGGTTCAGAATGCCGCCGAGTAAAACATTTTACTCACAGAAATAATTACCAGATTGTAAACATCAATGTAGGTGCACTGTGCATTATGCCACCATACATCATTTGCAGTTACTCTTAAATAGAAGAGAACACGGGCAAAAATTTAACTCATGGGATTTCTACAACATCTAAATGGTAGTTTGAAAACTGTCATGGCCTACAATGGTATTAAAAAAAAATGGCTAAATGGCTATGATCTAGTCCTTATCCCAAGTGACTTCCCTTTGTCTTATTGTTAATGCTATGGGGCAAAAGGACTTCTTACCTAACCTGCAGAGAGCAGACTGTGCTTGCTTACCTCTACGTTTTCATGATAAAGACAAATTAAATGATTCTTAGAGGTTTCATATTTACAGCTAAGTGTTGCTTGGGTCATGTCTCTTTACTTGTGCCAACATATTTTGTTTTTTCCATTGTCAATCATAATCTTTTCAACTCCCAAGAACAAATGGATGAAATTGTTATGAACAAATGAAAGCCCGACCAGAGAGATCTGTGAATGAACTGCAAGAAGCCACCCGACCTGCACGGTGAGTTTTGTTTTCTGTATCAAGGGTCAAGTTTAGTCAAGATCACAGCACAGCTTCAGGTTTCAAGAGCAGAGAAAGAGTGCACTCTGACGCACAGTTAAAGTAGCTGTTAGAACATTTAGAGTAAATATGTCTAGTTTTGGGACTGAACTCTAAAGGGAAACTCGAAGACAAGTAAATGCTACTCAGACCCAAATTCAAAGAGTCAAAACTGTGTACAATTACAAAGGCAATAGATTTGAATGGAAAAGTGGATTCTCTTCCTAAATAGTCAATTAAAGAATTATGTGTGTCACAGAGATAAATATAAAAGTTGACACATGTATAAGGCACATAAGACCTAGATGTTAGAAATTTATGGGAAGAGGAGGGAAGGAGGAAAAGAGGAGAGGAAGGGAGGGAAGGAGGGAAAGGTCTTTAGTTAAAAGGTAAATTAGCTGGATATAAAAGATCATACTTCTATTTTACAAGGCAAATGAATGTAAATTTAAATACAAATCCTATGGCTTTGGTCTTATGGCAAGAGATGTATTTACACAGAGCTTAATTAGAAATAAGCAGGGAAATAGCTTAAGCAAAAACCTATAAAAACCTAAGGAGAATTGGAGAGTTTCTCATTTTCCTACCACAGTCATTCAACTTCTTCAGACAGAGCACTGACTTCATCAAAAGCCATTCACAGTTCTTAGCCTCTGTGCCGCTGAGGTATAAATTTCACTTAAAATAACTCTTATTCCTTCTCCTCCCAGGTTTTGTTTTTTCCATGATGTTCACTCTTGCTACTATCTAAAAGCAGCCATAGGACAATATTTCCTATGCAGTTGTGATGTGTCAGGTCTTGTGTTATGTGCTTTATAGGCATTATTCTCTTAGATTCTTTGAGGAAGGCAGTATTATTATTCCAATTTGACAGTCTTGAAAAGGATGAAACACTTGCCCTAGAGCATTCAGGTAGTAGGTGGGAAAAAGGATTCAAATTAGTCCCATCTAACAGAAAATATTCTCCTCCGTAAGATGGATCACATCTGGAAACTTCCAATAAGGTAGAATTTTTCTATTTTTCTTATATGAATTCCTTCCACAGCCAAAATTCTTGAAATTTTTAATAAGAAAACAAGATGTGGTGAGGTCTAAGGAAAGGTAAAGTCGCCTCTGATGAGCAAATCTGTCATCAGATTTTCAATTAATTGTGAAATGTATTTTTACAAAGAAGGAATAAAAAACTGCATGTAATAATATGACCTGCTAAATCCATGATAACAAAAAGAAAACCTCTAAAGATGGTTACCATATAACCGACACCATCTGAAATGTAGAAATTCACAGCACTTAGCTACTAGTAAAAAATCTGAGAATCTGGAATAGAAGTAGCTATTTAATACATATGACTTGATTAGGCAAGCTTTATTGAGCTACATCTGCTTTTAACTAAGTAGAAATTGCAGCCGAACCGGTTTGGCTCAGTGGATAGAGCGTCGGCCTGTGGACTGAGAGGTCCCAGGTTCGACTCCAGTCAAGGGCATGTACCTTGGTTGCGGGCACATCCCGGTTGGGGGCATGCAGGAGGCAGTTGATCGATCTCTCTCATCGATGTTTCTAGCTCTCTATCCCTCTCCCTTCTTCTCTGTAAAAAATCAATATATATATTAAATAAATAAATAAATAAATAATAAAGTAGAAATTCTGAAAAGTCTTTAAATGTCCTTAAAAGTTTGCTGTTTTATAAATTATGCTGGAGGCCTGGTGCACAAATTTGTGCATGGGTGAGGCCCAGATTGGCCCTGATCAGGCTTGGCCAGCTAGGGGAAGGGGGTGCTGGAGGTTGGCTGGCTGGCCCGGCCCCTGATCTGAGGGGGGGGGGCAACCAGGAGTGAGGCAGGCCAGGGAGGGACCATGGGCAATTGGGGGACTGGCCCTGCCCCCATTCAGGGTAGGGGGGGGGTGGTCAGGGTGGGGGCCAGTTGGAGGGAGGGGCCACTGGTGGCTGGCCAGCCAGCCTCACCCCTTGGTCGAACTCACTGTCAAACTCCTGGTCGAGGGGGTAATTTGCATATTAGCCTTTTATTATATAAGATAATTAAAGATACTCTAAGTAGATTTATCTTTATTACATCCTCCTCACAAATTTAGTTTCACTAACTAGAAGTAATTTCTTTACATTTGCTCAATTCCATTTTATTAGAATGATTATCAATGAACACACTGCCCAGTGTGCTACTACAATACTTACTATAGTCAATTACGAAAGCAGAAGGAATCTATGGTATTACGCATAAAGCTTAATGGATGAAGTATCTGTTGGAAAAATGGAAATAAATTCTTTCCCCTTTGAAAATTATATGTACAGTTCAGAACTTGTAATTTCAGCATCTCAATATTCTATTAACTAAGAAGAGTTTATTAGGAAACCTAATAATATAATCAGTCCATAAGAATTCTCATATCCTAAAAAGTTTGAGGGACACAGTGTGTGCTTGCTCCTTTCTCTTTTCTTCATTTCAAACTCTCACATGAATCTCTCCTTCCCTCCTATGTCAGAAGCACCCTCTCTCCTTTCCAAAGCCAACACTACTGCTTATGCTCTTGACCATTTCTCCTACTTATTTCCAGATCTTTACCTTAAATCATTTGTCTCCATTCTCCACTTTTTAAAAACTAATTCTTACTATCATTACTATTTACCAATATGCACAAATCACTCCAATATTTAAAAACAAAACAACAAAACTTGACTTCAGCTTGTTTAACTCCTAAACTGATTCTTACTTTTCTCTAGTGTTTCCATTTCTTTCCGTAGATACACATTCTTTTACCTCTGGCCGTATATTTTCTACCCATGCACTGAACTGAAATAACACGCTGGAAGTCACAGTGACTGTACCATGTACAGTTTGTGGTTCTTTCTCAGGATCACTGTTTTTGAACTCTGCAGCACTTGATAAGGTTGACCAATTGTTGACCAGACTTACATTGTTGGGAATGCTGTAAGTTATAAGTGCAGAAACCCAATTCAAAGCACTTTAGCATTAGAGGAAAATCACTGGTTCACATGGGAGGGAGCTGTAAGGGGGTATTTGTTTTTGAGATGACGGACTATGAGGGCTCACTTCGCATGTCCTCCCTCCCTGTTTCCCTGTTATTGACTTCATGCTCTTCCATTACCACACACTCTTCCCTT